>NC_050576.1:138578023-138921773 GCF_011100635.1 Trichosurus vulpecula | reverse complement strand
GTTGATTTTTCATCCAGGTCACAACCACTAATCACGGGTGTCTTCCCAAAGTTCTACTCTGGACCTTCTTCTCTTCTCCCTCTGTACTATCTCAGCAGGAGATCTCATCAGCCCCCATGGGTTCAATGATCTCTGTGCAGATTATTTCCAGATCTATATATGCAGCCTTAATCTCTTTCCAGCTACCTTCTGGATACTTCATTTTAGATGTCATATAGGCATCCCAACTCAACATGTCAAAAACAAGAATTATGTTTTCCCTCAAACTCTCACCTTGCCTACCCTCAAAAAATATTTTCTTTGACCTTGGTATACTCTTGAGATATCATGCTCTCCATCCCCACTGTCACTGCCAAACTTCTAGAAAAATTCATCTATATTGCCTCATCTTACCCACTGTTCTACTTCAATTGCTCTGTCTAAGGTCATCAATGAGAGAGGTGATGTGATATAATGGAAAGAGCAATGGGACTCAAAGGAGCTGGGTTCAAATTGTACCTCTTATACTTATTACTTATGTGACTTTCTTAAAGGTCACTTATTTTTCCCTAACTTTACTACTCATCTATAAAACGAAAGGTTTCGAATGGGTGATTTTTGAGGTCTATTCCAGCTCTAGACCTATGATTCTATGCCAAATCCTGTGACCTTTTCTCAGTTTTCATCCTGCTTGGCTTTTTTTCCTCCCCATTCAAAACTCCTGGCCAATTCCTCCATTTAATTAGTCTCTTTTCTTATTTTCTGTCATACTGTTTCACCTTGATTCTCCTCGCACTTCATTGATCAGTCCTTTTTAGGTCCCCTCTCCCTGCTCTTGAAAAGTGAATATCCCTAAAGTTTCTGTCCTTATTCTTCTTATTTTCTGTATTTTCTCCTCTTGGCAATTTCATTCATCATGTTTGTACAGCTGATTTACAAATGTATATCTTCAGATGAGCTCTCTTATTCTGGTTCTGATTCTGCATTGCCAACTGCCTTCTGGACATTTCCACCAAGACATCCTAACTGACACCTCAAATTCAACATGGCCAGCCTTGAACTTACCATTTTCCTCCAAATGCTGCCCTATTTAATATTTAGTAATATAATAATCATGAATAATAATAATATTGTCCAATAATAATGTCCAACTTTCACCATCTCCTCATCATGTTCTCTACACTCTAGCCATTATCCTCATCTCCCCTCCACTGAAACTAGGGACTTCCTTCCCCATCCCCCAGTCCTTCCATAAGAGGCGGGAAGTAACCTGATGATCTAATGCCCCTTTTATTCTCTGCCCTCCCCTCCCCTCCTGCTTATAAGTGATCTTACACCTTACCTAGTGGGCACCTGGTCTTCATGCTATTTTTAGGTCATCACTACACCACACCATTATGCACACACTTATTTTATACCCCTTCTAGCTCCCCTTTATGTTAGCTTATATTAGAATGTAAGCACCTTGAGGGAAGGCACTGTCTTTTTTGCTTGTATTTGTATTACTAGGACTTAGTATAATGCCTGACACACAGTAAGTTCTTAATACATTTGCTATATTTATTTATACATATTAACACTATCTTTTAAAGTTCCATATTATACTTTAATATATTATATCACTTTGTCTTTACAACAACCTTGAGAGTTGGGGCTAGTCTGTCCATTTTGTAGATGTTAAAACTGAGGAAGGTAGAAGTTAAGTGATTTATCTAGGGTCACACAGTAAAATCGTAGGCAGGATTATAGCTCAAGGTATTCCTGCCTCCAAGTTCAGTGTCCTATCTACTAAGCTACCTACTTGCCTCTAATTTTGTTGCTGTCACTATTCATTTTGTTGATGTCACTATTCTACTGGTAACTCAGGCTCAAAACTTGTTATCTTTGCCTCATCCCTCTCTCTGCCCCCATCACAAATCTGAGATTGCCTTTGTTTCTAGTTTACTACCCAATTTCTATTTATTGATCAGAAATGGGTTCATAACTGGCAGCTAGATGGCACCATGTGAGAGCCAGCCCTGGAAGAACTGAGTTCCCTGCCTCAGACTCACTAGCCAGGTGACCCTGGGCAAGTCACTTAGCTTCATTTTCCTCATCTGTAAAATGATGATAATAATAGCACCTACTTCCCAGGACTGTTGTGAGGATCAAAGAGATAATATTTGGAAAGAGCTTTACAAACCTCAAAGTGCTACATAAATACTAATTATTATGATAATCCATTTTATTGCCTCTTCTCTTATTTGGAAGATGAAATTATTAGTAAGACAATAGTTTTTTTCAGTTGCTCTGTTATTATTCATTCATTCAGTTTTTCAACAGTGAACAAGAATTTGTTATGTTTCCACAGTGGCAAAGGTATTATGCTAGGTACTGCAGTGAATTAACACCAGCAGATGTCCAGACTGCCTGGGTTCCCCGAGCTCTATTTTTGCTGTGATAGTGACATGAATCTATGATTCACAAAAGGATTTTGTTACCTGCACCAAGACCTCATCATGCATTGCCTCCCTCTGCTCTGGCTTTCTCTAATAGGCTTTGATGATAATTTTACTTTTGTTTCTCTATCCTGCATACAAATGTTCTCCATCACATTTCACTCCTAAGGCTCCTAGATTTACACAGGTGTGCATCATCTTGATATATAAAGACATTCTATTTGTCACTTGTATCAAATATGTTCCTTTTGAACAAGCTAGTACTATTAAGTGAGGATATTTGCTGATTTAGACACTAGGGACAAGAAAGAGGCTCATTTTAGGCTCAGTCACCAAAAGAAAAAAATCTTAGCAAAGGACGCACTAGAGGTGACACTGGTATTGGCTCTTTGATAACAATTAATTAGCAATTTACCCATATAACTAGATTGCCAAGCCATTTAGAATAGATAAGAATATTGAAAAAAACCCCAACAACCTATGATCTTGGCAACAGGTCCCATCACTTCTTGGCAGAGGGAGAAGAAAGGGAAGCAGTGTCAGATATATATTATTGGGCTCAAAGATCACTGCAGACAGCAACTACAGCCATGAAATTGAAAGATGCTTGTTCCTTGGAAGGAAAGCTATGGCAAATCTGGACAGCATGCTAAAAAGCAGAGACACCTTGCCAATAAAGGTCTGTATAGTCAACGCTATGGTTTTCCAGTACCAATGAACAGCTATGAGAATTTGATTATCATGAGGAAAAACTGAGCATGGCAGAATCGATGCTTTCAAATCATGGAGCTGTAGAAGACTTTTGAGAGTCCCTTGGACAGCAAGGAGATCCAATCAGAAACTAATTCAGGCTATTTACTGGAAGGTCAAATCAAATTTAAGCTAAAGCCTAAATACTTTGGCCCCATAATGAGAAGACAAGACTTACTGGGAAATGTGTGCGAGAAAGTTTGAAGGCAAAAGGAAAAGGGGATGGCAGACGTCGAGACGATAGATAATGTCCTGAAAACAAGAAACATAAATTTGGATAGTGGAGGATAGAAAGGCCTGGTGTGCTATGGTCCATGGGATTACAGAGAACTGGACATGACTGAACAAATGAACAGCAACAATGGATGTTCGATGGCAGTTGGGAGTGGGGGAGTAGAGGAAGATAAGGGAGAACGTTTTGGAAATGAGTGTATTAATAATTCGGAGAATAAACTATAGCTAACTTAACTCTCCCTAGGAATACAGCCCAATAAGACAAAAGATAATCTTATTACTTTATCCAAATGTTGAAATCATGACTATGCACAGAATGCAATAGACTTGTTATGTTGGAATTTTTCCCATGAAAACATAGAGAAGAATGTTTATGTCTGTATTTAAATTTCTTTTAAATAGTATTATCTTCCATCTAAAGTTGCTTTCAACACTGTGGAAATTATGCATGAGCTTGAATCAGTGCCGGAATAGTTATACAGAAATATTATACATGCAGTTCGTTTTTAAAATAAGAATTCAGCCCCCTCACTTCATCTAGAATTCTGCAAACAACAATGACATTTTTAAGAAGCTAGGGTAATTTCTTAAATCAATATTGAGGGAGGGAAACACTAATCTTTTGTTTTCTTTCAACAGATATTTTCTGGGGATGATTAATTGTTCTCTCTTGTGTTTGCAGGAAAATTATCTCTGTGCTTTGCTGTGTTTTCAGTCTCATTATGACATCTAGCTACCCCCAGGAAGTAATGTCTACAGACTACGCCACAAACTTCAAAGTGCTATATAAATGCCAGACAGCATTATGATTATGATTACCCTTATTGTTCTTGTATGTGACAGAGTTCAGATGTGAATGGCCCAGGGATAAGTTGGTATCTCGCTCTTGGTCTTTTATGCTTAATATTTGGTGGACGATTGTACAGGTGGATGAAATAATTTCTTTTTATATTTGTACAAAAGTGTTAGAACATAAGTTCATATTCCAAGTATTTCTAGGATGACTGTGGGGGCAAACAGGGCAATGGGAATTAGTATAGTTATTATTAATAGAAGAACCTCATTCTCATCTTATCTTGAGGGAGTTCATATAGAAAGGGTCATTGGGCAAGTCACTCTCTTGTTATTTTCATTTTACATTTAATGGTCTATATACCAGTAGATCATTGCACGAATAAATAAAAGTAACCTTAAAAATAACCAAATGAAGGCATTAGGATACAAAGTCATCTTCTGTAGGTTCACTGAAAATATCTTCAGGAAAACTCAAATAAGCCTGCACAGCAAAGAAGATGATATTTTCTCAAACTGTGATTTGTGTTTCTTCTGGTAATTCTCTACATTGTGACTTTTTTGTTGTTGTTTCACATGGCTTTGGGATTATTAGTATTTGATATGCCAACATTTATCAAAATGTTTTTGTTAAATTTTTATGGACCAATTTTATGTCTGGGTTTAGGTGATAGGTTGATCTATTATAATAGTCCAGTTCAGTATCGTTTGTTGTTGTTCAGTTACATCCAATTCTTTGTGACTCAATTTAGGGTTTTCTTGGCAAAGAGACTGGAGTGGCTTGCCATTTCCTTCTCCTGCTCATTTTACAGATGAGGAAACAGAAGAAACATGTGGGTTAAGAGACTTGCCCAGGGTCACACTGCTAGTAAATGGTTGAGGCTGGATTTGAAGTCAGGAGGATGAGTCTTCCTGACTCCAGGCCCAGCACTCTATCCACTGTGCCACCTAGCTGCCCTCATTTCAGTACAGTTTAGTTAAAATCTCAAGGTAACTTTGAGGTCTGTATTCATGGTATGGATATTTGTCATCTGTTAATTTATGAAAACAGCTTCTTTTGTATAATTCTAACTATTAACTATTATATAATTCTAACTATTATGTCTTAGTACATATTTTATAGGCGATAATTTTTTTGTAGCTTTTAATAATTCTGGCACCAGAATTTGTACCATTTTGTTGTATTAAGCTACATTAATAAATCTAGGAACTGTAAGAATACCCCTTTTGTAATATCTGGTGATACTGGCTTGGCCTGAATTGCCTTTATAAATCCCTCTGTTTCTACATGCAAAAATCTATGTGACAGCCATTTCATCAATATTCCTTCAACAGCGTATCATTAGTTGAATTTATGTGGATGGAGGGCCTTTTGATTCCACCCTCTTAACTTAATCATTTCATATGCTTTATTCAAAGATAAGTCATTTAGGTTTTATTAGACAAATCCAATGGCATGAACCTATTGTCAGCCTTTCCAACTGCTTGGTGAAATGATATTTTCTTGTTTTCAATGTAGTTAGTTCTGTGAGATTTTGATCTATTTATCATGTGCTTCAAGGATGTCTATCTATCCTTTTTGATCTATTTTGATGAGGAAGTTTTCATCTTTCCACAGTTACTTTAGAGTGTTGCGTCAAGTATAAAAGCATTTCTCAGCATTTACAGTGTTTCATTAATATTGTATGAGTTTCTGTTGGGGTATTTTCCAACTCTACTATGTACCATTTTATAATATTTTAAGACATGTATTGTATAGATAATAATTACCTTAAATATGTTCTCATTATTGAGCTCTGATTGGAAGGTGGTAGGCTCTTGACACATACAAGCACAACTCTCTCCCTGATAGATTTTTTTTGTTTCTTGTGTGGAAGAGACAAAGATATTTGTAATTGTCATCTTTATCCATTGGTTGTTTGAAGTCTAGATTCAAGTGCAAGGCCTTCAGTGCCCATCTTTCCTTGGAGTACATTAAGACATTTATGCATATAAAGTCTAAATGACATTTGATATAAGTGGTGAAAAATTTCACTAGATGGAGACACTGTTGGCCATAGTTTTTGGTGAAGCCATTTAACGTGGTGTCAGCCACATGCTTCAAGTGATTGATAAGTGTTCTGACACAAGTTTTTTTTTCTTTTTTAACTTGGAAACTGTGCACAATCAGTTTTAAGAGAGATGATGCTGGATCTAAGGCTGGGCAGCACCATAAGTAATATAAATTGTCTCTCTGAAAGATGGTGTGTTTTATATCAATTGTTCATGACATTATTGTATTGGTGGCATGGTTGAAGTAGAGAATAATTTTCCATGTGAAAATCAAATACTCAAATGATCTCACTATACTTTAGGTAATACTTTTAAGTATTGCCACCATCCACTGATTGAATATTTGAGTCTATTTTATACCTTTATAGTATAAGCCATGAATGTAGAAATGAGTCAAAGGCTTGCAGCATTATAAATGTTAAGGTTCTCATTTATTATATACTTGGAACTTTTTGGCCCCCTTTTTCTGCTCTTTAGCTGAGATAGTCTATCTCACATATGTTTATATATATATATATACATATATATATACATATATATATATATATTTTTTTTGGGGGGGGTGGGGAAAAATAAAAGCCACAAATACATTGCATAAAGCCAAGTTGTCAAATATAGGCAGTAGGCTGCATCTGGACACTCCCAATGCTGCCTGAATCAGATTAAAATGTAATTGGGAAATATTTAACAAAATAAGTAATTCAGCATAACATACATTATGATAGCATGTGGTTTTCCAAGTCAGTATGCATCCCACAGGAATCTTTAGGTATGGATTTAGTGGCGCCATTTGTATTTGATTTTGCCACTGTTGGTATAAGGCACATGGACACATAATTGACTTATATTTGGAGAGATTACTGGTATTCTCATATTTTGGTAGTAGATGTGATGTTTTTGTAAAAAAAAATGAGACTAATTTTGTACCTGAAAGTGCTTTGCTAGTAATGCATGAATCACCATGAAGTGTCTGAGCCAATAATTATGTATCTTATCTGGCCACCTGCTGCTTTCCAGTTTTGCAGGGAGGCTAGGATTCAGTAACCTTCTGTGATACAACTATTCTGTTGTTCATTGTATTCATACTGCGCAAGCTTTCTATTTCTTGTTTGAATCACCTGGCCATTTTCATTGTGTTGTACTTCTTGTGACTATATAGACAACCAGAAATCTTCCACGTCCTTGTTTCTTTGTGGGGTTTCTTTTGCCTCTGATTTCCTTACTTCTCAAGACTCTATAATCAAGATTTTGTTGATTTAAGAGTTTATTTTTTTTCTTTCAGATGTTCTTTATTCTTCAAGTCACTTTAACCTTTGGTCTTTTGCTTTCAATCACTGATTGATCAAGTCTAGAATTTCTTATATGTTTTTGTTTTCCAGATTCCTTTTATGCATTTTTAATTGTCTCTAATTGGCCAATATCTTTCTCGAGCATTTCTCATTCTCAGCTAGATATTGATAGAATATTTCTCTTGATTTTATCAGCTAGATACTGGTGGAATCTTCCAATGCTTTCCTGCAGATCTCTAATAGATCCTTCAACTTATTTTTCCATGGTGTTTTTTAAATCTATCCTTTGCGGAACATTCCTTAATAGCTTTCCTTTACACTTTCTTTCAAATATTGTGGAAGAATGCATTGAATCATGATAGTAATAGTAGATTAGACAGCAGCTTTTAAAAATTACTCTGTTTTAATATTAATGGTCTGCTAAGTTAGAATCATGCTGTCAAGATAAACATGAGTTCTTTCTGAATTCCAGTCCAAGAATACCCATCTCCTTTTCAAAATAATTCAAGATGTAGTTTTTGTCATCTATTTGTAATTATGTATAATTTCTGGAGTTAGCTTAATACAAAATTTTCAATGACCATGGGACCATAATTTTTCCCTTAAATTATAGTAGCACCTTGAATCTCTTATTTTAGCTAATCTAGGTTTATGGATGAAGCTTTTTTTCCCCAAAATGATTGTCCCGAATGGGTAGGCAATGTGTTATTATGTGACTTGGAGGAAGTAAAGCCAATTTTGATATGATATATTAATGAAAGTATTCATGTCTTCAGTTCATATTATGTATGCATGTGATTTTCCTATTTTAGGGTCAGTAACATATCCACTGAAGCATTTCCAGAAAGTGGGATATTGGTGTTTCTGATTTCTTCCAATGTATCTAGCCTTCTTATGGAAGTAGAACTTGAAGGAGGGATGATTGCTTTGCTTTTATTTTGTGTCGAACAGATAATTTTGGTGATTTTGAGTAGGGCCAGTCAATTATACTTCTTCTTGTATTTCTCAGATTTATAGAGTCAGTTACATTATATTAGCTGGGGTACTCACTAAATCAATGATGTCATGACAGCCCAATTGACCTGCATTTAAGGGTTCCTAAGAAGTCTACACAACAATGGTAGCTGTCCCAGGATATATAGAGTCCTATGTATGCATCCCCCTTACTGGCACTCTATTACTTTGCCATTGTCCCCATCTTCATAACATGGACAGAAGATTGGGCTTTTAGAAAAATTTATTATTACTATTATTATCCAAAAGTGATGCTTTTTAGGAGTGAAACCATTTTCAAAATAGTATAGACAAGGACAGATATATTAGTTGAGTTCTAGGTTCAGGGAATAAATGATAGGAGGTGTTGCCTTCATGGCTATGTGATATGGGCAAGTCATGTAACCTAAGACTTAATTTTCTCATCTGTAAAATGAGGATAATGATCCCTGCCCTACATCCCTTAGGGGACTTCTATAAATATTACTTCATAAATTGGAAAACACTATACAAATGCAACATATTTCAAAAAAAATAAACACTTAACACTCATTTCTCCCCTCTCATTCCTCACCTGTGTTTTCCAAAATGCATATTACTTTATCCTTTTAAAAGGAGTTTGATTCCATCAAAGTAAAAGGAGGAATCAAAGCCATTTTTAAGACTGAACAGTTTTTATTCTTGCTCCTCATTTCAATTCATTGGCTTCATATTGAACCACAGTGGGGTAGAGTTGGAATACGGGGTTGGATTTCAAACATTAGAGTCAGTTTGTGTTCATCCATATTCCTAGTAAATTATTTTCATCAGTAATATCATCTATAGGCAGATATTCCCCATGAATCAGTGTGGATGCTGGGCTATTTTCCTCTTCTCCCTGTCCCAATGAAAGGTCGTTATTTACTTGGATATGAGATGGGGACAAGGGATTGACATGGGGATAAGAAGAAGAGACAAGGGCAGTCTACCATCTGCACTCCCACTGGGACCAACAGATAGTGAGATTTAAAAAAAAGACTTTTATGGAAAGAACTAGGAGGAATAACTATCAGAGTACCCCTCAAATGGGGTCATGACCCAGTTTAAGAAGTGCTGAAGGGGCTGTGAGTGGAAAAAGTTTAAGAAGCCCTGCACTAGATTACAAGTGATTTACATGCAATTTATGCTTTCTTTTACTCCTTTTTCAGAATGTTGTAAATTGTGTGTTTGAAAGTGGTAAATCTATCTCTGCATACTAGGATTTATGGTTGCTTTTTTTAGGCATTTCTATTTTGGATACCTCTTTAAAAAAAAAGGAAAACTTTTCTTTGTAATATTGTGACCTTCATGATTGAAAAATGTGAGCCAGTCTTCTACTGGGAGTGTCATGTACTGGGACTGGGATTTAAAAGCCAAGAAACCACTCCAATCTTAAATATGTCAGACTCTCCTGACATGAATAGTCTAAGTATACATTGGCAAATTTTATATTAAATGTTTTTTTATTAACATGTTTTGCTTTTATATCACTTTTAATTCTAAACATATGTTTCTTTCCCCTACCAAATAAGACACTGCTTTTAAAGAATACAAGTACAAAAAAGATTAAAAAAGCAGTTCAGAGGAAAACAACAAAACATCAATTTAGACTGATAGTCCATGCAGTACTCCACAGTCATAGTTCCATACTCTCGCAAAAAAAGAGGCAGAGAGATACATTTTCTTATCTCTTCTCCAGGGTCAAGATTGGTCATTTTAACTATCCAGTGCTGTATTTAAATTGTTATTTACATTGTTTTATTTAACATGTGTTTATTATCCTGGTTCTGCTTCCTTCACTTTGTATCAATTCATACAAGCCTTCCTATGCTGTTCTGTATTTCTTATAATCATTGATTCCTATGGTACAGTAATATAACTACATTCATATACCATGTTTCTCCATTTCCTAACCAATAGGCATTTACTTTGTTTTCAGATTTTGGGTTTTGTTTTGTTTTTTGGCTTCTACAAAGAATGCTGCTACAAATATTTCAGTATGTTTCTTTCAAGAACTAGAATCTCTGGGTCAAAGGGCATTTTAGTCACTTTCAAAGTGTTATTTCCAATTACTTTCCAAGGATGGCCAGACCAATTCCTAGATCCTTCACCCTTAGAGGATCTCTACTACTTGTCTTCAAAAAAAAGGTTCAATGATCATTGGGGATGATGAACAAGTGATTCCTGTTTGGTTATAGGCTAGATAATATGGTCTTGAGGTACCTTCTGATTTGGATTCTGTGTCTGTGAGAGATCTGCAAGATCTGTGTTCTAATCTTGCTCCTCTCCAGTGAGCTGTGTGACCCAAAGCAAATCACCAACTGGGCCTTAGTTTTTTCATCTATAAAATGAGGAGACTGAACTAGATAATTACCAAGGTCCAATCCAGCTCTAAAATTCTATATCTTTGATTATATGTCTCACTAACAAAATTTAAATTGTTCTTCAATTAGTTCTTGTCTTATGAAAAAATCTCCCCTGTATTCATTTTCATGGATTCTGATTATCAATGAACATATTGACTTCTCTCTTATCCCAAAAATATTATTTAAGAGAATCATAATTGTAGATACATTTCTTTGGAAAGTTTCAAACTATAGCTTTTTAAAAACCAGGAGAATTTCACTTTTCTTTCCTGATCTTTTTGCAGGCGTACACCCACATAATCCTGTGGCTTGGATACTGCTGTTCCATTCTCTTTCTAACTCACATACTGGCTGGAGTTTTTTGTTTAGTTTTGTTAGCAATTCATTTTTTCCTCTCCTCCATGGTGCTTTCAGGACCCCAAGAGCCTTTACAAAATAAGACGCCCATGTGGAAAAATGTGACAGTGATTCTCATTCTTCCCAAATGGCCCCCTGGTGTGTGTGACTGTAGAAGGAGCTCCACAACCATAAAGAAGGTGTGAGGGGCGGGTTTTTGACAGTCTATTCTTTTCAATTCATAACCCACAGCACAGGTGAACTTAAGGTAACTCAGACAATTAAAAAAGCCTTTATATATCCAGGTAATAATGAGCATTCCAATGGCATGTTAAAGTTTGCAAAACATTTTACATATATCCTCTCACTTGAGTCTCTTAACACGAAGCAGGTAATATTATTACTGAGGAAACTGTGGGTTACAGAGATTAAGAGACTTGCCCATGGTCACACTTAGTAAGCGTAATTGATGGGATCTGATGCTAGCACTGGACTCATACTATCATGCTCCTATACCTCTGTCTCCTTTAATTTATTACATTTATCTCTAACTACATTGAATCCTATGACTCCATCACAGAAGTATCTCGGAATGTAAAGGAATCTAGGGCTGTTACAGAGGCAACTCTTTAATATTCTCATGAGTTCTACTTTAACATCAAGGATGCATGCAGGCCTCTAACCTTATGATACTACCTTAAAGACTTGGATTCTCCCCGGGGGCTGGAGGAGGGACACAAATAGTGTTGTTAAGCCATTTTCACTGGACTTGTACTATCCAAATAACTTATGATAATAGTAGAGGGAAAAGTCTAGGTCTTTTGCTTACCCCATTTTTTGGCTTACTCCCTTGTAATTCCTCCAGCCTATGGACTATGCATATTCTTTTCACCAAGAAGGTTGAACTCAGTAACCCTGCTACATCCCTTTCCTCATCCCTGAGGGATAGATTCTAAAAATGCTTTTTTTCTTCAAGAGGTTGATGTTACTATGACACTTCTTTCCTTTCTCCCTGTAGTAAGTATGCTGTGTCCTGGAACTCTCAAACTTGAGATGCTAAAAAGGTGCTTCCCTCAGATGCTCATGTCTTTCTAGAAGGCTGGTTTTCTGAAATTGTGGTGCAGGCATTCTTTTCATGCTCTACGAGTGAAAGCACAAGAAAATTTCATATGATTCTACTTCAAAGCTGCCACTAGAAATAGGTGAGGGGATGAAGGTTGAAAGAAACTGTACACATGCATATGTCTAGACTCCTCAGTGGTCTCAATGAAGTTTTATTGGTTTTGGGGGAAAAGGGAAAAGGAAATAACTCTGACATTAACTTGATTTTTGAGGGGATTAATTCACCCACAACAGCCCAGGCCATTGAATTCATCAATGTGACCTCTTACGTACCACGCCCTCCCCAAAAGAAGCTCACTATACTTTTACCTCATTGCATTGATTGTGGAACTATATTGATCAATTCCAATTTGAACCTCAACTGCCAAAAATAGAATAGTTATTAGAACTTAAGCAAACTAAATTTTCTTTCTAAAGAATATTAGAGAACCTGAGTGTGAAGTGGAGAATCTGAGATCTGTTGCTTATTTACTGTATGATGTTGACCCAATTAAGCTCTCTGGGACTGTTTCTGCGTTTGAAAAGAGGGGACGGACTAAACCATACCTAAAATATTTTCCAGATACCTTCCAGCTTTAAATCTTGTAAACTATGAACATGAAATCACCTCTAAATAAATATGCTAATTATAACAATTCAGGAATACTGGGACAGGGGAGGTGGGAAGTTGTTGATGGAGGTCTATTGTGAGTTACATACTTCATTTAAAACACATACACACACAAATAGAAGGAGAAAAAGATGTCCTGGAACAAAAAGAATAAATCTTCAGGAAATCTTTATCTTTGATCAAGACACACTAAAATTTGAAGAAATGACTTAATTAAATAGTCTATACCTTCTTTTGTTTCTCTATAGCTAATGGATCACAGACTTCTGTGATTTCCTCAAGAAAACTCCCAATCAGATGATTGTGTATCATTTTTTGCCTTTTTTGCTTAAGGGAATTTCTAGTATATACAGCGACATCTCAAAACATTTTATAACAATGGATTTATACTAGATAAGAAAATGAACTCATTATTTGTTCTATTAAATTAGATCTATAGTAAAAAATATATTAATTTAAGCAGAATTTTTAAAATCTGATAATATACAATAACATATTATTTAGACATTTCTTATGAAACATTGAATGGATGAGACTAAGAATTCAGTCAGTTAATTCTCTTGCCATTTTCTAGCTCTGGAAATAGGAAATGCAAATGAGTACCTCAAAGTGTATAGCTCAGGTTCATATCTATATAGAAATGAAATGACACTAACAATGAAATAATGTAACCACATATTTCTAACTTACCAAATAGCAGAGTCCTAAACTAGGATAGGATGACTAGGGCTTTGTACTGGGATGTGGAGGTAGGGAGGGGAAGAGGGGTTGACTTGTTTGCTCTTTTGTTGCCATCCAAATATCTTGAGTTCATCTGCTTACCCTTAAAGTACTGAGCCACACAGATCCTGCTCTTGGCCATATAGATACCACAACCCTTTTCCTTAATCCTCCCTTCCTCCTCTGTCTCCTTTCCAATGGTTTCCAAGTGTTGTTACTACAATATTCCTAGAGCCCACCTTCTATCACTAGTATCTGCCCTTCCAAGTCAATCCTGCTCCATCACTTGCCATCTTCAATTCCCTCCACCTCTTTCCCAGGAATTATCCAGTGAGGTGATACCATGAAGCCTTATTGCTCTTCTTCTGCCTTACTATCCTGTCTCCTGCTTCCCTCTTTTCTCTATTTATTCTTACAGATTGCCAGGAGATTCACCCAAAGGGTGTAGGACTGTTTTCTGTGCCCCCTCAGCTGCCAGAATTCCTAGTTAACAGTTCTGCCAAGTACTCCCTATTGGACTATAAGTACACAGACAAGGAATTGAATACTCACTAGAAAGGGAACTTGTTTTGTAGTAAGTTATGGAACTCAGTCATAGCTCTTCTCTCCTTCAGTCTCTGACTCATCTGCAAATTTTCTATTCTTCATTAAGATAAAGTAGCGATATCTATCATTCAGGATACTGTAAGATTGCATGATGGGAAAATTGTGTCTACCGCCTAAGTCTACTTCTGAGAAAAGCACTTGCTAAGTTAAGTCTTTTTTGATAGTTCACTTGTTTGGGACATAGGTCTGCTTAGAGTTTTAAAACAGTAATTACTCTGACTTGGAGTCCTGAGACAGCAGTTGAGAGAGACAGAGAGAGAAAGCGCACACTATTAAATACTGGAATGAGTGGAAAACACAGAATGTTTCAATGATGTGTTTAAAAAGAACCAAAGAGCTTTTAAGTAAATTATTGAGGAATATGGATACATAAACTATTCAATGATTATGGGACAAATATAATTTATTTTATATAGATAGAAGATGAGAATGTGGATACAAATGATAGGACTTGAAGTCTGAACTCAGAAAGAAAAGAGAGAGGTTCAAGTACGATTTCAGAACTGTGTTAAGGAGAGAACATAACTCTCTCAGCAAATAGCCCCCTTCTTGTTGCTGAGAGGAGTAGGTTCAGCTGAGCAGGGGAATAGCTAGAAGCAGAGAAGTCATCCAACACTTCAATTGGTTTGGTTGAGATGTTGTGTATAATAAGGCATTAATCACAATGTGAATCATATTACTTCAGCCATGGAAGCATCTGCTCAACACAATGGCTATATTTATCAAGGAACTTTCATGGATAGCTCAAAAGAATGAAAGAGAACAGTGAAGTAGATAGTTGCAGAGTTGTGAGTTGCCATAAGCTCATGGGTTTTCCTCATTCATGTCCTCCCTGTTAGGTTTCTGTCAGAGTTCTTACTCTGTGATACTGAATGAATTGGTGGGAAAATATGATCTGGGTATATGAGTGGATTGTGATAGAATTATTATTTCTACATTTTTAAAAAATATGTGAGTGCCTACAATGTTGTTATTGTTTTGCCTTTTTGCTAAGTAAATGATTATGGATGAAATCTAAATATGTTAACATTATGAGTGCTTATTTTGAGTAAATGGAAGCACACCAATGGGAGCTTGAGCGCTACAAATAGTTACCAGGAGAATGTATTCTATGACAACAGCATTTCCTTTAGGATTTTGAGAAAGTCTGGGTGAAATCTTGTGGTGGTAGTCTTTTTCTGGGAATGTAAACCAAAGACTATAAGGGAAGAATGGAGAGAGCAAATGTCCATATATCCTGTGAGACACGTGTGAGGTGCTAACAAGGTAGGCAGAAAAACACATCAATACATTAAAAATAAGTTATTGAATTATTTGGCCATAGCAACCAATGAAATAAACAAAAAGAAATGTCCCTCAGCCCTATGTTTCTATAGTGGTGGTAGTGGCACAGTGGAAAAGTGGTATCAGTCACAAAATCTTTACACATCTATAATATTAACTTAAATGTAGGATAGGAGCTGGGTGTGATAGGAGTGATAGGAGCTGGACCTATGATTTCACTGGCTAGGTAACTCCTGGGTAAGGAAACTCCTTCTACCTGCAGTTTATTACCACCTCTGCAACTTAAATCATCTGACACCTTCCTAGAGGACTGAGTCACTTACCCAGGGTCCCAAAGTCAGCATAGGTCAAGAGGCAGGACTTAAGGTCTTCCTGGCTTCAAGATCAGCTCTATCCACTGTGCCTCAATACCCCTTCTTAATTTAAATGTAGGCACTCTAGACATGAGGTCATTGTCCAAAGACCAATGAATCAACATAACATCAAAACTGAACCACATCTATACTGATATTCGTGGTAAATGTAATAATAAGAAAAAAGAAACTGCAGCTCAGTGTGAGGTTGACTTAAAGGTTCTTCTTGAAGAAGCACAGAAGTTGGAAAAGTTGGTTGCAATGAGTACCAAAAATCAATGAGAAATATATTTTTATGAGCTTCTCGGCTGCCTCATCTTACAATGCCTGTGAGTATAAATAAAATAGGCCACAGTGTAGGTAACTTTAAGGTTTGTAAAGCGCTTTAAAAATATCATCTCATTTGATTCATACAATAATCCTGCGAGGTTGGTACTATTACATTTTACAGATGAGGAAACTGAGTTAGATAGAAGTTAAGTGACTTGCTTAGGGTCACACAACTAATTAAGTGTCTGAGGCCAGATTTCAACTGAGGTCTTTTAATTCAATGATATCACCATGAGAGCAAATGGTGAAAACTACATTGCATGTGAAAGTAGTCAAAGGATATTCAGAAACTTCATGCCTATATACAATAAATATTTTCTTCCAGAAAAAAGTAGGAAGGTACTGGTCATTACTGCACATCTAGCCACATCAGAAAAAAGTAATTGACTGTGACTTTTTCCTAAATTCAATTTTATTTTACATATTTTAAGCTCTGGGTTCCTCCTTCCCCGCCCCCCACACCTACCCATCCCCTACTCACTGACAAGAAAAACAAAACCTGTTAGAAGTATGTATAGTCAAAATAAAACAAATTCCCACATTAGCCATGTCTTGAAAAAAGAAGAGAAAAGGAAAAGAAAAAATATGCTTTAATTTTACTTTGTACTCTGAGTCCATCAGCTTTCTATGTGGAGGTGAATAGCATGATCATTATAAGTCCTTTGGAATTATGGTTGGTAACTGACAAGGAATGACTTCCTTTTGACTGGTATGGTAGTCATAGGAGGGGAACATGGCAGAGTGTATATCACATGGGACTTGAAGTCAGGAAGACCTCTGGCACTTACTAGCTGTGTGATCATAAGGGTGTTACTTAACCTTGTTGAGCTGAGTTTCTTTATCTCTGATAGAGATAACAACTGTGGTTCCTGATTGTTTTGAAGCTCACACATGATGATGCATGCAAAGAGCTTTGCAAACTTAAAGTCCCATGATAAGGTCATATCATTATCATCATGTTATTATTAGTTATTTTATCTACTAGGTAGAAGAAAGAATCAAGATCAAATTAGAAGAAAGAATAAAGATGAAACTAGTCTGTGAACAATTGCAACAGTGTTCAAATGACTATGTTGTAGTTTCAGTGAAAAGAATAATTCACCCTGATAAAATCATGGACCCCTGAAGTAAATATTGTATGACATCATATTTACATAACATTTTCCTTATAATAATCTTTGGTTAACAATAAAGAAGGAAAAGTTAATAATAAAAGTATTAGTAATCTAACTCTTATTATATTGAAAAAGTTTGCCGATAAGAAGAGCTAGAATTTGAACACAGGTCCAGAGTCCTCTCCACTAAACCAAACTACCTTTTACACAAACACAATCTTGACCTACTCATATCCTCTACAGACCAGAACAGTAACACTACGGTTTCATGTACATGGTAGAAGGAGGGATGGGATGGGAATTGGGGAATAAGTAGTCCAATAACTGACCCTAAAGATTTACTTAATGTGACATTATGATTTTCTTTTCCTCAAGATAACTTGAGGGAGACATCTGGAAATATAATTCCTTTTCCTTATAGGGTCATAGATTGTGAGAAAGAAGGGATTACAAAGGCTATCTATTTCAATTCTCTCATTTTTTCAAGTTGAAGAAACTGACACTCATGGAGGTTGAGTTGCTTGTCCAAGGTCGTAGAAGTAGTATATTCCAAATGCAGGATTTGAACCCAGGGTCTCTGACTCCAAAACATGCTGCCTCCTTTAATAAATTTACTTGTAGTTTTAAGTAACATGAATTTTTAAACTTTTGGCTAAAATATATTTATATTATATATAATATATATTCATATGACACATAAATGTATGATATATATTCATATGACATTATATAAATATATAATATAAAATAAAAATATTGGCTCTGAACTTCATATTGCTGTCGGCTTTGTATGCTTATATAATGGAAGTCTCATGTTTTCTAGATAAACCATATGTAGGGTATCTCAAAAGTCTTAGTGAAGTTTTCAGCTATTAATATTTAAAATTGCATTAAGACTTTTGGGACACCCTGTATAATATGACAGAACTACCTGAGTGATGACAAGACAATGATTTTTTTAAATTTAGTGTAGCTTACCTCTAGAATATATTAGCTTACTGAACTGTATGATATTCAATAAAAGCTTTTTAAGACTTTAGAAAACTCATTGCCAAAAATTGAAAAGTAAGAAAACTGCTAATTCATTTTGAAATTTATTAGAGGAGTAAATTGAATTATTATAAAAAATAAAATAAAATGAAATAAAAATCATGGATCACAAATGAGCATTTTTTCATTTTCATAAAATGCTTGATCTCATTTGGAAAAGCTCAATTTGATTAATTTAAATTATGCACCAACCTGTTTTGCTGTGCTCCAAACTGTATATAGCTTCTGAGACGTGCATTTGGAGAAATGGTTTATTTCTTTCACAATGATTCTGCTAATGAAGGGCTTAACATTTTCACATGAAATGAACAGTTGCAACTATCGCTAATACATTGTTTAAAATACAAAAAAGAAAATACGAGAAAATGATTTGATTTCCCCAAGCCACAGTGGAGGGTTTTGTGATAAGTAGTTTTCGGACATTGTATATTCTTTGAGTGATATCATGTGGAAAAGTTACCTGCCCTAGTGACCTCCAGTCCAAGCTGGCACTACCAATGTAAATGTGCTGTTTGTCAACGATCCAGAAGGATGATTGCAGCCGACCTTTGTTGTAAGCGTTCATGTCTATGTATGTCACCTCCGCACCTAGGAGTTCAAAGAGATAATATCAACAATCTCTATTTTAAAATTCAGTACTTAGGATAAATCATCTAATTAATCAAAACAAGCTAAGGAATTCTCAAAGCTTTCCATCAAGCACAAATAGTAAAACAGTGAAAAGAAGACATTTTAGTACATGGGAATCAATGAATATTATATGGAATGCGAAGCCCCAGCGTGGGAAGGGACCTCAGAGCTTATCAACAACCTAGTCCAGAGCCTTGACCATAGCAAGTATTCTATAAATATTTGACAAATTAATTTGAATCGCCATATCTAAACTCCTCACTTTTTGTATGATGTAGCAGAGGTTAAGAGAGGAGGCAGTGAGAATACTGGGTGAATCTAGAAGCAGTTAGGCAGTATAGTAGATAGCACTCTGGGCCTGGAGTCAAGAAGACCTGAGTTCAAATCTGCTTTCAGACATTTACTAGCTGTATGACACCAGGTAAGTTACTTAATCTCTGCTTGCCTTGGTGTCCTCATCTGTAAAATGGGGATAATGGGTTGTTGTGAGGCTGCAGTGAGATGATAATAATTGTAAAATATAGGCTCCATATAAACGTTTAAAAACAAACCAAAATGGATTCTTGATCCACCTATAAAAGTCACGTAAATTTATCTGCTCTTTTTATTATTTCACGCTCTCTCTTCCCTTCTCTTAACGAGAACAGATTGGGCTTCAAAATTCCCTTTTTTCTGTACCAAGATTCCAAGATGTATGTTTCCACAGGATATATGATATCTTGTGCTGTTTTCTCACTTTTCTGGCATACTAAGATGCGTAACTCTGGCCCCTAAATTATTTCCACGTCTAGTAATAGAGCAACAATACTATGTGCCACTGGAAGGTATCCTCAATGCTAACAGAAACCAAATCACCATGTCTGTATCGTTACTCTGCAGTATAATTGCGTTGAATTTGTCTTGTGTACATTTGAGTCAGTTTAAGATATTCATTAAGCATCTACCTTGTATTGTTTTTGTTTTTGGTTTTTTTTGGAGAGGGGAAGGCAGGGCAATTGGGGTTAAGTGACTTGCCCAAGATCACACAGCTAATAAGTGTGTCAAATGTCTGAGGCTGGATTTGAATTTAGGTCCTCCTGACTCCAGGGCCAGTGCTCTACTTATCGCGCCACCTGGCTGCCCCAGCATCTACCTTGTACAAGATACTTCATTAGGCACTGGGGACACAAAGCCAAAAATGAAACTGTTACTGTCCTCAAGAAGCTTATATTGGGTAGGTGGGTAAGGGGTGGATAACCTGTACATAGTTAAGCAAATATAAGGTGGCAAGTGAAAGGGACTGGGAAAAGCTCAGATAAACAACCTCAGGAAAAATTGAGAAGGGAGAAAGTCTACAAATCTGGGGGTAATCGGGGGAAGCTTTATAAAGTTGTGTAAAGTGTCTACATAGTGTAGATATTAACAATGTAGATTAAAGGCACAATACTTGTATATTGAGTTAAAATAGGCTGTGTATTACAACTCATTATGCTAAGCTAACTCCCTAAATACAGCTTTTCAAATTGACTTTTGGTTCTAGCCACAGAGAAAACTGAAATTACCATAAAAAAATAGAAAATCTAATTACTCATGAAAGGTGAGATCTAAAGTTCATTTGAAAAGTCATTATGCAGACTGAGGTATATAAGGCTAGAGGAGAGGCTGAAAAAATCAAATGACCCAAAAGGAGTCAGAAGAAATAAGAGAAAGTGAAGAAGGAAAACAGTGGAGGTGAATGTAGGGGTTCACACAAGACTATAATTATTTTTTAATGAAGTCTGAAATTTATTGTGTCCTGCTAAGATTGAGCCCTTCATCTATTGTGAAGTATATGAAAGGAAATTTCAGAGCAGAAAAAAAGAAATAATGTGCACCTATAACTACTAGACATATTTCAAGAAAAGAAACCCTAAATGCTTGAGTGTCCACCTGGAAATCTCATTACTTGTAAAGGGCACTTATTAGTTTCATTGATCATTATTTACACTCAATGTAGTTGACCACCTTGCATCTATTTGGCGACATCTCTGCTTTGCCATTTCTCTCAGCAAAGGACAAAGTACATTATTTAATGTTACATTTACAAATCATTTCTGGGATTTCTCTGTTGATTTTCTACATGAATAACCTTCATATTTCCTTGTGATATTTACATGTGAAAGGAAACAAAATAAAATCTTTAGTGTTTGCATTTCAGTCTTGAATATAAAATATCACAGTAATCGTATTAAGTCTGCAATGTTAATTTTTAAAAAAAATCATAGTGTTGACATATTCTAATTAGCAAGTTTTGTTAAACATACAAATATGGGTTTATTCTTTTAGAGAATGCCTTTAACAATATACGTAGATGGTTCTTTCACAGAATCTCTTTGAAGGCTAGACATTTGTTTAATAAACAAACATTTGTTTTAACATTAATTTTTAAAAGATTTATTTGAGAAATTTCATGCCTCTATTTTCTTATTTTAGATGTCTTCCACAATTTAAATAGGGGAAAAAAATATAGTACTGTGTCTTGAGCCATACATATCACATGACCCTTTTGAGAGATTCTTACTTCCTTGATCAATGACACATCGCAGCCACTGTGGGCAAAGCCACCATCAAATATTCAATATTCATCAGAAAACTGGTAGATTGTAAGGGCTGAAACTTATTTTTTGATCTGATCTGTCATTTATTTAACTGATAGATGTATTTTTCGATGGAGTCCTTTGATTATCAAGAAATATGAATTTGTTATACTATACAACACATGGTGCTTGTGCTTACTTTTTGATTGCCAAAATTTTATTAATAGCTTAAAAACTATTATTTTAACAGCTTTTTTATATACCAAAGCATCGCAAGGGAGCATGAAATTTATAACAAAAATGTCAAGATGAGCAGAATGGATTAAGCTATTACTTAAAGATGACCAAGAATAGTCATAGCTCTTGATCGTCAACAGTAATAGAATCCCAGCAGTGGATAATTACAGAGTCTCAGGGTTGGAGGGGGCTTCAGTGGCCCTCTGGTCCAATCACTACCTGAAAAATCTCTTCTGCTTTATATCTGACAAATGGTCATCTGGTCTTTTCTTGAAGACCTTTAAAGAAAGGTCTAACATCCAAGAGGAGCCCACTATCTTGGGACACTTCTAATAATAAGTTTTTCCTTATATGAAGCTTAAATTGACCTATCTTCATCTTCTACCAGAGTACCCCCCAATCAAGCTAAATATTTTCAACTCCTTCAACCAACGAACCAATCAACAAGAATCTATTAAACACCTACTATTTGCTAGACACTAGGAATGCAAAGACAAAAATGAAAGATTCCCTTTTCTTGAGAAGTTTATATGCTATTTGGGGTAGAAGAACATATAGTCAGTTAACTAGCATTTATTAGGCACCTACTATTTGCCAGGCATTGTGCTAAGAGTCATATAAAAATTTTAAAAATACAAAGTAAATAAAAGCTAATTATTGGAGAAGCACTAATAGCTGGTTATGTTAAGAAAAGTCTGAAGTGTGAGGTGGTACTTCAATTGAGCTTTGGAGGAAGCTAGAGATTCTAAGAGTCAGATGATGATGAGGGACAGTCTGTGTCATGATGGCAGGGAGAGGAAAGATGGAGGATCTTCTGTGAGGTACAGCGAGAAGGTCAGTTTGACAAGACCATAGAGTGTGTGAAAGGAAATAATTAGGAATAAATCTAAAATATTAGGAATAAGAAAGATAGGCTGGGACCAGGTTGTAAAGAACTTTTAAATGCCAATGGTGGGAAGCCACTGAACCTTCATGAGCAAGCTAATGTCAAATTTGGATCTATACTTTAGATCTTTGGATCTACTTTAGGAATATCATTATGGCAGCTTAATGGAGGATGGATTAGAGGGAAAAGAGACTGGAAGGCAGGAACACTGACTTCTAGGATACTATTGCAATAGTTCAAGGGAGATGTGATGAGAGCCTGAAATCCAACTTATCCTTTTACAGTATTATCTTGAGGTCTTTTGCCATCCTGGTTGTCTTCATCTGTATTCTTTCTAGTTTATCAATGCCCTTTCTAAAATGTGATGCCTAGAAATGAAGACAGTCCTCTTGATGTGTTGTCATTAGCACAGTGTACACTAGAATTATCATCTCCTTAGTCTTGAACATGGGCAGCTAGGTGGTGTAAAGGGTAGAGCATTGAGCCTGGAGTCAGGAAGAGCCAAGTTCAAATCCAGTCTGAGGAAGACTCACCTTTCTGAGTTCTAATCTGGTTTCAGATAATAGTTGTGTGACTCTGGGCAAGTCATTTAAATTTGATTGCCTCAGTTTCCTCATCTGTCAAATAAGCTGGAGAAATAGGAAACTACTCTAGTATCTGCCAAGAAAATCCCACATGGGGTCATGAAGAGTCAGACACAACTAAAATAACTGAACAAGAACAAATAAGAGATGATGAGCAAGATGGTCTTAGAACAACCTGGGAAGACTTATATGCAAAGCAAAGTGAACAGAACCAGGAAAACATTGTATAAAGTAATAGCAATATTGTGTGATGGTCAACTGTGAATGACTTATCTAGTCTAATCAATACAATAATCCAAGACAATTCCAAAGGACTCATGGTGGAAAATGCTATCTACCTCCAGAAAGAGAACTAATAGAGTTTGGGCACAGACTGGAGCAAAATATTTTTCACTTTATTTTTCTTATTATTTATTTTATTTTTTGCAACATGGATAATCTGGAAATGTTTTACATGATTTCATATGGGTGATTGATATCACATTTATTGCCTTTTCAATGGGTGGCAGAGAGGCCAGGAGGGCGGGAAAGAATTCAGAACTCAAAATGTTTTTAAAAGAATGTTAAGGGGGCGGAGCCAAGATGGCGGCTGGTAAGCACGGACTAGAGTGAGCTCCGTACCCGAGTCCCTCCAAAAACCTATAAAAATGGCTCTGAACCAATTCTAGAACGGCAGAACCCACAGAACAGCAGAGGGAAGCAGGGCTCCAGCCCAGGACAGCCCGGATGGTCTCTGGGTGAGCTCTATTCCACACGGAGCTGGGAGCGGGGAGCTGGGAGCTGGGAACGGAGTGGAGCAGAGCCCAGCCTGAGCGGCGTGGACGATCCAGAGCAGAAGCCGGGCGGAGGGGGCCCTAGCGCCCCGAATACGTGAGCAGCTACCAGACCCCTCGACCCACAAACACCAAAGACTGCGGAGAAGGTTAGTGGGAAAAGCTGCGGGAGTGGAAGGAGTTCGCGGTTCGGCTTCCAGCCCCGGGGGCAGCGGAGGTGGGGCAGCTACAGCTGTTGTTACTTCCGGTTCCAGGCCCACCTGGTGAGGGGAATTAAGTGGCGGATCACAGCAGGGGTGCACAGCCTGCCGAAGATCTGAGCCCAGTCTGGACTGGGGGTCCTTGGGGAAGGAGGAGTGCGGCTCTGACAGAGCTGGCACCTCCCCCCCAAACGTAGAACATAGAACTCGTTAGTCTACAATCAGTCATACCCCACTGAAAAACTCAAGGGTCAAGTTAGTTGGTTGGGAATATGGCCAGGCAGCGAAAACACGCCCAGATTCAGTCTCAGACTTTGGATTCTTTCTTTGGTGACAAAGAAGACCAAAACATACAGCCTAAAGAAGACAGCAAAGTCATAGAGCCTACAACCAAAGCCTCCAAGAAAAACATGAACTGGCCCCAGACCATAGAAGAACTCAAAAAGGATTTGGAAAAGCAAGTTAGAGAAGTAGAGGAAAAATTGGGAAGAGAAATAAGAAGGATGTGAGAAAGCCATGAAAAACAAGTCAATGACTTGCTAAAGGAGACCCAAAAAAATACTGAAAAATACACTGAAGAAAACAACACCTTACAAAATAGACTAACTCAAATGGCAAAAGAGCTCCAAAAAGCCAATGAGGAGAAGAATTCCTTGAAAGGCAGAATTAGCCAAATGGAAAAGGAGGTCCAAAAGACCACTGAAGAAAATACTACTTTAAAAATTAGATTGGAGCAAGTGGAAGCTAGTGACTTTATGAGAAATCAGGATATTATAAAACAGAACCAGAGGAATGAAAAAATGGAAGACAATGTGAAATATCTCCTTGGAAAAACCACTGACCTGGAAAATAGATCCAGGAGAGATAATTTAAAAATTATTGGACTACCTGAAAGCCATGAGCAAAAAAAGAGCCTAGATACCATCTTTCAGGAAATTATCAAGGAGAACTGCCCTGATATTCTAGAGCCACAGGGCAAAATAGAAATTGAAAGAATCCATCGATCGCCTCCGCAAATAGATCCCAAAAAGAAATCTCCTAGGAATATTGTTGCCAAATTCCAGAGCTCCCAGATCAAGGAGAAAATACTGCAAGCAGCCAGAAAGAAACAATTTGAATATTGTGGAAACCCAATCAGAATAACCCAAGACCTGGCAGCTTCTACATTAAGAGATCGAAGGGCTTGGAATGCGATATTCCGGAGGTCAATGGAGCTAGGATTAAAACCTAGAATCACCTACCCAGCAAAACTGAGTATCATGTTCCAAGGCAAAATATGGACTTTCAATAAAATGGAGGACTTTCAAGCTTTCTCAGTGAAAAGACCAGAACTGAATAGAAAATTTGACTTTCAAACACAAGAATCAAGAGAAGCATGAAAAGGTAATCAAGAAACAGAAATTGCAAGGGACTTACTAAAGTTGAACTGTTTTGTTTACATTCCTACATGGAAAGATGATGAGTATGATTCATGAGACCTCAGTATTAGGGTAGTTGAAGGGAATATGCATATATATATATAAGTGAATGTGTATGTATGCATGTATCTATGTGTATATGTATGTATATGTATGTATGTGTATATATATATATATATGTAAAAGAAAGAGAGCAGACACAGGGTGAGTTGAGGATGAAGGGAAGATAGCTAAAAGAAATAAAATGAAATTAAGGGATGAGAGAGTAACTTACTGAGAGAGGGAGATAGGGAGAGATAGAATGGGGTGGATTATCTCCCATAAAGGTGGCAAGAGGAAGCAGTTCTAGGAGAGGAGGGGAGTGGGCAGGTGAGGGGGGAATGAGTGAACCTTGCTCTCATCAGATTTGGCCTGAGGGGGAATACCATACATACTCAGTTGGGTATCTTACCCCACAGGAAAGAAGAGGGAGGAAGATAAAAAAAAAATAAAAGGCAGGGGGATGATGGAGTGGAGGGCAGATGGGGGTGGAGGTAATCAAAACAAACACTTTGGAAAGGGGACAGGGTCAAGGAAGAAAATTCAATAAAGCGGGATGGGTTGGGAAGGAGCAAAATGTAGTTAGCCTTTCACAACATGAATATTGTGGAAGGGTTATACATAATAATACATGTGTGGCCTAGGTGGAATTGCTCAACTTCTTAGGGAGGGTGGGTGGGAAGGGAAGAGGGAAGGGAATTTGGAACTCAAAGTTTTAAAATCAGATGTTCAAAAACAAAAAAACTTTTTGTATGCAACTAAAAAATAAGATACACAGGCAATGGGGCGTAGAAATTTATCTTGCCCTACAAGAAAGGAAGGGAAAAGGGGATGAGAGGGGAGGGGGGTGATAGAGGGGAGGGCTGACTGGGGAACAGCGCAACCAGAATATACGCCATCTTGGAGTGGGGGGGGAGGGCAGAAATGGGGAGAAAATTTGTAATTCAAACTGTTGTGAAAAGCAATGCTGAAAACCAAATATGTTAAATAAACAAATTGCATTAAAAAAAAAAAAGAATGTTAAAAATAAATGATAAATTTATCTTAAAAAAATTCTCTTACAAGAATGCATATTCTAGGCATGCACCAAAACTACGGACAATAATAACCATATTTATTTTATAATCTTTGTAGTCTCAGCAATGTATTGATTGCTGATCAAAATCCAGAACTAGTTATGGTTGCAGCCCAAGTTAGCTGCCAAACTTATAGGCATATTTAGACATAAGAAAATCACTCAAGGCATTTATATGAAATATAAGTTTATAGAATTATCTTTCAAGTTATCTCTATGTTAAACTTTCAGCTATATTTTCATTTTCTACAAAGATAGAACTACTTCTTTATAAAGTAGAGGCAAATGCTATATAAATTTGGAGAAAGGTTATTGAATATTTCTGAAAAGTACCAATAATCTGATATTACCAATTTTCTTGCATACAGAACTTTTAAAAGTCTCCATGTTTTGCATGTTTAATGATAAAATGTCCAAAATATTTGCTTCTATGTTAAAATCTTTCATCACAATTGTCCACCAAGATCCAATTTCACAATTCTTCTGCTGACAAATTATTTATTGTAGTATACAAATGATGCGATTCTGATCCACAATAATTAAGAAAATAGAATATAAGATTCAAACATGCCCAATGAATTGCTATAATGGAAATTGTCTGAGCTTATATTATTTCCAAGGTCATCTCTAAAAGGTCATCTATTGAAAGCATTTTGCTGTCCATTGCTTAAAGATTATAAATGGAGCTCCAAGTGCGTGATTAAAGAGATGAAACTATCATTAATAACTCTCCTTTGGAAGTCCTTGAAAATTAAGGAGGTTACATTTGGTAATTTCTAAAATTCCATCTAACTCTAAAAGTCTATGCTGAACATAAGATATACAAATTAGATCTGTTATTACAAGGAAAGCTTTCTCCATCAGAATATATTAAATTGCTTGAGCAACTAGAAAAGTCATAGCTGAGCTATTTTTGGGCGCCTTAGTTTGTATCAACAAAGATACATTTAGAATTCAAGAATTCATTTAGAAGAATCAAGACTTTACAACTCACAGGAAAAACTAAAGAATAAACTTTCATTGGCATTATGGTTTCTCCGGTTTCAAATGAAATGATCTCATTCAGTCAAAATAATTAGACAAACCTTTAAGAAGATTAACTATATATTTTATATATGTAACTTTTGACTCCCAAGGTGGGAAAAATAATTTACATTTTAAAATATCTACTCAAATATCCCCAATTCAATTATGTTAAAATTTGCAGAAGCGGTCCCTCCTAAGAAAGGCCATCAATTCATAGGTTTGGCTTGGCAAGAATAGGAAATATATGAATGATCTATAATATTCTAAACATGGAGAATTACAAATGAATGTTGGAAGTTCCTCCACCAATATATATCACAATCTCATTACTTAAAAAAACTAAGCAGAGATATTAACCACTATGATGTTTCTAAAATTTTGTTGCCATTTCCAAAAATAAATCAGAGTAATATTCAAACAAATAAATTCCTATGTATAATTTGGTACCTAGATGGGAATTAGTGGGTTCCCTCGTCTCTCTTAGAGATTGTCAAGCATACTCTGGATGATCATTTGTCAGGTATTTTCTTGGGTATTCTTTCATTTGTGGATTGGACTAAATAGCTTTTGGTCTGTTGAGTCCATCTCAATTCTCAGGTTCTGTGATTCTAGTATTTTACTAATTGATTTTTATATTTTGCTAATCACTAATTAATTTAGCTTCGTTTCTCCCTCCTCAGGATTGAGGAGACTACTTCTTTCAACTCATGCTGTAGTTTTTTAAACTTTTACTCAAAATACCTTATGGGACCAGATGGTAGCAGCTTTCTATAGCTTTGGGGCAGCTAGACATCAAAAGATCTTGGAGGCTGCCTTTCTCATTTGCTAATGGCTTAACTCCATCATAACCATAAGTACTGTATTTACTTTGATTCACTGCCAGACTTATTAATGGCTTGCCCTTTTCTCTGTTTGCTTAGTTCCTAGATTTTTCTGCCTCTCCATATGGCTGCTGAAAGATGACAATAATAATAATAATGATAACTAGTTTATATTATGCGATATATCTTACACATGTTAACAAGTCAGTGACTTTAACACCATGCCTGGCTAGCCCAGTCTGTGGGACTAACAGATTTTCTAAAAGAATAACTTCCTTTGGCTGGAATTAGGTTATCCCCAGGATGATTTAAAGAACTAGAAAAGAGTTGTTAGTCTAAAAAAGATGTGTACTGAGATATATAAGATATTTTTGAAACAAAAACCGAAGAGGGAAACTATAGATAAACTGAGACTTTCAAGCCCTTGTCACTTTAATGACCCAACCCAACTCACATGAATAATTGATTCAAGGAAGTGAATACTCACAGACCAAATTCTTTTAAAATATATATTTTTATTTTTCCTCAGTTACATGTAAAAACAATTTTAACATTCATTTAAAAAATTTCGAGTTCCAAATTCTCTCCATTCCCTCCCCCCCTACACTGAGAAGGCATGCAATTTGATATAGGTTGTACATGCGCAATTATGCAAAACATATTTCCATATTAGTTATGTTGCAAAAGCAACAGATAAAAATATAAGAAAAATAAAATACATGAAAAAGTATGCATTGATCTGCATTCAGACTCCATCAGTTCTTCCCTTAGAGATGGATATCAGTTTTAATCATAAGTCCTTCAGAATTGTCTTGGATCATTATATTGCTGAGAATAGCTAAGTCGTTCATAGTTGATCAATACTACCATTACGGTATACAATGTTCTCTTGGGTCCGCTCATTTCACTTTGCATCAGCTCATCTAAGTCTTCCCAGGTTTTTCTGAGAGCATTTCATATATTATATATAATATATATATACATATATATAAGCAAACATATATATATATAATAAAATTTCTTATAGCACAGTAGTATTGCATTGTAATCATATACAATAACTTGTTTAGCCTTCCCCAATTAAAGGATATGCTGTAATTCTTTGAGATCACTAAATGAGCTGCTATGAATATTTTTGCTTATATAGTCCTTTTCTTTTTTTTATCTCTTTCAGATACAGACCTAGTAGTGGTTTGTTTTTGTTTGTTTGTTGTTTGTTCTTCATTCTTGAAGAAGGCAATGACACCAGGAAGATGATGCCATGACTTGCAAATGAATTGGATTTAAGTGAGGGAGGGCTGTGCAAAGATAATATTTTAGTTTTCAGCACTGATTTTCATGAGAGTTTGAATTACAAATTTTCTCCCCATTTCTACCCTCCACCTCCCCACTCTAAGATGGCATATATTCTGGTTGCCCCATTCCCCAGTCATCCCTCCCTTCTGTCACCCCAGTCCCCCCATCGCCTTTTCCCTTGCTTTCTTGTAGGGCAAGATAGATTTCTATGCCCCATTGCCTGTATATCTTATTTCCTAGTTGCATGCAAAAAATTTTTTTTCGAACATCTGTTTTTAAAACTTTGAGCTTCAAATTCTTTCCCCTCCTCCCTCCCCACCCACCCTCCCTAAGAAGGCAAGCAATTCAACACAGGCCACATGCATATCATTATGTAAAACCCTTCCACAATACTCATGTTTTCAAAGACTAACTATATTTTGCTCCTTCCTATCCTATCCCCCTTTATTCAGTTTTCTCCCTTGACCCTGTACCTTTTCGAAAGTGTTTGTTTTTGATTACCTCCTCCCCCTATCTGCCCTCCCTTCTATCATCCCCCCTTTTTTTATCTTCTTCCTCCTTTTTTCCTGTGGGGTAAGATACCCAATTGAGCATGTATGGTATTCCCTCCTCAAGTCAGATCCTAGAAGAGGAAGATTTACTCATTCCCCCTCACCTGCCCCCTCTTCCCTTCCTACAGAACTGCTTTTTCTTGCCACTTTTATGTGAGATAATTTACCCCATTCTCTCTCTCCCTTTCTCCCTCTCTCAATATATTCCTCTCTCATCCTTTCATTTGATTTTATTTTTTTAGATATCATCCCTTCATATTCAACTCACCTGTGTCCTCTGTCTATATATATATATATGTGTATATATATATATACACACACACATATATATATATATATATATATATATATATGTATATGTATATTCCTGTCAGCAACCCTAATACTGAGGTCTCATGAATTATACACATTATCTTTCCATGTAGGAATGTAAACAAAACAGTTTAACTTTAGTAAGTCCCTTATGGTTTCTCTTTCTTGTTTACCTGTTTATGCTTCTCTTGATTCTTGTGTTTGAAAGTCAAATTTTCTATTCAGTTCTGGTCTTTTCACTGAGAAAGCTTGAAAATCCTCTATTTTATTGAAAATCCATATTTTGCCTTGGAGCATGATACTTAGTTTTGCTGGGTAGGTGATTCTTGGTTTTAATCCTAGCTCCATTGACCTCCAGAATATCATATTCCAAGCCCTTTGATCCCTTAATGTAGAAGACGCTAGATCTTGTGTTATCTGATTGTGTTTCCACAATACTCAAATTGTTTCTTTCTGGCTGCCTGCAGTATTTTCTCCTTGATCTGGGAGCTCTGGAATATGGTGACAATATTCCTAGGAGTTTTCTTTTTGGGATCTATTTGAGGAGGCGATCTGTGGATTCTTTCAATTTCTATTTTACCCTGTGGCTCTAGAATATCAGGGCAGTTCTCCTTGATAATTTCTTGAAAGATGATGTTTTGGCTCTTTTTTGATGAGGGCTTTCAGGTAGTCCAATAATTTTTAAATTATCTCTCCTGGATCTATTTTCCAGGTCAGTGGTTTTTCCAATGAGATATTTGACATTGTCTTCCATTTATTCATTCCTTTGGTTCTGTTTTGTAATATCTTGATTTCTCATCAAGTCACTAGCTTCCACTTGCTCCAATCTAATTTTTAAGGTAGTATTTTCCTCAGTGGTCTTTTGGACCTCCTTTTCCATTTGGCTAATTCTGCCTTTCAAGGCATTCTTCTCTTCATCGGCTTTTTGGAGCTCTTTTGCCATTTGAGTTAGTCTATTTTTTAAGGTGTTATTTTCTTCAGTATATTTTTCAGTATTTTTTTGGGTCTCCTTTAGCAAGTCATTGACTTGTTTTTCATGGATTTCTCGCATCCTTCTCATTTCTTTTCCCAATTTTTCCTCTACTTCTCTAACTTGCTTTTCCAAATCCTTTTTGAGCTCTTCCATGGCCTGAGACCAGTTCATGTTTTTCTTGGAGGCTTTTGATGTAGGCTCTTTGACTTTGTTGACTTCTTCTGGCTGTATGCTTTGGTCTTCTTTGTCACAAAAGAAAGATTCCAAAGTGTGAGTCTGAATCGGAGTCCGTTTTCACTTCCTGGCCATGTTCCCAGCCAACTAACTTGACTCTTGAGCTTTTTGTTGGGGTATGACTGCTTGTAGAGTAGAGAGTACTTTGTCCCAAGCTTGAGGGCATGTGCTGTTGTTTTCAGAGCTATTTCTGCACATCAAGCTCTGCCACACCAGCACTCCTCCTCCCCCAAGAACTGCCAACCTGGACTGTGACTCAGAACTAAGCTGGCTCTGCACTCCTGCTCTGATCCACCACTTAATTCCTCCCACCAGGTGGCCTGGGGCCAGAAGCAACTGCAGCTGTAGTTCTGTTGCTGCACCTCCTCCGCTGCCCCCAGGGTGGTGGCCAAACCATGAACTCCTTTCACTCTGTCCCAGAAGGTTTTCCCACTAACCTTCTCTGTTGTCTTTGGTGTTTGTGGGTTGAGAAGTCTGGTAACTGCCACAGCTCACTGATTCAGAGCACTAGGGCCTGTTCCGCCTGGTTCCCAGTCTGATTGATCCAGGTGTGGTTCACACTGGGCTCTGCTCCCCTCCTCTCCCAGCTCCATGCGATAGACCTTACCCTGCGACCATCCAGGCTGTCCTGAGCTGGAGCCCTGCTTCCCTCTGCTATTTTGTGGGTTCTGCAGTTCTAGAATTTGTTTGGAGGGATCTGGGGGGGAGCTGACACAAGTCCCTGCTTTCCAGCTGCCATCTTGACTCCACCCCCCTGGTCTCACTGTCTTGAAAGCCACCTGGGTCCAATTGCAAGATATAGATCAGGATGACTGAAGATGCCCCCCGATGCAGTGGCAGATCTTGGCCTTTTTAAGTTAAGGTCTAGTGGTATTGCTTGGTCAAAGAGTATACATAGTTTTATTCTGTGGGCATAATTGAGCATAGTTCCAAATTGCTCTACAGAATGGTTGAATCAGTATACCACTTCACCTACAGTGAATTAGTGTCTCAACTTTTCTACATTCCTTCCAACATTTGTCTTTTTTCCTTTTCTGTCTTATTAGGCAATCTGATAGATGCAGGGTGGTTGTTAAGAGTTGTTTTAATTTGCATTTCTCTAATCAACAGGAATTTAGAGCATTTTTTTCATATGACTATAGATAGCTTTGATTACTTTGTCTGAAAACTGCCTCTTCATATCCTTTGACCATTTATCAATTGAGGAATAGTCAGAGCAAATTCTTAGTAAATATAAACAAATGATCGAATAATATCTCTTCTGAAATCCAGCTAAAAACTTCACAATATCTTAGACTGAAGATGTGACTCTTTTTATTTTGTCTACAATGACTAATGGCAAAAAACAAACAAAAAATGAAAGACTTCATTTCTCTAATCAATTCTAATTAAATGTAACTTCAGAGGACTGATGGTGAAACATTGCCTCTTTTCCCTTTGTAAGAGAGGAGGAAGAATATAAGTATTGCTTTCGTACGGGTCAATGATTAAAAAAAGATAATATTTTCTCCATTCAGTTAACCTTTTTACTTCATCATATTTTTCTACATCTTTTAGCCACAGAAAATAATTATCCTCTTTCTAAAATGAGTAAGTAGCCTCCTCACACACACCTCCTCTGAATTTATTTTCCTGTCTGCTGATCCTTGCTCTTTCTTCTTATATCCTCCCAGTGCTACTGTTTATGCTATAATAACCACTTTTCGTGGCCTGGGCACTATTTACCATCTCTAGCATATACATATGGAGTATGTAAGTTTCCTAGCTCAGATAGGTGCAGCCCTTTTTCAGTAGAGCAGAACCTGTGATTTTATTGGCATAAGGAGCTCCTAATGAGGAAATTCTGAAGAGCAAGGTCAATTAGTACCTGTTCTGCAACTTACAGTCTTGGAAAGTTTCCAGCGTCACACATCCAATGTGCATCAGGAATGGGGCTTGGACCCAGGCCTTCTTTGACTTATAGTACTCTTATGGGCTATACCACTATCTTCCCAATGATTTTAGAGTTTCAGGATATTTCCTCTAGGCATCTTTCTATAAGTTTGCAATTCACTTTCTTTAAACATTAATGTTGAGTCACTAATAACTCCCAAGAAAGGAGGGAAATAGTAGCTCCCTCAGTTTCAGATATGGCAAGTAACTAGCCTGGCAATTACTTGGCAATTATAGATCTAGCAGTGCCAGAAAAAATGATTTGTTCTACTTTTCAAACAACATTATTTAAGAATTCATGCTATGATTCACTCCCCTCCCACCACCTCCTGACCTTTCATCATCTCAAAGCATGTTCCATATAACCCAAGTATTCACAGTACCTAAGCCTTTCTATGTTTAGAAGGGGAAAATTTTTAGTTGCATGGAAGAAAAAGAGAAGGAAATGTGTGTGTGTATGTATGCATGTATGTATGTATGTATGTGCGTATGTATATAGAACTTAAAGGAAGAGAAAGAAAGCCTGTGTGGTTTCAGGATAAGAAAATATTGAAAATCTTCAGAAAAAAGAGAATCACTATCTAGAAAAAAATTGTGCCAATTACATGTAGGTTAGTACAAAGTGAGAGCAAATTATTATTTTCTAAAATTTCTAATTCAGCAGTTTGCCAGTTAAATCTCATTTTATAGTGGAATAAAAAGAAGCCCCATTCAATGAGACCTGCAACCTAATATTTCCATATGATAAATATAATCCAGTATTCAATGTGGTCACTACTATTTATACAGACACAACCAAAGTCCAAAGCAAAATAATCTGCACAGCTCCTTAGAAGTTTTGTTTTTCTTTTTAAATAACAGGATGTGACCAGAAGAAATTAAGAAAGATTAAGATAGATATAAATGAAAATGGATGGCAGATAATGAAACTTTATGAACCTCAAGGCAGATTAAAAAAATTCTAGCTTTCAGAGCGACCATGTCAAAAATAAAGGGGATGTGGCCTATGAATTTTGGTTGCCACAAAATAGCTGCTGCTATTCTTGAGAGCCTGCTGGTGCCCCATTTTCTATTCAGCAAACAATCAGGCTGACCTGAATAGACATTCTCATATACCACCCACACAGGCACAGTATATAAGTCATAGGCTTTGTCTAGTACAGAACCAAAGTCCAGCTGACTGTGGCTATCAGGTGAGAAATGCAAATTATTTATACCATGCTCTTAAACAACTGAGAACCAATTTGCATATTAGCGTGTTTTAGAAGTGATTTTCTGTTTCTCATACTAATATCTCACATTTATATAGTATTTTAAGGATTACAATGTTTGTTCGTAATCATGATTATGAACACTGGATTTGTAGTCTTAAAGTCTGGATTCTAATCCCAGTTTTCTGATCTCTAAGTGCTATGGCTTTGGGGAAATGTAACTGAATTTCACTGAAATCTCATTGAGCCTGTGTCCTCATTTATAATCCCTGTAAGGACAAGGATTTTTTTGTCTTCGTATCCCTAGTACCTTGTGCAGTGAGTGGCATAGAGTAGATGTTTTATGAATGCTTGTTGATGGGTCTATAGAAGGGGGACAATATAAGCGCTATTACCTCATAGGGTTCTAGAAGGATTACGTGACAAAATGCATATAAATGTTGTTAAAAATCACAAATATTGTATAGATGTCAGCTACTAGTTAACATCATCATCTCATTCTCTTATGTTTTTTGATAAAGTTTAGATAGAAAGGTCACTGAAACAGTGCCTTGTCCGGAGAAAACCAAGGTATTTGTGAGTATCACCTTCATCCATTGATCCAATTTAATCCCCAAGTTCAAAGTCTTCTGCCTATATTTTACTTTGACATACATTAAGAATTTTATGCTCATTGAGTCCAAATTATGATTTGACATCAGTAGATAACATTTTCATATAATAATAGCTAGCATTGTTTTACAAAGAGCTTTATAAATATCTTGTTTGATCTTCAGAACAATCCTTTAAGATAGGTGCTACTATGATCCCCATTTTACAGTTGGGAAAACTGAGACAGTGTTTAAGTGACCTGCCCAGGGTCACTTAGCTAGTAACCATATAGGCTGAATTTGAATTAAGGTCTTCCAGGTTCAATTCTTTATCCATTGTACTCCCTAGTCATCTAGATTCTATATGATGAAGAACCTATTTTTAAATGTGCTTTTTCAGTGCAGGTATATAAATTGATTTCATCCATAAATATCAAGTGACTACTATGATGTTTGGATATCATGCCTTTTTTTAAACTTGATAGCCATATTTAGTTCTATTTAGGAGTTATGATAACAATGATTTAAGGCTAGGCAGAACCATACTTAAATTGTCTCCATGAAAAAGGTCATATTTTATACCAATGGTTCTTGACATTATTACAACGGCATGATTGCAATAGACAACCATCTTCCACATGGACATCAAATACTTTAGTGTTCTCACTATGTTTGGATCATGTATACATATGTATGTATATATGTATCTGTCTATAGTTGCCATATATGACCAAGCCACAATTGTGAAACTGGATCAAAGGATTTGTGATAATCAATGAAAGTACAATAAATATAAGAATGTTTTTAGGTGATTCACTAAGTAATCATGGAAATGATAAATGAGCTGTTCTCAACACTCCAGTGATTTTTGGCTCCTTAGCCAAAATATTCTATTCCCGCAATTACAGTTTTTATTAAGTTTGTGATAAGAGCCATGAGTGCTTTGTATAATACAATATTTTGAGGGGTTGCTAATGTTTGCATCCTTCAATAATAAATATATGATGTCATTTGTTAAAAAATAGACCAGGCTTGTATCAGAGAGAAATCTGGGAAGGTGCTATGCTAGTAATTCCTGTAGTCCAGTATTCTTAAACCAGTAATTATATGTACTATCCAGACCTGATACTTTACAGGTTCTACAAAGAAGTTAAAGAATTTCAGTTATTTCCCTTGGTTTAACCATTCTGTCATGCCTTGTATTAACAGTACACAAGCTTTTTTTCTGTATTTAATTCATATTATACTTCCATTGTGTTGGAATTCTTTTGATCAGAATTTTTTCTCTTTCAGGGATCATTTCTCTCCTCTATTTTTCTGCTGAATTATTTTATTCTCCACCCTGCTTTGACAACTTGTATCACCTTAAACTTGTGCATTTTCCTTTTGGTGATTAGGGATATAAAGAATTATTTATTTTAATGTTGTCTCTCCATTATACTTTGAGCTTGAGAGTAGGGACTATCTTACATTTTTTTTGGAAGGGGGAAGGCAGGGTAATTGGGGTTAAATGACTTGGCCAAGGTCACACAGCTATTAAATGTGTCAAGTGTCTGAGGCCACATTTGAACTCAGGTCCTCCTGACTCCCAGGCCGGTGCTCTATCACTGTATACCTAGCTGCCCCCAAATCAGGGACTATCTTTTGCCTTTCTCTGTATCCCTAGGACTTAGCACATAATAAGTATTTAGTAAATATTTGTTGATTTATAGAAGGACATGAATAAGAAATCCAGGACAAGTTGTGATTTTCACTGGTGGACAGACTCCTCACCTTAATGATCATGGCTGCATTAAAGTATCGAAGTTCCAAGGGTTATTTTCTCACTACCCACATTTAAAAATTCCACTCCAACACAGGTTAAAAGAAGTGGTCTCTGACCTCAAAGACATCATCATCTAGATCAGTAACTTTTTATCATCTTATCAATCTCTACTTATACTGAGGGCTGTTGTCGTTTAATTCTGCTTTCATATTCATGGCATCGCAATTTGGTCTGGTTTTGTTCAGCTGTTTCTGAGGGCTGATTCTTACATCTACATGAGTAGGAAAGCCAAAAAAAATGTTTTTTGGTCCTTCCTTATGCTTCTGACCCTCCTCATAATCTCAAGCTTGCTTTATTTGGACTTCTTTCATCTCCTGGGAGCTATTTTCTTTACTCAAATGAAATATAAGTATTAATAAAGAAATCTAAAAGGGGCAGGACTGCATAACTCCTCGATCTTCCATAGGGAATCTTTTGTTCTACAATAAAAAAGCATTTCTGAATAAACATAAAAGGGTTTTCATAAATTGTTCCATCATAAAGGTATTCAATTCCACTTAATAATGGAACTGTGGGAAAATTACAGTGCTTCTAAAAATATGAAAGTTCACCATGGGAGGTATTAGCTAACATATTAGTTTGTGTGTTCTGATGCTTATTCTCTTCTTAGTTCACAAATTCTTCCTTTTCCAATGCTTGAGTCAGAGAAAGTTAATCACAGCTTGTGAAATCTGTTCTGAACTGAAATTTGTCAGTAAAGACTTCAGCTTGCTGCTTGTTTCACCTTCAAATGACAGGCTGAAAATGACAGAAAAGAAAACTTCCAGGAGGCAGAGTACTTTATATTCATCCATAAGCAAGTAGCAGACAGGTGAATCAATGGTTTCAGTGGTGTGGGCACATCCTCCACAGATGCAGAGCACAAGCTTCATTCCAAGAGACTTGTTTATGTCTTCTCATAAATCCTCATTGGACATGGACAATCGTCTATGGGGAATTTATAAGAAATCTTTTTTCTTGTTTTTGTATCTCTAGGGTAGTGATGTATGGCTCTGAATGTCTATCTGTTTTCTTCATTTAAACTACATGACAGTTTACTGTTTTTGCTAGACATATAGTCCCTGGATGAAGTCTATGACACTACTCACATCAATCATCTTCAGTAACATGCTGCAGCTTGTTTTCATCTACCATGTCTCCATAAAAATAGCTCACGGTTATATAATACTTTTAGTATTTTCCTCATTACAGTCCCGAGGGATAGGTGATATAACATTAATATCCCTGCTTTATAGATGAAGAAACCAAAGCATACAAAAAATTTAAATCCAAGTGAAATCCTTCTTCTGCTGACAGATTTTCAAATACTTGAAGATGGCTCTCATATCCCTCTTTAATCTTCTCTTCTCCAGTTAATCATCTGATCCTTACATGGAACGTACATAATAAATAACTGAGAAGTCCTCTTCTATAATAATTGCCCTTCTCTGGAAATGCTTTCTCATATTTGAATCTCCTACAGTGATTAGTATAGTACCTTTTATACGCTCGATAAATTTTATAAAACAAAGCCATGTCACTGTGGGAGGAGAGAAATTAAAACAATATATATATATACATATATATATTAACAGTAGGATTGGGGCATTCAGAGTTTGGTGGTTGAAATAATTTTTAAATTTTTTTCTCCTTTATATTCATGTATAAAGATGCAATATGGCATAACAGATATACAGCAAAACCTTGCAGGTTAGGATCACCTGATTTCAAGTACTGCCTCTGACAACTGTTAACTGAATGACCTTGGTCATGTCATTTAAATTCTTAGTGGACCTAGTCAAATATTTAATTATGTAAGTAGCAGAGAAGGTGCTGAGGTACAGTGGTAAAAGAAGTTACTCACCAGGGGTTCTCAACTGTAATGAAGTCAAAGGTATGGCTGTAAGGGTAGGGTCAAAATTACCCCACTACATTTAGCTATGATACCTTTATCAGGTGAGAACATGCCTCAATTAATGTAAGTTAATTAGTAAATCAATGACTTTAGATTAAGTGGAAGAAGTCCTTGAAAACCTTTGTATGAAATAGGGTGACATGGGAGGTCTATTTACATAGTCTGAAGGGCATGGTCACGTACTACGAAGCCTGTATAAAACTAGGGTATTAGTTCAAAATTAGAGAAAAATTTGAGCATGTAAAGAGGAGAGAGTGCATTCCTTCTATGCTCTTATGAAAAAATCAATTGGGGGCAGGGGTAAGGCAAGAGAAGAGCTCTAAACCCTGGACTTTGTCTTGGTCTTCTCCCCTACCCCTGGTTCAGAAGAGGAACTTTAGTGAACTCTAGAGGTCTGGAGGATTTCTCATCACCATCCTACCTTAGGAACTAACCAAGAGCCCAGCAGTAAAGCTCTACCACACCTAAATGAAACATGTTGAAGACTCCAATAACGTGACCGCTAGGAGCCATGAGTTACCCTTTTGTCAAAAGCGGGGTCACTGTCTACAAGTGATCCCACTTTCCCCTAGGCTTTTCATGTGCTAGTGTGAGAGTTTGTCACAGACTTCTAGGGAGATGTTTTGTAGCAATTATTCTTACCTTATCACTTTGGTAAATGTCTTTACTAAAGACTAATTAAGTCTGCCTTACTAATTGATATCAACTCATAGTCAGGGCAGGAAATACATTGATGGGGGTTATATGGAGTTAGAAAATTCACATCCTATCCCCTCCAGGCTAATTTCATAGGCGAGCAAAGATGAAGCCATGATCTGGAGATCTGACTTGTCAGTGTGACTGGGAAGTAGGAGTTGAGTTAGTAGCTCTGGAACATGAGACATGATGAAAAGTATTCTTGTCCCTGTTCAGACAATAACCTCATATTTTATGTCTGTAAGTGGAAGGACTCCCACAGTTAACTTTCTGCTGAACTTTTTATTGTAGTTGCTAACTGCACTGCTATAGAGGAAAGAAGGAACTACCCTTTGGAGAGAGAAGAAACAGGAACTGAGCTCAGAAATAATGTCCTGAAACAAACAAAATATGGGAATAGGCAGTAATTTCACAAAATACCCAAGACCTAATGCCACCTGTAAAATGTCTCCGTAGCTAACTCATCAACAAGAATTAATTTATTAAAGGCATCAATTGTGTGCCAGGCAATGTGCTAAATACTGGGGATTCAAAAAAGGCAAAAAATAAAAATAAAACAAAAACCCAGTCCCTGCTTTCAATGAACTCATAGTCTAATGGGGGAAGCAATATGCAAATGACTATGTGCAAACAAGATGGTTTTATGTTATATAATCTCTTTTTATGTTGTCTCATCCAGTCTGCATAACTTCATGATTTTCTCCAGCTTCATTCCATGACACATGAGTAGGTATGAAGTCAGTAGATGGTGGGAGTAATCCAAGGCTGAAGTTTGATAGGATAAGCTCTCTAATAGGACAAGAGGATGAGTGACTCAAGAAAAGAGAACAATTTATTGTTAAACTGATTCACCCAGGGTTCAAGATGGGGAAAGAGAGTGTAGCCAACACAAGGGTAATGATGGTCTGTGGAAGAAACCCTAATAAGTTTCTGTCACATATAATTTGAAAACCACTGTCCTAAGATACCATTTTTTAAAAAATCAGAAAAGCATTCTCTACTCTCTTCATGGTGGTCAGGAAGTCAAGAGATGCTTGTTATATACCTGATACAAATGTAAGAGGAAGATGGTAAATTACCACATATTATTTGGAGCTAAGGAGGTTTAAGCAGCTTGTCTAAGGTCTAAAGTAAGTAATAGATCTGGGATTAAAACCTAGGTCCCATGGTTCTAAATTCAGTACTCTTTCTATTAGCATGCATTACCTCTCTCTATATGCCTCTATTTCTAAAATGGAAATAATTTTAAGCCTAATAATATTTCTTTCTCATGATCCATTGCTTTTTCCACTCTCCAATCCCACATATGTCACTGAATTCCAGAATTTTCCAAATGGCTTTTATTCTCTATCACTTTAAATGTAGTTATGGCAAAGTCAAAACTCATCTTTTTTCAATATTCCTCTGGCCCTAAGTACCCAAATCCCCTTTGGCAGTACCACATTCTCATTTGTGAGCTGAGCTGGAAATTCTGCTATTACCTTGGGAAATTTCTTCTCTCTGCCTCTGACCCTGACTGATTCCCAAACTTGCTCCTTCCTTCTACGCATCATCTCTCATACTGAGCTTTCTTCTCCCCTTCCTCACTTCCATGCCCTCCCCCAAGCAGGATAATTTCATCACAAGCTCTTCATTGATTTATAGCATACAGCCCTTAAACAGCTATGCTTGAAAGACATGTCTTGATTATTAATGGCCTGTGAATTGTCTGAAAGGAAATTTAATGACCTATGAATAGAACTGATGTTTTACATAAATGTTAGTTTTCTTTATTTTAGGGATTTGGTAGACTTCCCACATGAATACAGAGATCCTGCCACCTCTAGGTCCAAAGGGTTAGAGATAAAATACTGGCGACAAGTCTAGGAAAGTGGAACTAGCTAGAAAAAAAGAGAGTCTTCTGCTTAACAGGAACAATAGGGAATTGCTTCTTAGAGGGATTAAAGGAGGAAATTGTGTAAAGGCTAGGTAGTAGAGATGAAAGTTAGGGAGAAGAGAGTCTGGTTATCGAAGATACTTGTTTGCCCTCTGGAAGCTTCTCTGACCACAAGGGTTCCTAACTTTGATCTTGTCTGGCTGTTCATGGCCAATCTTGGAATCTAACTCAGTTTAACAAGTGACACAAGAGCAGGCAGGGCTGAAAATCAGTAATAGTGAAAAATCACATCCCCTGATGCTAGAATTCTATGGAGGAGATAATAAATACATATAAAGCCATATGCAAAATAGTTTTTAGGTGATTTCTTAGGGAATGAGGAGAGTCACTGCTAGTGACTAGTATGAGAAAAGGCATCCTATAGAATCAATCAATAAATGTTTATTAAGTGCTTATTATGTGCCAGGCACTGTGCTAAGCACTGAGGATACAAAAAGGCAAAAAGACAGTCCCCATCCTCAAGGGGCTTACAATCTAATGGGGGAGACAACATGCAAACAATGTGTGTGTGCAAAGCAAGCTATTTTTAAGGACAAATAGGAAATAAGTAACAGAGAAAATGCACTGGAATTAAGAGGAATTGGGAAAGGCTTCTTGTAGAAAGTGGGATTTAAAGGAAACTAGGAAAGTCAGTAGTTGGCATGAAAGAGCAGGAGAGTTCCAGGAATAGGCAATGCCCAGAGAAAATCCCAAGAGTTGAGAGATGGAGTTTCTTGTTCATGGAACATCCAGGAAGCCACTGTCAATGGACTGAAGAATGCACGCTGGGGAATAAGGTCTAAGAAGACTGGAAAACTAGAGGGGGGGCTAGGTTATGAAGGGCTTTGAATGCCAAATACAATAGTTTGTATTGGAACCTGGAGGCAAGAGTAAGATAGTGCTAAGACAGAAGGGAAGTCTTGCAACTAGGGATTTTAAGAGCCAGAAGTGAGAAGAGAATTCATTTTAGACAGAGGGGAAGATGGAGGAAGGGAGATTAGCCAGTAGAAGCAAGGAGATGGGAGATGGAGTGTTATGTAACAAAAGGAGAAACAGAGATCAGTATGACACAATGAGTGAAGGGGTGTGATAATAAGTATGGAAAGACAGACTGGACCCAGATTGTAAAGGGCTTTAAAAGATAAATGAGTATATAATTTGCTCCCACAGGTAATAGTGAGTTATTGACGTTTAATGAGTTGGGGGGAGATGGCAACATTGTTTCAACTAATGGTAAAATATCAGTTAGGTGGCATTATAGAGTATTAGACCTGGAGTTAGGTAAACATGAATTCAAATCCAGCCTTAGACACTTACTAGCTGTGTGATCCTGAATAAGTCACTTAAACTCTGTTTGCTTCAGTTTCCTCATCTATTTCTCAAGGTTGTGAGGTTCAAATGGCATATTTGTAAAGTGCTTAGTATGGCACCTGGCACATAGTAACCACTACATAAATGGGTTAGTTATTATTATCATTCTCATCATCATCGTCATTACTGTCGTGTTTTCTTTGAGCCAATTAATGATTTAGGCATCCAATTAGCTTTATAAAATACAAAATTTCCCTGTGAGATGTTCTCTACAAGGATATAGATGCTCTGTAAACCTCACTCAGCAGTACTTTCACAGGGTTTTACATGTGGTAAGATGTTTACATAAATACCAAGAGCCAATTTTAGGGGAGCTCTGAATATTAGTACCCTGGGATTGGGACTGGCTGGTTGTTGCTTTAGAGAACTTTTTGGTTGTCCTTTTAAAATCACAAGGTGCCATAACTCTCGAGGTTCCCAAATTCATATTCAATTCAGATAGCTAAAAGCCAAAGAGCACTGCAATAACATCTGGACACGACATTATTATCTGGTACTAAGCTGCCACTTCTAACTGGCAACTGACCCTTTTCAAATCTCATTGGAGAAAGGTACTAAGAGGTGACTTTCCAGACTTGACAGCTAACATGTGGGCATGTAGAAAGCGAGGAAGAAAACTATTTGCTCAAACCTGCCTTCATGTTAATCCATGGCAGGTGCACCATATGGATTTACCACTTGTGGGGTTGGTGGCAGGAGTGAAAATGTAAGGTCATGTGGGGAGTTCCAAAGCTGTCAACTGCTTATGAGACCGCTCACCCTGATACCTTCATGTCTACCTCTGTCTACATCCCACTCATGTAGAAGTGTCTCCTGCCTTATACAGAACCTTGAAAGTGACCTCTTAGAAGCCTATGCAATATTCTGATTAGTCATCACAGTTAATTATATTCTAGCTCTTTGGAGTGGCATTATGAAAAGGGGACTGTCATTACCTCCCCTCTCCCCACCTCCACTTTCTGCCAGAATAAAAGGTTTGAGAGCTGAAGAGAGGAAGTTGCTGTTCAGTTGTTTTCGGTGGTGTCTGACTCTTCGTGACTTCATTTGGGGTTTTCTTGGTAGAGATACTGGAGTGGTTTGCCATTTCCTTCTTCAGCTCATTTTACAGATGAGGAAACTGAGGTAAACAGGATTAAGTAACTTGTGCAGGGTTACACAGCTTATAAGTGTCTGATGAGTCTTTCTGACTCTAAGCACTCTATCTACTGCACAACCTAGCTGACTCAGGAAAGAAAAAGATCTGAGTTCAAGTACAGCTTGAGACACCCACCCACTGTGACCTCAAGCAAATCACTTAACTTCTATGCCTCAGTTTTCTCATCTGTAAAGTGAGTAAATAAAGTGAGTAAAGTCAGTCTGCAAAGTAAAAAAAAAAATAGCACCTACCTCCTAGGGTGGCTGTGAGGATAAAATGAGATATTTGTAAAGTGCTTTGCAAATTTTAAAGAAGTATGTAAACATTAGTTATGGTGATGATGGCATCAAGATCAAGGAGATGACTTTCAATTTGAAGATGAGGCAGGATTTGTCTTATCTTCTGACCTTTATAGACTATCTAGCCTGAGAGTCAATCACTCAGTCAATAAACATACATTAAGTGCCTACTATGTAGCAGGCTTTGTGCTAAACAATGGGAATTTTAAAAAAAAGGCAAAAGACAGCCACTACATTCAAGGAGCTCACCAGCTAATGGGGAGTCAACATGGGAGTCAACTAAGTCCAAACGTCCAAACAAGCAATATTCAAGATAATCATCAGAGGGAAGGCACTAGCAATAAGGGGGAATCAAGAAAGGCTTCCTGTCAAGTGGGGGATTTTAGTTGGTGCTTGAAGGAAAGCCATGGAAGAACATTAATCTGGCTAAATCTGACTTAGCTTCAAAGCTGAAGGGTACGATTCACTGCTCACCCTTCTACCCCCCACCTCAAGCAAGAAGGCAGAGGCAGGGGAGCAGATACAAAAGTAGCTGACTTCCAGTTAGAGTAGGCATCTTCAGAAAGTAGAGAGAAGGAAACTGACATTAAGACGCCCTTGGGTAGGCATCCCACCATTTCCTAGAGGGTAAATATGACTGATGTGGTTAGCCATGGAGTATTACAGAGAACATAGACAAGATGCATAATTGATATTTAAATTACAGATAGGCTCTGTACCCGTTTTCAAGCTATGTCAAAGTCTAAAGGCATAGTGCTTTATGCACATTAGAAGCTTAACGAATGTTTACTGAAATGAATTAAAATATGCCAGAGGGTTTTTAGAACTGACAGCATGTGAATGAATGAGAAAATAAAACAAATATTTATTGACTTCTGGTTAAGATAATTGCCTAAATAGGAAGCAGACCACCTAGCCTTCACACATCTACTCTACTATTGGAGATTCAGACCAGTCTGAATAATGATCAAGAAATTCAATGAGAAACCATGGCAACTTCTCCCATTCCAAAAATCAGACAGGCCTGAAGACAACAGGAAAGGTGGCCCACAAGCCCAGTTCAGGATTATCATTAGAGTGTAACCAGAGATTCCCAGGCTCAAATGTAGCCTGCAAAGCTATGCATCCAGGGGCAGCAAAAGTAAAAGGTTCTCATGAGAAAAGTCTAAGGGTGGTCAGAACATTGTACGGTGAAGACCCTGGAAGTACAAGGGAGAAGTAACAGCAGCCTGGTATGCAGCATTCTTATTTGAACACCCCAGGCTCAGGGGCTCTTAGATTCTTGGTACCCTGTCCTGAAATGGATCCTGAAGAGCCAGCATACTGAATCTTAAAGATTGAGGGGAGGCCTAACCCTAAGAGGTGGTGGTCAGTTCAGGAACCCATGTGACAAAGGGTAACACCAAGCTGGGTCCTCCCCCCAAAAAACAAAGCAAGGGGTGGAATGTGAACCTGACGCAAAGTCCCAGTTCAGGAACTAAGAGAGGTAACGCAATTTTTAAAAATTGGCCAGTATTAAAAATTATTGCAAATCTAAAGAATCTCCTGAGAGTAAATCTATAAGAGACTCAAAGAAAAAAATGGATTTTCCACAAGGATACCAGAAAGAACTAAAAAGTGAAATAGAAGGTACTGAGGAAAGAATTGGAAGGAGAATTAATAGCTCAGAAGGAAAAGTAAAATTTACTCAACTAATGGATTCCCTGAAAAATAAAACAGAACAAACAGAAATCAATGACACTATGAGACAGCAAAAAATATTAGAATAAAATCAAAGGATTGAAAAAATAAGAAAGTAAAACATATCTAATATGAAGATGTTTGCTGGTAAAATAGGTCAAGAGATATTTTAAGAAAACCATTAGATTCCTTGAAAACCACACTAAAAAAAAGGATACTGTATTTCAATAAAATTTTGCACATCTATTAGGACCAGAGGGCTAAGTGAAGATAGAAATAATTACTGATCACTTATTGAAAGGAATCCAAAAAGGAAAAGTCCCTGGAATGTCATAACCAAAAATCCAGGACTTCTGCATCAAAGGAAAAAAAATACTGTAAGTATCCAGAGACAAGCTATTCAAATATCAAGGGATCACAATCAGGATCACACACACCCTGGCAATTTCCACTATAAATGAGAAGAGATCTTTGAATACAATATTCAGAAAGACACCAAAAAACTGAATATAATCCTACAGGGAAATTTTAATGGAAGAGAGGATTAACAACCATTTCTGGTGAAAAGATCAGAAATGAGCAGGTATTTTGAAACAGAAAGAAAATAGACCAGACCCTCCTATTTACAAACAGAAGACTTCGGAAAAACCTGGAAAGGCAAATCTAGTTGAGAAACTGAAAAGAGTTGTATGATGATCAGAGGATACAACTATCTGTTCAGAAGCTTAATATCTCCAAAGAGTATTGAATGACTCAAGAAAAACAAAGGCCTTAGGGGGATGATGTTCAACAGCATGATGACTGATACCAATAACAACAGCTCATATTTTTTAAAATACTTTAAAAATACAAAGCACTGCCCTCACAACCTAGTGCAAGATAATATCATGACTCCCATTTTACAGATGAAGAAACTGAGTTCCAAGGGGCCAGAGCTAATAAATGACTGAAGCAGGACTTGACGAATCAGTTCCCACACACTAGCTACTGGCAATTGATCAATCCGCCAATAAGCATTCATTAAATGTCAACTGTGGACGATGCACTTAGTCTGTGAGCTGTCACAGGACTGTCTTTTGCCTTTGTACGCCCAGTGCTAGCAGAGCATTTGGCAAATAGTAGGTATTTAATAAATGCTTACTAACTAAATGAAGGAAGCAGTTCCTAAGTTTAAGGAGCTTATAACTTAATGGAGGTGACAAGTGTGTGTGTGTGTGTGTGTGTATCATAAATCTAAAGAGAAGATAGAGTACATTGCATTTGGAGATTGGGGGATACCAACCCAAGTACCCCAGTAAAACTTAATTCCTAGAGCAAATAGCTCACTAATCCAGACCCAAACTGGCAGAACACTGAGCTAGATGATGTAGCAGTTTCTCGTGTGCACAAATGAGCAACATAGTTACATTTAATTAACTAATATGTAGCCAGATCATCACATCATAGACTTGGAGCTAGATAAGAAAACTGAAGCAAAGAGACATTAAATAACTTGCCCAATGTTACATAAGCAATAAGTAGCATACCATTGAAGAATTGGAACCTAGGCTTTCTTTGTATTCAAGTTCCTCTGCACTGCTTATTAGTAAAATTTGTCTTTTATTGTGTTCCTGTAGATTTTGTCCTCGATGTCTATTTACCTTTCTCTTGGGGCACTGCATCTGTCTCAATTCATCTATACAAATGACCTGATAATTATCACACAAGTAAGAATTTCCTGCTTTTTCACTATGGTAATTTTGAAGGCCTAGTCCGTCAAGAATGTTGAGGACTGCTTATTATATACCAAGAGCTACACAGGTTCCCAAAAAATAGATATGTTCCTGAAAGAGTGCATGCAAGTAGAAATATATTTAAATGACCTGGAGAATCTTGTGAAAGGAATACTATGTATATGGTAAAGTGAAGGATCCTTTTGGAAGCGAAATTTCCATCTCCTAATTTGTTTTGAGAAATATGAATTTTCTTTTAAACTAATACCTGTTCAGAGCAGGTTGAGCACATGTACCATCTACTGGTGACTGTTGGCATCTTTCATTTTCAAGAAGGTTCGTTTCTCTTAGTAAGGAAGCCACAACTGTGACAAATGGTTTCCTAGTTGGTTTTAGTCACATACCTAAACAAAGCACTAAATGGGGAAGATCTGAAGCAGGGAAGCAATGGGGGCTGCCAAAGAGACAGCCTGTACTACAACAAATGGCAGAGATGAGTATTTTACACATATACCAGGTGCCTGCAGACAACTTCTGTATGAATACATGAACATCTTTGACAAAACTGGATTAGGGAGAAGGTATTTTGCAATTTAGTCCTCTACTCCTTCCCCAAATTACTTTTCATTTACTTTGTATATATTTTGCATTAACATATCTGCATATACACATACACATAGATAGATGTGTGTGTGTGTGTACACTATACATGTATACCTACATATATATATATATGTATATATATATATACATACATATACACATAATAGAACAAAGGTGTCAAACACATAGCCACATGCCACACTCCTGAGTGCAGCCAGAATCAGATTAAAATGTAATTGGGAAATATTTAACAAAATTAATAAAAATACAACAAAAATACATACTTACTAAGTCAATATGTGGCCCAGAAGGATTTGTGGTCTCTGTTTCTCATATGCTTAATACCACTATAATAGAACATAAGTTCTTGAGGGCAGGGATTGATTCATGTTAATCTTTGTATGCCTAGCACAGTAGCTTGCACATAGTAGGTTCTTAATAATTACTTATTGAATGAATAAACGAAGGCATGCTCACAATGCAGAAAGAGATATACTCTTCTCTTCCCACTGAGAAAAAAATGGAATGAATTTAAATTGTATAAGGGGAGATACAGGTTAGACACAGGGAGGAATTTACAACTGGATTATGACACACTCAACTCTTTTCCCAGGGAAACTTAATGTAAGAGAAAACCACTATCCATTTAGTATTCAAGCTTCCTTTTAATTTAATTCAATTCAACAAATGCAATCTCAGAATGAATCTTAGGGTATGAAGAGACCTCAAAGGCTTTCTACTTTAAGCTATACCTAAGTAAGAATCTTTCTAAAATATAAACAATGGTCATCTAGTCTCTGCTTGAAAACCCTTCAGTGAGAGGAAACCTATTACTTCCTTTCAGACAGCTTTAATTATCTGAATGTTTTTCCTTATGCTAAGCCCAAATCTGCTTCTGAAACTCCCATCCATTGCTTCTACTTCCACCCTCTAGGGTGAGGTAGAGTAAGTCTTCTCTCTTCCACATGATAGCCCTTCAAACACTTGAAGACAATGACCACAGATACCCTTCTCTTCTCCAGGTAAACATCCCCTGTTTCTTCAACTGATCATCACAGGATATGACCTTGATGCCTTTCACTATTCTTTCTTTCCTTGAAACACTCTCCAAAGTATCAGTGTACATTCTAAAATACAGCGGCCAAAAGCAAATAGAATCATTCAGATGCGTTCTGACCAAGGCAGAGCACAGTGGGACTAATAGTTCCCTAGTTCTAGATACTTTGCCTCTTTTAATGCAACGTAATTGGCTTTGGGAATCAGGTAGAACTGGGTTCAAGTCTTTTCTCTGATACACATTACTTGTGTGAGCATGACCTCTAAGTGGCCCAGGCAATCCTACTCAGTTAAATATCAGTTGCAAATATATCGGAGAAATCAGAAATCACAGATCTGGAACTCCCACCCTCCAAAATAAAGATAATATGAAATTCTGGGCCTGCCAAGTCACATCACTGACTTATATTGAGCTTCCAGTCAACTTAAAGTACTGGGCCTTTTTCAGACAACTGCTATAGAGCTATATCTCCACCATGTTGTACTTGTTACATTGTGTTTCTTTTTAATCCAAGTATAAGATTTTACACTGAGCCCTATTCATTTTAATTTCATTAGATTAATCCCATTTTAAAAAAAAACAATTTAAAGTGACAGCTATTTCTCCTAATTCTGTGTCATCTAAGGAGGGAATAAGTCCATATTCAAATAATCAATGAAAAATGTTAAACAGCACATGACCAAGCATAGATCCATAAAGAAGTCTTCAAGAAATCTCCTTTCAAATTGACATTGGACCAGTAATAACTATTCTAAGGGTTTGACCATGCAAACAGTTCCAAAGCTACATAATTACCACCATCCAGTTCACATTACATCACCCATCACTTCTATAATAAAAGCATGAGAGCCTTTGTCAAATGCTTTGCTAAAATAATCATTTTCAGATTATAATTTAAAAGCTGGTTGGGAACTTAAGCGTTATTGAGACCAAATCCTTTATTTTACAGCTCAGAAAATCTGGTTCACGAAGTTCGGTAACTTCTTCAAGGTCATAAAGCTAGTAAGTGGCATAGCCAGGATTTGAACCCAGGTCCTGTAACTCCCAAATCCAGTTCCCTTTCTATTGTACCACTCTCTATCATCCAGGTCAGAAGTTAAATATCAAGCTACTCTACCTTCTCTTCTTTTCTGGGGGGTTGGTAGGGAGACAAAAGACAGGAGGAGAAAAAGAAAGGAGAGGGAGAGTCCAGTAGATAGCTTAGATACCATAATAAGAGCTCCCATTTATAGACCGCTGTAAGATTTGTAATGTGCTTTATATACATTTTCTTATTTGATCATTATAAGAATCCAGTGAAGTAGATGTTTCTATTACCACCCCCCTTTTTTTAATAGATAAGAAACCTAAGGCTTAGACTAAGTGACTTGCCCTTAGTCACACAGCTAGTAAGTATATGAATTGGGATTTGAATTCAGATTTTCTAAAGGAGCTCAATTATTCATCTATTGTTACAAAGCTACAGCATTGCTCCATACCAGTCTTGTGATTTGTTTCCTGAAATCAGCTGTTCTTTCTTTTTCCTTTCTTTTCATTCCCTCTGTTTTTCCTTCCTCTCTTTCTTTCCTGAGTATATCACAATGAGACTACTATCACTTCTGCTATTGATTCAAAGCTTCTCAAATTCCACTTCACATTCATCTACTGGCCTTCATCATTTCAAAACCCTTCAGTTGTAAACTGGAATATGGGTAAGGCTGAGGAGGTTTGAGTTAACTGCTTCCCCCACTTTAATTCCCATACACCAGCTAAGGCTGTTGGGATTGAAGAAGCTATGGTACAGACCGGGGGCAGTTTGAGTGAAATTTGCCCCTATTTGGATTGATATGGGATCCAGCTATGGGCCTTTTGGGCAAGAATACTATAAAAGCAGTTCTTTTGGACTTTGGTGAAGAGCTCCAGAGACCCCAGGGATCCTAGTAGCCAGCTGCTTTTAATCTCCTTGCTTTCATGACTTGCTTTGGAACTGCTTTTACCTGGAGGTTTTGTATATATTTTAATTAAAGGGACTGACTATTTGAACCCCCAGGCTCTGAGTGCTCCATTGTACCAGCTTCCAAACTGCAATTTGGACCCCATCAAATCTTCAGTTTAATTCCTTCATCTTCCCACACCAGTATTAGGAAAGGGACCATGTAGGAGGTAACACTTAGTCTTAGCTTTCTATTGGGATGGAGAGTCTAAGAGGCAGAGATTTAGGAAGGAGAGCATTTGAGCTTGGAGAACAAGCTATAGAAGGCAAGGAGAAGAAACAGAATGTCATGCTTGGTGGGGGGTAGCATGCAGAAAGTAGGTCAGTTTAACTGGAAAACAGAATGTGGAGATGAGTAATGTGAAACAAGTATTAAAAGATAGTCTAAAGTCAAAGTATGAAAGGCTTTAAATACCAAATAGTGTTCACATTTAATCCAAATGCACTAAGGAAGTACGGTAGCTTCCTGAGGAGGGAAGTGACGTGGTTAAACCTGGGATATCGGAATATCAATTTAACCATTTTATGGAAGATGGATTAGAAAGGGAAGAGAGTGGAGGTTGGGATGCCAACTAGGAGGCTAGTAGTCTAGGAAAGAGGTCATGAATGCCTGATTTAGCCTGAGTTCAGTTTTTTAAATGCTTGTGAGACATGCAGTTGTACATGTCCAAAAGGTGCTCAGAAGAACAAGGCTGGATTTGGAAACAACACACAAACCAAAAAAAAAAAAACCTATTTAGTTAAGAAGCCTGTGGAATCTTTGATTTTGAACATGAAAGGTGGTACACCAGATTGTAACATACAAAGTCCTTAGAATGTTTATCTAGCATGAAAATGTCTCAGAATTCAGAGTTTCAGAAACAGGCATTTGTGTTCCTGAGATGAACCACTACAGCCAGAATAGAAGTGGCCAGGGAAGTAGGCTAACTTTTCCCTACTCCTCTAAACTCCTTCCCCCAATCTGGATCTCTTTCAAATCTCCCAAAAAGGTTCAGCTTGAGCACATTTTAAATTTGGGATAATTCTTATAAATAAAATGCTTATTTTTATCTTTACTGGTTTGTCCATATGTGGTAGTATATAGAAAAACTTAGTGTGGTCAAGGATATTCTTTTTGATAGCAAGGAAAATGAGCTAACAAGCTTCATTGCTCCATATATATATAATTCTACAATTTAATATAATGATATACATATGCATAAGTGTAAAGACAGCTCAATATGAAATGCCTAATCTATGTCCAACTAGGTACTTTGGAGCATACAAAGAAAGACCTGGTCCCTACATGAAAAGATAGGATGGGCATACATGAAATGCCTTCTAACATTGTCTCCAATTTGTCACACACACACACACGCACGCACAAGTGTGTGTATGCATGTATATATATATGTATATATATGTATATTTTTTTGTACATAGTTACTTTCTTGTTGTCTCTCCCATTAGATTATGAGTTCCTTGAGAGAAAGAATTGGTTTTTTTCTTTCTTTTTATCCCTAGAATTTAGCAGTGTCTGCATACAGTAGGCACTTAATAAATTCCCATTGACTAGATCTAGAAACTAGAAATAACTAGAAACTAAAACAGAACCATATTTAGTTCAGTGCCAGATTACCTGTCATAGACTAGAAGAATTGTTTTACATCTACAGGGTGTCTCAAAAGTCTTAGTGCCATTTAAAACTGTAAAGTCGAAACGAAGTTTTAAGTTTTTATAGCTTCAAATGACACTAAGATTTTTGGGACAGCCTGTAGATGTATATGTAAATGCATGCACACGTACATACATGTGTATCTGTATGCATCTATATACATACACATGCATCTACATACATATGTACACACACACGTATTTGCAACAGTATCTTGCACGTGATGAAGGAAAGAATAAGAGCTTTTAGAATTTCCTACACCTAAAAGAGGCATAAATCAAAGCTTTTTGGTTCTAATTCAAGTCTAACCAACAACCAATCAGAAATTCATCCTCAGATTGAGATTTCAGATCAATATGATTCTAACCAGGCAGCACGGTACAGAGGAAAGCACAGTGCCTGGCACATAAGTCATTTAATAAATGGTTTTTGACAACACTGCTCCTTAGTATTTATATGGCTTTGGGCAAATTGCCTCATCTCTCTGGGCCTCATTTTCCTCATCCATAAAATTAAGAGGTTCAACTAGCTTGGGGTGGGGAGTCTGTGACCTTAAGGCCACATGTAGCCTTAAGGCTGCAGGTTCCCCACCCATGAACTAGATAATCTCTATGCTTCCTTCTAGTTATACATCCTGTTTTCTTTAACATTAGCATAGGAGATTGAAGTAAAACTTAGAGTGTTCATAAATCTGACCTTACTGCCCAAAACTGATCAAGTCACTTTTTGTTCTTATTTATTTATTTTTTGGCGGGGACCTGTATTTTAAGTGGTGGAAGAAACTCTTGTTGAGGAACTCCCTCTATCAGTGCAATTTGTAATCTTGGCAAGCTGCTTCAGGGCAGTGAGAATTTAAGTGACTTACTAGGGCCAAACAGCTGGTATATTTCAAACAGGCCTTGAATTCAAGCTCTCCTGATTTGAAGGCCAGCTATTTATACCATGATTGAATTAATCCCTCCCAATATTCATTAATTTATGGTCCATTTTTTTAAAAAATTCTGAGCATTCCCAGAATTCCACTCTATAACATCAAGGTACGTTGTAATTTTCTATACTGCTTTTAAAAAAGTCTGTCTGTGTATAGGTCAGAGCTATTCTTGAGACTGAAGGCTCTATAACACTGATTTGTGGATATTAGGAAACATTTATATTAGATTAACTTCAAGGAGGAGCACAATTCATCTCTGAGAAAAATAAGTCTGAGCAAATGTACCGTTTAAGCCCAGGAAGGTGAAAGTGAATTTCCCACTGTAATTGTCTTCTGGAAATAGAAAGCTGCAATATTTACCAGTATATGCAGATATCAGAAAGTTTAGCCTAAGGAAACACCAAAACCCACATAGCATCCTTTTTATAGGTTAGAATTTCAGTCTCTTTGGTTTCACCTTATGAATAACTAGATTGATTTGAAAACTTTTTGTAGAAAAAGTACAATATCAAAGGCAGACCTCTCAGTGCATGGGGAATTATGGGATAAATTTATTGGGAAAAGAATGTCTTGCTTCTGGAGATCTAAGACCCCTTCTTGTACATGTCAAATATAAGTTAAATCCCACCAGTCCTCATTTCCCTGTCAGAGTTATGTTAAAGGTGCAGGTCCCGCTAGTGGTTTTCGCTTATTCTTATTCATTATTTATAGTTCTTTGTGTTTTCAGCTGTGAAGAGCTTTAGAACCTTAATAAGAAATTTCCTAAGTGGGAGTTATCATTCAAACATTCCATTGAAATAGCAAAAAGCTGCTGCAAAGTAGAGGTGTTTCCATCAAGTGGGACTGTTTGATGTGGTCACTCTACCCCATTGCCCTTAGCCTCAAACTCAAGGTTGAAGTTCTTTGATAAACAGGCAAAGGCCAGCTAGTCAATCCAATCTAATTCAACTAAACTAAGGGGATCAGGAAAGGCTTCCTATAAGGGATTAGCCCAGGAGCTGAGCCTTGAAGGAATGTAGAGATTGAAAAGGGTGAAAGGGATAAGGGTATGCAAAAGCAAAGAGGGAAGAGGTAGAGTATTGAGTTTGGGAAACAGTAAATAAGTCAGTTTGTATGTAACAGAGTGCTTGAGAACAGGAGCCAAGAGTCAGACTGTGAAAGTGTGTGTGTGTGTGTGTGTGTGTGCACACCCATATATACATACATGTGTATCTATATATAGCTATATACATCTCGGAGTTTGTATTTTATTCTAAAGTCAACAGTGAGTCACCAATGTTCTCGAATAGGGGACTGAAATGGTCAGATTTCTGCATTAAGGAGATTATTTTGGCATCTATGTGGAAGATAAATTGGAGAGGGGACAGCCTACAAGCCAGGGGCTTGATTGTTTTCTCTCACCTTCTGTCTCCTCATCTGCAAAGTGGAGTGTGTGTGTGTATTTATATATGCATGCATATATACATACTTATGTGTGTATATAGACATACATATTTGTATATGTGTGTATGTATGAATGCATATATGTCTACATATGTATCTATAGAGAGAGAGAGAGCTTTGCAAACCTTAATGTTCTATATAAATGTTCAGTGTTATGAAAATGATGATGAAGTCACAGACCAGTTTCAATCTGCATTGGTGGAGAGTGAAGAGAATTTCCACAGAGAAATTCCTTACAGTAACCCAATCACAGGTTATAATCTAATTTTTCATGCAAAGAAAAGCACCATCCCTATGATGTAGCAGGTTATTCTTAAATCATGGCAAGATGAAGGCAAATTACATTATATATTTCACTATTTTATCTGAGGGAAATCCAATTTAGAATACATATTACAGAAAGACTTGACAGGGGGAAAAGAAGTCTTATACACTGAGACATCTCTATGTATGGAAGTAGGAAGATATCCAACTCATTTGCATTGGCTGTAGGGGGTTTACAGGGTGAATGAATGAATAAGAGCCTCAGAGTATGTACAGCTAACTAGTTAGCCAGCTAGATATTTAGCATTAGTTAGTGGGGCCACCTCCTATCCTATAGGCTGGTTCTGACCAACTAACAACAATATACGGTCTAGGGCAACTGATCTAATTTGATGTACCTAGGAACAATGCTGCATGTGTACTTTATCACTGGACAATAAATTTCATGAGTATGTAGCTATGTCTTAAATTTCTAAAACCCTGGTTTAGTACAGGGTAGGGACATAGTCAATTCAACAAAAATTTATTAAATTTTTATCAAATGTAAGTTCACCTTTCTAAGAACTGGGGTTACCAAGATGGAAAACAGTATGGTTCTTGCCCTCAAGGAGCTCACCCTCTCCTGTAATATGAGTGAAAATGAATCAATACATGAATAAAAAATGGCCTATGTGAATATCACCTTAAGATGTCATTACTCAATATTATTAATTAACTTCTTTCTTTAACCCTGCAGCAAGATACCTATTCTCCTTTGAAGTAAAATCAAATCAAAACCAGGAAAGAAGATACAAGAGGCAGGGTGAGACTTGGATACTCTTTTTTTTTTGTACTTGCTAAGTGGCAGGCCATTTAATGCTTCCCTATTTATTTCTCATTGGTAAAGCTTACCAGGTACAATCCTTTCCACAGAGAAATGTTCCAAGGATAAAGAGATCAAATCTGTAAGTCAGCGTACTTTGAAAAATGAAGGTGGGGGGAGACATATTAATACTATTACAGCGTTTTAAAAAAATCTCCTGTTTGGCTGTGTAAATATCCAAAAGGAAAAAAAAAAGTACTCCAAAGCTTTTTCTGTCTTTGATCTCTAGAGGGGCTTATTAAAAACCATAAATGCAAGTAGTTTGAACTATGTTAGCTCTAGAAATGTTAGTTTTACGATTTTCGGAGAGGAAGGGAACTATGCAAATTTTTGTAAAAATTAACATTTATGTCGCATTTTATATTTTCAAAATGCTTGCACCATCATTTGCTCATTAGCATAGCAATTTTATAGTTCTCCTATGAGAATCTGAGAATCATGTAAACCTTAAATATAGGAAAATTCCATTTCAGAACAAAATTGAGAAAGAACATTTGTCTAACATTTTTAGGTATCGCTTCTGCCACCCCTAAGATCATTATCACTTCAGGCAAAATTGCTCATTTCTCCTACATATTCTGATTTTTAATGTAGCTGTTTACCATAATATCTTTTCTTTCCCAAGGAAATAAAAATAGTAATATAAGGTTATAAAGTTTAGGTCCAGAAATGAATCCTGATGAATCCAAAAGCTTCTCTCAGTTCAAACTTTGTTTAACAATATAAAACCACTGGTAGGCCCACAAGGTTGGTGTATGTACTTACTCCTTCTCCCTAAGGGCCCCTCTGCTCTGGAGTTAGGTATGTGGTTTGGACCAAATTCATTCCTGGAGAGATTGTGGCATCTAATAAGAGGAAGGTAGTAGGGCTAAGCTCCCATACTATTTATAAAACCCCCAAACCCAGTGTCCCAGGGAAGATTTACTTTTTGCTTTGGTTAAGGCTTAGATCCCTCAAAAGGGAGTAGTAGAAAGCTATTCAATGTACAATATGAATTAGATATGGGACAGGTATTTATTTCCTACACATGAAAATAAATGCTAAAAAAACAAGACTCTGACACATAATACACTGAAATGGCTTCATGTTAACTACTGTTATGCCTAGTCAAGAGGCTGATATTCAAAACTATCTAACTGTAAAGCAGTTTATAGGATTGCTGATTTTACATTTTTCTTTGACACTGCACTAAATAAACAACTTTTGGTACAAGTCTTCTGTTAAAATGGGCCAGACTTGGGACAATCCTCTTGTTGGTAGTCATCTTCTCCAAGACTTCTAGAGTAGTTGCTGCTTCAACCAAAATAAATAACAGGGAGTTGATATTAGTAAGGAAGTTAGTGAATTGAGATTAGTAAGGAGACAGTAAGATGCCTTTGATGAATCCATGTTACCTAGCCCAGATGGACTACAGAATTGGCAGTTGTGATTGGTGAACCATTGTCAGTGACACTTGAAAGATTGTGGAAAACAGGAGAGGCACCCCAGACTGGAGAAAGTAAATGTCACAATTAAAAAAAAGGAAAGGGGAAAACCAGAGCCTGTAAGTTATAGAAGAGTGAGCTTGACTGATTTCTGAGAAAATTCTAGAAGAGATCAGTAAAAAGGCTCTTTGGGAAACATCTGTGAGGAAGTAGTGATTTTGAAGAGTCATCTATTGGTAGGACTGGCTGGTACATATCACTTCTTGACTCTTGTAAGTTTTATGGATCAGCATGGTACATAATACCTCCTGCTTCCTCCCTAGGTTTCCAGATTCCCTGAGGCACACAACATCACCAGGTTTGCCCAGAATCTGTCCTGGGATGCAGCAGCTTCTTGACCAGGAATACATAACCTCCTGCTCATGACTGTTAGAAGGCTGTCTTTCTGACATCTCCTAGAACACTACGGCCTAGCTACTCAGGCAGTTAAAGGCTGTGCTGAAATCTGGAGGGTCAACCTTGAACCTTTTAGTCACTGGAGAAGGCAACACATAGTAGAAGGCACAATTTACAGATTATAAACAACAACAACAACTAAAGCCCAGATAGGTGAAAGGAATTACTCATAGTCAACAAGTTGTGAGGCAGAAAATAAAACCGAGATCTCTTGATTCTTCCTCAGGCTTCCAGACAACATTCTGTGTGTGGGATACTGCTACGACTGAATGCATTCCTGAAAACAGTAAGTTAATTGCTAAATATACACATGCTGTCAGGTTTACATTACAATTACTTCTTTTTTCTTAGCACTTTAAGGTGACAAGGCTATGGAGTGAGGGCCCATATGGAACAAGAATGGATGTTCAATTTACACAGAGCCATGGTTAACAAGGTCATTTGGTTGGAGACAAGAGACATACCATTTCAACAAAAGCCTGACGCTTCCAAAGAGTAACAGGTTGAACAGTGCCCTGACAGCCGGCCAGACCAGATACCCTTCTGTGGACAGAATTTTTATGGCTGACTATATACCACACACATCGGTCACCTTGCACTCAAGCAATAGCAGGAATAGTCATCAATCTGAAAAGAAAGGTATGAAGTGGGACACAGTGGAGTGAAAAATCAAGGCACTTCTACAACTACGTAAGCAATCACCAGGAACAGACTTAATGGAAGGCAATTCAATTTAACATCTTATCTAGTGGACACCTTTGCAAGAATCACTATGGTGCCAGACCAAGCACATCTTTAGTTGTATGGTTTGTACAGGCTCCTAAATGCCACACCTTCACAGTGAGGAAATGAAAACACCAGATCAGAGAGAAAAAAAAAACTTTGAAAGAAAAATAAACCCAAAATGGTACCCTCTACCATAAATTGGCATAGAAAATCAAGGCCTGGTATATGTATATAGATTACTAAATGACTTGTTGGTGGGAGAGATAGATATCATTGATATGCATCATGGTGAATGGTACAACCAATACTCCAAAAGATCTCTATAAGCTAGGATGATAGGCTAAATCTAGTAAGATGAATTTTAATAGGAATAAACGTCAATTCCTACAGTCGAATTCCTAGGAATTCAGTCAATAGCAAATACAAGGACATATGACTAGACATTAAGTTTATTTATAAAAAGGACCAGTGGTTTTAATGAACTAAAATCTCATATGAGTTAATGGTATTATAAAGTAGCCAAAAAAAGCTAACATAATCTCAGACCATGATGAGGGGAAAGAATATTGGATTTGCAGTCAGAGAACAAGAGTTCAAACTCTGGCTCTCAGTCAATAAACATTTGTCAAGTGCCTACATGTGCCAGGCACTGTGCTAAGCACTAGGGATACAAAGAAAAGCCAAAAAAAATAGTTCCTGCCCTCATGCAACTCACAATAACACATAAAAAGAAATTCCAAGATAGTTGTGAGAGAAGGGCAGGAGGGCATCCCCAGTGGCAAGAGAGCAAGATGAAGTCCAGAGGAGTGCAACCTGGTGGAAACCGATGAGACAGACACCTGCCCTGGCCACCATCCTTAAATGGAGGATCTGGGAGAAGCTTTCTATTTTTTTACTCTTTCTATTAAGAGAGAGGGAAGGGCTCCAGAGGAAGGTGTACTGAGGATGTGTGAGGTTTCAGGTTGATCCTACTAAGGGTTGAGGTGAGTTACTTATCTCTCTGGGCCTCAGTTTCCTCACCTGCAAAATGTGCTGACTGCTAATTGTGTTCCAAAATAGCAAGACAACAGTATCATTACAATTTGGCCTAGTCCAATGTGTTGGTAACCAAAAATGGGCTCCTTAGCACTTAGTCAATAAGTGCCCTTGTCTAGTTTGGCTTTTTCCCCTGAACTGAATGCTGTTTGTATGTTGGGTTGGAGTAAGCTTGTCGGCCCCTTCACCTTGCTTCCCTTGCTTAAGCAGATCGAAAGAACCTGTGCTTTCCCTGGCATACCTTACACCCCCGCAGAAGCTGGATGGTTAAAAACAGCTTCTGTTGGAGCCAGAGGCGGTTACAGCCACAGCCGAAGCTGAAGCAGGAGCTGCCGGTAGCAGAGCTGACCTACAGGAGGAAGCTGAACAAGGACTTGAAGCCAGTGGGTAATCTTTTTACCATAGAGGGGAAGCATGTATATGATTTTGCTGTACACCATCATGCTTCTCTGTGGCCTCCTGGTTACTCTTGTGAGGTGTACTTATTGGGCCTGGAAGCTTTTGATCAATATATCAAAATGGGGATGCTGGTTCATGGGTTGGTTACTGTGGAGCCTAAATATATGCTTTGATTCTTCTGCCTCCTACTTTGAGAGTTTCTTATATCCAGCGGTTCTGAACCTTTCAGACATATATATGATCCTCTTTGAAATTATAAACTCTGCCCTCCTAATACATCCAACCATACCCAGATAGCTGTGCTCTGTTCTGGGCACCCCAAACTCTGATGTTTTTCTATCACTTCCAGGATCAAATGTAAAGTCCTCTGTTTGTCTTTTAAAACTTTTTACAACCTGGCCCTTTTCTACCTTTCTAGTCCTCTTACATTTTATAGCCTTCCATATCCTTGCAATCGGGCTACACTGGCCTATCTGCTGTTCCTCATACACAGTGTTCCATCTCCTGTCCCCATGCTTTAGCACTGACTGTCTGCCATGTCCAGAAAATTCTTCCTCCTCCACTCCAACTCTTAGATTCCATGACATCTTTGAAGATTCTGCTTTAATCCTACTTTTTCTGCTGGAGGCTTTTCCCAGCTTTCTCCAGCTGCTGGTACCTTCCCCTCTGAAAGAAGTCTTTTCCTCTCATATATCTTTTATGTACATAGGTATTTGCATGTTATCTTCTCATGTTAGAATCTGAGCTCAGGACAAGAATCATGTTTTTGCTTTTTTTAATCTATAGTGCTTAACACAGTGTGTGTGTGTGTATGTATGTATATATATATATATACACACACACCCACATATACATATATACACCTATACACACACACACACACACATATATATATATATATATGAAAAAACCTAACTGCTTAATACATACTTGTTGACTGACATTTTAGGAAAGTCACCAATGAGCCAGAAAGTGTCTAGCAGAATGATTCAGAGGGTGAAGTCCTTAAGATGATGCTATACAAGGAATGGTTGAAGGAACCAGAAATGTTTAGACTAAAGAAGCAGAGATTTCTGGAGTTTCATGAAAATTGTCTTCAAGTATCTGAAGGGCTGTCACGTGGAAGCAAAATTCTATTTGTTCTACTTGATGTCAGAGGGCAGAACTAGGAGCAATACATGGAGATTTGAAAGGAACAGAATTTAATTCCATGTAAGGGAAATCTTGGAAATCTTCCCAAATCAAATAAGATATTTGTAAGGAAAAAAAGGTACTTTGCACACTGTTTGGCATATAGTAGGCACTATATAAACGCTTATTCTTTTCCCTTCCCCTACCAAGCAGAGTTGTCCAAAAAAAGTGGAATGGATTGCTCCAGGAAGAAGATTCTTTTGTACTATCGTCTTGTTGTTGTTCAGTTGTATCCAACTCTTCATGACCCAATTTGGGGTTTTCTTGGCAAAGATACTAGAATGGTTTGCCTTTTCCTTCTCCAGCTCATTTTGCAGATGAGGACACTGAGGCAAACAGAGTTAAGTGACTTGCCCAGGATCACACAGCTAGTAATTGTCTGAGGCTGGATTTGAACTCAGGAAGATTAGCTGTTTTGACTCCAGGCCCAGCACTCTATCCACTGTACCATATAGCTGCCTAGAAGTCTTCAAAGTGAGGCCTGGATGGCCCCTTGTTGGGGATCTCATAGAGGATGTTGGGGTCTTCAGAGTGGAAGTTTAGGTTAGACTAGATGGTGTCTGAGGCCTCTTATAATTGAGATTCTATAAGTCTATAACCAGAAAGAAGCATGACCAAAGATAATGTATGTAAAAGTATTTTGCAAGCTTTTAAAGTATTATCTACATGCAGGTCTGAGATATATAATTTTGACCACCTTCTCTATGTCCAAGGACATAATATTGGGATTCAAATCTTCCCCTCCATGCTAACCTTGGCAGAAAGGCTTCTGGCAGGCCATGAAACCAATACATCACCAGTCCCTGCTTATCCTTCATCCTAGCTCTACCCTAGGATCATTCTAGAGGCCAGAAGCACAATGGTGTTGGTGAGTTAGGAATATCAATTTCACAAAGGAAAGCTGAAATGAAAGAAAAAGATCTACATGAATAGATACCTAAAAACAGAGTGGTTTCGATATCTTTATAAAACCCCCTCAAATTATACTACAGAAAACTTTTAATGTTCTGTAAATATAAGGAATATAATATGATATCAACACAAACTAATCCAGAGGGTCCATGTATGTTTAATTCTTAAACTATACCTAAAGCAAAATGTTAGAAAGAGTTTGAAAAAGCTCTATATTAAAAAAAATAAAGCCCAGAAAACAAACCTACCAACTATCCCTCCAAAGCAACATACCACCCATAGATAAGAAGCTGATCTTAACTACCAAGGGACTGGAACTGTGAAGACATGAAACATGACAAAACAAACAGTTAATTGGGGACAATAACTTCCCACAGTACTGAAAAACAAGGATTGCCTAGAATTATGTGAGGGAAAGAATATAGTGGGAGGAAAAGCAATGTTTGAGTCTAGCAGACTAAATCCTAACATACCAACTGACATAGGGCTGATCTAATAATGCTATTAAATATGTAATATATACAAGGCACTATTAGATGCTAGTGATACAAAGACAAAAATAAAACATTCTATTTCCTCAAAGAGCTTACATCCTACTATAATGTGAACATCCTTAAATAGTAACCTGTAAGTTGGTGTTAATGACCAGAATTCGATTATTCAATGCTTATTGAGAAACTATTACACAGAAGACACTGTCCTAGATACTACAGTGCATACAAAGACAGTTGTTCCCAAGCACTTTATAATTTAGTAGGAGAGATAAAGATCTGGATGCAATTAATGACAATGGAAAGCAAAGCATGATAGAAAGATGAAAGAAAAACAAAGTTCTTTGAGAGGCTCAAGAAGGGGGCAGAGCCATTTTCATTTGGGAGATAAGTAGAAGGAAGAAGAAAGGGCTATGTGGACATGGAGTTGTGTTTTAAAAGACAGGGGTTAAATACATGATTTTGGGAGATTCAGGATATAGTGTGAGCAAAGACACGGGCATAGGAAAATTAAAGACGTTTGGGGAATGGTGAGTAGTCCAGTTTGGCTGGACTATGAGAATGTTAATGGGTTGTAATGTGAGGTTAGCCTAGAAAGGAAAGTTGCAGTTAGGTGGTAGAGGGCACTAGCTGCTAGGCTAAATTGTTGAAGGGTAGAGCTGTGAGGTATCTTAATGTTCATGTAGCCTACTATCCTCATTTCCAATATAAGACAGTAAAGCCCCAAAGGCTAAATTTACTTTTCCAAGGTCAAACATCTAGTTGTGAAATGTTTTACTTAGGCAATAGTGAGCTACCAAAAGTCTGCTTTAAAAAAAATAAGAGTTGTGACAAATTTCGAGTAGTACATTAGCTGGATTTAGAGATAAGGAACAAAAGAAGGGAAAACTAATTAGAACCCTATCAATAGCTCCCCCAAGAGATAGGGTGGTGGTAGAAGGAATGAAAGAAAAAAGACTTGCCTTCATTGATGGATGTAGAATGAATAGTACTTGGAAAATTACCAGGTGTGAGAGCAAAGGAAATATAAGTATCAAAGATAACTCTGAGATTTCAATTCTTAGTAACAGAGAATGATGCTGTCATTAACAAAATTAGGCAAACAAGGGAGAGAAACAGGTTTGGGAAATAAGAAATGACCAGTTTGGGACATGTTGAGTTTGAGGTGATGTGACAGTGTCACTGAGGTGACTAGTGAAACACCAACATGGAAATATCTAGAAAAACATTAAAATATGAGTCTCAAGCCTGCAAGGAAGATTGGAGGTGAGATAGAATTATAATTCAGCGATTGCCTGCTTAGAGTTGTTAGTTCAATTCAATGAAAGAAAAATTATTAAGTATCCATTATGTACAAGAAAACTTTCTAGGCACATGCGTAGCAGAAATTGTGATAGTAGATGAGATCTTCAATAGAGTGGAGAGAGAGGAAACCCTGGTCCGTTTGCATTTCAGGAGAAAACGGACTCTGAAAGACAGAAAAAGGATCACAGAGAAATGCTGAGAATCAAGAGAATATAGTATCAAAGTAGATGAAACAGAGATGAAGAGCTTCAAGAAGGTGCCAATAGCAGAGTTTCAAGTTCTACAAAGGTCAAAAAAGATAAGGAAGGAGACTCTTGACTGTCTTCTGGTTACAAAAGTTCATAAAGAGGATAGCTCTTCCACATGTATTCTAGCAAAAAAAGGCATCAGATCATATAACGACCAGGAAAACTAAAGAAACATCAATAAGTTCTTCACCCTGCTCAAAACTTCATGAGAGATAGCCAGAAGTCACAAGTCCTGACAAAGAAGTCCTACAGAAAGGCACAAGGGCAAGCTGAAAAAAAATCAAAAACCCAATGCAGCATCCTGACTGGGGAGGCCTCTAGGGAGACTGAAACCCAAATGAATCAACACTAAGATGGGGGAGGTGCAACCTTATAATAGTGTCATAATTAGTGGAAATAGCTAAGCATAGAACTCTGACTGGGGATACCAATTCCTGCTAGCAATATGAGTGTAGACCTACCAAAGGAGGAGGAAACCAGGAGCAAGAGCCTAAGAAATTAGAGTCAGGACTACATATGGTCTTTCTATCCAATGCAAGAATATAGGAGGCTCCCTGCCATAAAAACCTATACAGGAACGGAAACTGTGGATATGTGTAATCATAAGGCATTGAATACTATGAAGGAATATTATGGGCAAAGAGATACCCAAGCGGCAAACTTAGAAGAAAAGAATAACTGAGAAACAACACCAAACATGGTGTTGACAAGGAGGAATAAAAGAGTGACGGAAGAAAATGAAATGAGATCATGTGAATTATAAGTAAAATAAGAGGAAAGATTTGGAAGGAGAAACTTAGAACAAAAGGTGGAAAAATCTTATCTAAGTACTGGTCTCTTTGCAAGTTAGAATAGACCAAATAGAATTCAATGACTCCATGAAATAACAACAACAGTCAGAACAAAACCAAAGAATGAAAAAATAAAATACAAGATATTTGCTATAAGAAACAACTGATCTGGAAAACAGATCAAGGAAAGATCATTTAAGAATCATCAGACTCCCTGAAAACCGCAAGAAAAAAAAAACAGTATCAGTGTAACATACTGCTAGAAATCATAAATGAAAACTGCCTATGTTTACTAGAGCCAAAGGTTAAAACAAAAATAAAAAGAATCCACTGGCCATTTCCTGAAAGAAACTAGAAAATAAAACCTCCTAGGAATGTCATAGCTAAAACTTAGAAGTTCTAGATAAAAGGAAAAAAATATTACAAGCAGCCAGAAAGAAAGAGTTCAACCATCAAGGTCACAGGAGATAAAATACACAATTTTGTTTATATAACATGTAAAAGTGCTGGCAGACACACACACAACAAATCAATGCAGCTAAAATTAGGATGAACACATTTGAATGGGGGAAATTTCTGCAACCAATTTATCTGATAAAGGTCTCACATCCAAGCTAAAAATCGAACTGATTCAAATATATAAAAACAAGAACCTAAATGGAAAAGTAGTTAAAGTATATGATTAGACATTTCTCAAAAGAAAAAAGCAACCTATCAACAATCAACAATACTTTTAGATACTTTTGGTGATATTAAACTTTTACTACATATGATAGGATCAGGGTTTTCCTTCTTTACCCACAGTAGGGATTGGTTGTCCCCTAAAAGCAACAAAATTGTTCTTGGGAACTGATTGTCCCCTGCCTCCCTTCATGCTGCTTTCTAGTCTCCCAAGGGCATAAAAAATCCCACCTATGTGGAATCAGGGCCCCTGTGATGTGGTAGATATCTGAAGGTCACTACAGTCACTATATTCTCTTTTTCTGACCAGACATGTTTCCATTTGGAGAAAAGAAAGGCAGAGACAATTGATAAAAATTAAGTGTTACTTGCTCCTTGTGCTTGCTGTGATGGGGAAAGTAAACTTTTTTTTTTAACTATTCAATGACTTACGAATATTTCATTTTGTCTCAGATTGAACCTGAACACTAACTCACTGGCCTGACCCTGACAAAAATGTTCTACAAAGAAATACTTTTAAGGTGATCTGGGCACATCATGTGCATAGCTCTGTGTGTGTGTGTGTCTTTTTTCAGTTTCTTTTACACATAAGGAAATTAATTTAGTAAAGTTATATTTTGATGAAAAAAATGGATTAGTGCTAGTGTGTTAATCGCCCACATAAAGATGCTCTAAATCAGTAATAAGAGAACTGCAAATTAAAATAAGTCAAGTTTCAGCTCACACCCATAAGACTGGCAAAGAACACAAAAACATAAATTGATGATGATTCAAGAGGACATTGTTGGTGGAGCTGTGAATTGGATGAACCATTCTGGGAAGCAATCTGGCCTTAAAATCATTAAATTGTGCAGACCCTTTGACACATCCATTCCACTAATGGAGATCAGAGAAATAGGGAAAAGACCTTTCTGAAAAAAATATTCACAGAAATATTTTTTGTTGCAGCAAAGAGCTGGACGTGAATTGGTGAATGGCTGGACAAATTCTGGTAGAGTGTATTTATATAACAAAATGTTATTGCATCATAATCAGTGACAAAGGAGAATTGATTCCAGGTTCTGACTCTAGAACTAGTGTTTATCACATTGTACTCAAACTCTAAGGAAGCTTGAAGTTTGGATTTAGTCAAAGGGCTGGAAGTCCACATGTGGCCTCAAGGCCGCAGGTTCCCCACACCCTTGCTCTAAGGCATAAGCTTTAACTTAGATTCAGATGAATTTTTAATGTAACTCTTCTTTTGAAAAATTAAGATGATATTATATCATTCTATCAATCAAGCTTTAGAAGAAATAAATTTTGACAATTTCTCACTAATCTTAGCTATTATAAATCATAGCTTACTTTTACCCTGAAGACCACTACTATTTCTAGACTTTGATGAGAAAGCTTCATGCTGATTTACCCTGAATCCTATGTTGGAATTTGAATCCTTCCATATGGGTAGCATTCGGTTTAACATAACAAACATCTCTAGGCTCTTTCCCTTGGCTGCCAGCTCTTATTTATCATTGTTAACAGTCCTCTCTTTAGCCTGGTTAGGCTATTAAAGTTAATTAAAGGAACAGCCTTAATTTGCACTTACATATTTTTCAACAGCTCAAGATGACATTTTTCCTCAGACTTCCTTATGTCTTCTTGCCCATATGATTGAAGTAAAAAAGAAACATAGCAGTTTGCTGAAGCTAAGAACATGAAAGCACTATAGCTAAGATCCACCAGACCATTATTTACATTAATACATTAATAATTTTTTTAAGGATCTCAAACCTACTTCTTCCTTATTTATATATTTGACTTACACATCTTCATACAATGACTGCATAAGACATATAGCTGTTCCCATTGTATTTCTACACAATATTTAACTACAACTTAATTTCATGATTAAAATAAACCATAAAATACATTTATATTCTTTCTACTTAATATTATACCGCCAAGGGATCAGGTCAGAAAGTACTTAGAAAGATAAATGGGTTTTGATGATGTAAATAATTGTTTACCATAGTTATTTCTAAAGACTAGTCCAATTTCATTAAATTAAAAACCATAAGTGACTTACTTAGGGTTCTATATTTGATCTTATTATGAAGGATAATAATTGATTCCTTAAAACTTTGTGCCTTGATAAGAACTGTCATTTTATTAAAAAACTGAATGAGGCTGTCCCTTCTAGTCCCATAAAGTTCAAGATATTCATACGTACTTGTGAAAATCAAGCTTTCCTTCCCTTTCTAGAAAAAGCAATGATTGTACCAAACTGACCAAACCTTATGGTAAACAAATGGCAAACAGTTCACTCTGAAAAGGTAAATTCTTATAAGCAGCAAAAGCTCTTTACAAACATTAGACTTTTTGATTCAGGGTAATATGCAAGCAATTCATAAAACTCTTTTTTTCTGAATAGACTCTGTTTTATAACTTTGTTATTGTTGACAGATACAAGTTCAAATCCTGATTGAAAATAGATTGTGTCAGAATCACAGTATCACAGAATCTCAGTAATGGAGGTACTGAGGACAAACTTTAGGCTCAAATAGACCTTGGGAAACTTGTCCAAGTTTTGTTCAAACTGTGAATTCTACCTACAATATTCACAAAAAGCAATTATTTATTTTCTACTTAAAGACCTCCAGGTATAGCAAATTGACTATTCTTCAAGGTATCCTATCCTACTATTTTTTTTGAGAGGAGGCGAATGACAGGGAAGTCCATTGGTCTAGAACATCCCAGAATCTTTCCACTGATTCTAATTGCAACTCATATAAGTTACACATCCCAGAGAATTGCCTAGCTAGATCACTGAGAGGATAAGTCATAGTCACATAGCTAGCATGGGTCCTGGACAGGACTTGACCCCAGCCAGGTTTTCCTGACCCCAAATCCAGCACTCTATTCATTTAGTCACACTACCTTTCGTTCAATTTTTGTACAACTCTAATTATTAGCAAGTTTTCTCTTATGGAGAGCTGAAAACAGAGTCTCTAACTTCTACCTGTTGGCTGTCACAGTTCTAGGATGAAACAAAATGAATTGAATCTGTTTTCCACGAGACAACTTTTAAATATTTGATGATAGTTATCATTTGCCACTTCCCCCCACCACATCTTTTCTTTTCAGAAATGAATATCTCCAGTTCCTCCAAATGATCCTTATGTGCCATGGTTTCGAATCCTCTATTTGTACTTGTTACCCTCCTCTGCCTGTTTTTAAGGTTGCCAATGTCCCTTCTGAACTGTGGAGTCAAGAAATGGTCATAATATTGTAGTTGTACTGTGACCAGAGTCGATCACTATGATCATAAGCCAATCAACAAACACTGTCCTGGATAAAAAGGTAGTGGGCCCCTCTGATGGCTTCTCCCAGTTTCTTCCCCATCCCCCCCCAAAAAACTTAACATCCCTCTACCCTGGGAATTCTTAGATTTCAAGGGTAGAGGTGTGAACTTAGATGCAAGATATCTATTTCTATGCTGTTGCTGTTCAATCATTTATCAGTCATGTCTAATTCTGTGACTCCATTTGGGATTTTCTTGGCAAAGATACTGGAGTGATTTGTCATTTCCTTCTCTAGCTTATTTTACAAATGAGGAAAGCAAGGCAAACAGGGTTAAGTGACTTGTCCAGGATCACATAGCTAGTGAGTGTCTGAGGCCAGATTTGAACTCATGAAGATGAGTCTTTCTGATTCCAGGCCCAAGCACTCTATCTACTGCACCACCTAGCAGCCCACCTATATCTAATTGATATGTCTTTATCTGTACCTCTAGCTGCCTTTACTTCTATATCATCTACATCAGACCTGCACAACCTGCTGCCCACTGGCTGCTTATGGCTCTCAGCCACTCGCTGCATGCCAAAAGATTTCTAGCCCATGAAAAATGTATAGGAAAACATCCTTTGTACATAGAGGAAATCCTTTGGCATGCCACAAACCCATTTAGGGTTGGAGGGCCATAAGACTTCCTTCTGGACATAGGTTGTACAGGCCTGATCTATATCCATCTATATATTTTGATGTATGTGTTACTTTCACAAACACCCAATGGATATTTAGCATTTCCTTCAATTACAAATAAGAACATTATTCTGAGAAGGGATGTATAGGCTTCACCAGACTGCCAAAAGGACCCATGGCACATACAAAGAGGTTAAAAATCTAGTCTCTACACTCTGAGTTACACAACTCTTTAAAATTCAAAAAAATGCAAATATATTGAATGAGAAAAACAGAAGTGCATGTGTGTGAATATAAGAAATACAATGTATATTGATATTAGTATACAAGTATATGTAAAACTGATTCTCAGGAGTGTGATCCATTAGAAAGACTTGCAAATATCATATCAGCATAAAATCTGCTCCTTCTAGAGAGTTAGAATATTAATGTTTTCAGTTAGGCAAGGTCTCAGAAAGCCTTAGGTACTGGCTTTCTTTTCAGGTGAGCATTTCCATATAAAACTTTTTTACTTGACAGGCAAGAGGAGAAATGGGATGTAGTCTGTATTCCTTTTGACATTAATTTTGATAATTATAGAATCATAGAGCTGGAGAGTTAGCAGAATACTCAGAGGCCATCCGTCTAGTCCAGCTCCTGTTTTCCAGATTAGGAAACTGTGACTCATAGAGTTTAAGTGACTTGGCCAAGGTCATAAAACCAGTAAGTATCAGAGGTGGGATTTGAACCCAGGTCTTCTTGACTCTAAGTATAGTACTTCACTATGCCATGCTAAGATGTTAATCTATTAGCTCTAATCATGTGATTAAAATATCCAAAGAATACAATAATATTCTTCTGATTTATATTACCTGCCATCAATGGCTATTAATTAATCAATTAAGAACTAATAATTATTCAATGAAACATTTCTAGCAAAATAATATTTGACTACACATAATGGCATTAAAGAGAAAATAACAAGTGGGAATGATGTTTCTTTTTTAAAAAGAATATTTAAGTGGAGGGATTTTTCCAAAAGGAAATAAAAGTTATAATATTTAAGAATTTTGTTTTGATGAAAGGCACATTACATGAAACTTGAAATTACAGTTGTTTTCTTGCTAGGATACTCCATAATGTAATAACAAATCAACCTTGGTCTTACCCTTTACTTTCAAGTCTTCCAAAACCTTTGACTGGACTGTTGAATCACTTACTAATTTGATCTCAATATTTCGAGCAGCCAATTGTAGCAACTTTTCAAAAAGACGCTGACCCTAGGAAGAACATTAAGAGATGAGAGTGAGGGAATACAGAGTCTTTTACTTCTTTATCTTGCTAACAATTAAGGCTTTTTTTTAAATGAAACTAAGCTTCACAAAAAGGTAGACAGAAGAATCACATCAATCATTTATCACACCTTTTCCAGGCACTGTGGTAAGTGCTAAGGTTCCAATAAAACCATAAAAAAAGTCTTGGTCCTCAAAGACCACACAGTCTAAAGGGAGAGACAATGTGTGAATGTTTAAGCACATACAAGATAGACAGTACATAAATGGAAGGTAATCTGAAAGGGAAGGTATTAGAAATGAGGGAGAATGAGAAAGGCTTCCCTGTAGAAGGTGAGTTTTGCGATGAATCTTGAGAGAAGTCAAGGAAACTAATGAAATTAAATATATTCTCTTCCAAAATTTCCAGTGATTTATATTGACTTCTGTATTTTTAAATACTTTAAAAAGAGATATTCTTAAAGTAAATATACTTCATAAAGGCAGCATAGTATGACATATAGGTATCTTTTGGAGTTCAGATGAACCCCTCCTCTTCTTTCTACTAATATAGTCAACTATTATTCAGTTTTTAGTCTCCAATTGTTGCTTGGGGCAATGAGAGATTATGGACAGCAAGGTGGTTCAGTGAATAGAGTGCCTACCCTGGAGTCAGGAGGAGCTGAGTTCAAACTTGGCCTCAGACACTTACTAGCTGTGTGACCCTGGGCAAGTCACTTAACTCTGTTTGCTCAGCTCCTTATCTAGAAAATGAGCTGGAGAAGGGAATAGCAAACCACTCCAGTATCTTTGCTAAGAAAACCCAAATAAGGTCACGAAGAGTCAGACACAACTGAAATGATTCAACCACCACAAAAAAAACATGAGATTAAGTGATTAGCCCAGGATCACACAACCAGTCTGTGCCAGAGGGGTAATCTGAACTCAGGGGTCTTCCTGACTCTCAGACTGGCTTCCTACCCATGCAGTCTCGTGTGCATGTATATTTATGGAGCAATACTATGTAAAGAAATCAAACGTGTTAAAATATTTTTTATCAGTCATTAGGGGATTTTATGTATCACAGAGCACAAAATGGTGGTGAGTCTGTCCATATGCATATGCCCCTTTACTATGGAAAGGCTGACTGACAATTTCCAACTTTCAGATAACTGCTAGGCATTGTACCTAATAGACTGCACTGCTTTGTGACTGGTCCTTTACATATTTATAACTGCTCACTATCTCCAGCTATTTAGGAGACTCTTCTTTAGGTCTCCAAACTTTGCATGGTGTTTGTAAATCAATTCTAGGATGAACAATAGTGGAGAGATCAACGGCTTTCAAGGTAGTGAAATCTCATTTTATTGCTGGGAAAAACAAGAAAATAAAAAATTGCAGCAAATATGCATTGTCAAACAAAACAAATCCTCTCATCAGCCATGTCCAAAACATATGTCTCATTCTACACCCTTAGTCCATCACCACTCTGTTAGGAATTGGATGGCATGTTTCATCATTATTTCCCTCAAATCATATATGATTATTGCAGGTGATCAGAGTTCTTATGGCTTTCAATGTTGTTTGTTTTTATAATGTTATCGTACAAATTCTTCTCTTGGTTCTGGTCATTTCTTTCTTAATCAGTTTATGCAAGTCTTTCAAATGATGACACTGTTGACTATACTTCAGATGATGCAGTACTATAAATTTTGGCAAGCATAAACTTTGATTATCAGACACTTCCTAGCTGTGTGATCCTTGGGACGTTACTTAACTTTTCTCAGCTTTGGTTTCCTCATCTGTAAAATGGGAATAATACCTATAGCACTTAGTTCACAGTTGTATTAACTAAAATTATGTGCGTAAACTGCTTTACAAAACTAAAAATACCACACAAATGATAGTTATTATTTTTAGTTATTGATTTCTCATTAAAGCAGTGAATGAATATAAGTCTGAAGTCTAAGGGCTAAATACAGCGCTCTGTACAAAACAGGCAGAGGCAGCTAGGTGGCTCAGTGGACGGAGCACAGGGCCTGGAATCGGGAAGACTTAAGTTCAAATCCAGCTTCAGAAACTTAGTAACTATATGACCCTGGGCAAATTACTTGGTCCTCAAAGACCACACAGTCTAATGGGAGAGACAATGTGTGAATGTTTAAGCACATACAAGATAGACAGTACATAAATGGAAGGTAATCTGAAAGGGAAGGTATTAGAAATGAGGGAGAATGAGAAAGGCTTCCCTGTAGAAGGTGAGTTTTGCGATGAATCTTGAGAGAAGTCAAGGAAACTAATGAAATTAAATATATTCTCTTCCAAAATTTCCAGTGGGCCTGGAATCGGGAAGACTTAAGTTCAAATCCAGCTTCAGAAACTTAGTAACTATATGACCCTGGGCAAATTACTTAACCCTATTTGCCTCAGAGCCTCCGCTGTAAAATGAGCTGGAGAAGGAAATGGCAAACCACTTCAGTATCTTTCCCAAGAAAATCCCATGGGCAGTTGAACAACAACAAAGTGGGTGTGCAGCAAGTGCCTTTAGTGGATATTAAGCATTAGATATTTCTGCAAGGACAAATTTAGAAAGTTACAAGACATTCAAAATGGAGCGAATGGCATTAATAGACATTGCAAAACAAGCCTAACTACAGCATTCACTGTCAGTGATTCCTTAATTACGTTTTTTAAAGTACACCTCTGTGTAAATACTAAGGATGTGAGAAAGTAAAAACATACTTCGTTTAATCACAGTCTGTTTGAATCTGCGTAGCTTGGATTATTCCATTTCTGCTTGTTTAGAAGAGGACTTATATAGCCTTTGTTTTTAGCCTCATCAAAATAGCACTTTGAGAGTCAGTGATGAGCTCCAAAGACACAAATACAGGCTAGATAGGAGAGTTATTCTGTTTCACATGAACCAAATGGATGGTGTGATTATTAATTCAGAGCAATAAAGCCCACATTAAAAAAAATGCAAATATACTAGCACTGGAGAATGCAGAGCAAAACCAAAGCCTCTTCTCTGGTTATGAGGATGGGAAAAATAAAAAGTAGTCACTGTTTAATAATAATGTGGCTATAAGTATCAGTGTTGGCCTAAAGGTTCTATAATTGAGAAGTCAGTTGCTGGTCCTTTTAATGAGGTGACTGGGACTAACGAAATCGGGAAAATCAGGTTATATGTAATATATTAGCGAAGTTGGAGTTATAATAAAGGGTGTCTAACATGTTCACAGATTGATTTATTACAATTGAAAATATGAAGTTTAAATTAGTCAATGTTAACTTATTGGACATGTTAAGCATTTAGTAACAGATATAAAAGTATGAGGTACTGGACATTTTAAAACTTTCTAGAAATGCACAATGCCCTTGAAAATTGTTTTATTTTTAAAATCTGAGAAGATTAATATTGTACTGATGTGGCATGTATTCTCTGCATATAGTGATTAATAAATATTTGTCATTGTGAAATTTGTAGAAGATATAAAACTGGTATTTAATTCAAGCATATCTGTAAAGTTTTCATCACCATCCACTTATAAAACATCTCTGAGTATCAATCATCCTTTGACAGGAAGATGAGTCTTTAGTCTTAAGTTACTCTGAGGCCAAGATGGTGACTATAGAGGACCCAAAACAAAGTGTGTGTGTGTTTAATTCGACACAAATTTACTCAGTGCTTATAAAGCACAGAAGGCAGTGAAGAGAGGTCAGAATGAGGGCAATCAACTGGGAAAAGAGGCAGCATTTTAGGGCAAAAAGCAGTTTCAGAAAGTAAGGCAATGTAAGAGGTAAGACAGGACACTGTGATCAGAAAGTGGAATTCCAGAGTCCAAGAATAGTTTTCAGTGACAGTGAAATCTAAGGTATGACCATGCCTATGAGTACCTGAGTTATAAGTGAGAGGGAGATCATAGGAGTAGAGAAAGCTGATGAACTGTGCAGTTTGGTGTTAGTTCTTAAATATGAATATTGAAGTCACCAAGGGTGATTGAAGTGATTGGAGTGGAGAGGAAGAAAGATATGGAGTCAGGTGCCGAGATCATTAAAAAGAGAACGGATTGGGGAGCAGAGACAAGATGACAGAGAAGCCAGGAAGTTGCCTGAGTTCTCCCCAGTTTCCCTCAGAAAAAAAAAAAACATTAAATTAAGCCTCTAAATGGATTCTGGAGCAACAAATCACAAAAAGATGAAGTGAAACAAGTTTCCACCTTAAGATAACTTAGAAGGACTTCAGGAAAGGTCTTGCTTAGGTAAAAGGGGAGTGCAGCCCAGCATAGATGGTATCTGGGCAAGACACAGCGCAGATCAGCAACCAATCCCAGCTCAGCAGGCTAATAGCACATCATGCCAGTTCTGAGGCGTCCAGCCCCAGAACAGAAGGCAAATTGCCAGCCCTGGCACCCTGGCACAACAGGCATGACTAGCCCAGGCCACCCCTAGTGCAGTGGGCAAGCTTCAAGCACCTGAGTACCCAGTGAAGAAAGCCAGTGCCCAGGCCCCTGGCCCCAGCACAAGAAGCCTGGGACAGTACCCCCTGTATCATGGAAGCAGAGCTCAACTTTTAAACATGAGCAAAAAATTAACAAGAGCCCTGACAATAGAAAGCCACTGTGGTGAAAGGGAAGATCAAAACACAAACTCAGAAGAGAACAATAATGTCCAAATGCCTACATGTGAAGTCCCAAAGAGGAATATGAACTGGTCTCAAGTCCGGAAAGTGCTCTTGGAAAAGCTCAAAAAGAATTTTAAAAATCAAGTAAGATTGGTAGAAGAAAAATTGGGAAAAGAAATGAGAGCTATGCAGAATTAAAAAAAACAGCTTGGGAAAAAAAGCACAAAAAGTGACTGAAGGAAACAACTCCTTTAAAAGTAGAATTGGCCAAATGGAAAAAGAGGTATAAAAAGTAGCTGAAGAAAATAATTCCTTAAAAATTAGAATTGGGCAAGTGGAAGCTAACAACTCCGTGAGACACCAAGAATCGGTCAAACAAACTAAAAAAATGAGAAAATAGAAGAAAATGTAAAATGCCTAATTGGAAAAACAACCAATGTAGAAATTAGATCCAGGAGAGATAATTTAAGAATTACTGAACTACCTGAAACCCATGATCAAAAAAAGAGCCTAGACGGTACCTTTCAAGAAATTATCAGGGAATGAAGAGCAGGTGGACTTCAGAAAACCTGGAGAGACTTACATGAACTGATGCTGAGTGAAATGAGCAGAACTAGGAGAAGATTGTGCACAGTGACAGCCACATTGTGTGATGACCCACTTTGATAGCCTTAGCTCTTCTCAGCAATGCAAAGATCTAATTCCAAAAGACTCATGATAGAAAATGCTATCCATATCCGAGAAAGAACTTTGGATTCTGAATGCAGATGAAAGCATACTATTTGCTCTCTTTTTCTTTTGTTTTTTTTTCTTCTTTCACATGATTACTCCCATTAGTTCTAATTCTTCTTTACATCATGACTAATGTGAAAAGATGTTTAATATGGTTGTATAAGTGGAACCTATATCAGATTGCATGCCATCTTGGGGAGAGGGGAGGGAAGGAAGGGGGATAAAATTTAAAACTCAAAATGTTATGTAAGTGAATGTTGAAAACTAAAGATAAATAAATTATACAAATAAAATAAAAAAGAAATTATCAGGGAAAACTCCCCTGATATCCTAGAACCAGAGGGCAAAATAGCTATTGAAAGAATCTACCAATCACCTCCTGAAAGAGAACCAAAAATGAAAACTTCAAGGAATGTCAAATGCTAGAACTATCAGGTCGAGGAGAAAATGCTGCAAGTGTCCAGAAAGAAACAATTCAAATATGAAGGAGCCGCAGTTAGGATTAAACAAGACTTAGCAGCTTCTACATTAAAGAACTTGGGGGCTTAGAATATGCTATTCTTGAGGGCAAAAGAGCTTGGGTTATGACCAAGAATCCACTACCCAGCAAAATTGAGTATAATCTTTAAGGGGGAAAGATAGACATTTAATGAAATAGGGACTTTCAAGCTTTCCTGAAGAGAAGACCAGAGCTGAACAGAAAATTCAATTTTCAATGTAAGATTCAAGAGAAACATAAAAAGGGAAAAAGGAAAAAAGAAAAACATGTTATTCAATGTGATTAAACTTTACATCGCTATACGCGAAGATGATGTTTGTAACTCTTGAGAACTATATATCTCTATTAGGGCAGTTAGAAGGAATATACTTAGACAAAGAGTGTGGGTCAACTTTGATGTGATGATATAAAAAAATTGAGGTAAAAAGGATTATGCTGGGAGAAGAGGAAAGGGGGAGGCAGAATAGGGTAAATTATATCCCATGAAGAGGTACAAAAGATCTATTATAGTAGAGGGAAAGAAGGGAAGGAGTGAGCATGGTTTGAACCTTACTCACTCAATTTGGCTCAAAGAGGGAATAACACACACATTCACTTGGGTATAGAAATTTATCTTACCCTATAAGAAAATAGGAGGGAAAAGGAAAAAGAAAGAGGTGTGCTGATAGAAGAGAGGGCAGATTGAGGGTTGTCAGAAACAAAACACTGAGGAGAGACAGGGTGGAAAGAGACAGAAAAGTATATATAAGGGGAAAATAGGATTAAAGGAAATACATAGTTGGTAATCATATGTGAATGAGATGAACTCTCCCATAAAATGGAAGTGGATAAAGTGGATTAAAAACCAGAATCCTATAATATGTTGTTCACAAGAAACACATTTGAAGCAGAGAGATACTCACAGAGTAAAGGCAAAAGGCTAGAGAAAAATATATTATGCTTCAGCTGAAGCAAAAAAAGCAGCGGTAACAATCCTGATCTCAAAGAAAACCAAAAATAGATCTAATTAAGAGAGATAAGGTAGGAAACTACATCTTGCTAAAAGGTACCATAGACAATGAAGTAATATCAATACTAAATATATATGCACCAAGTGGTATAGCATCCAAATTCTTAGAGGAGAAGTTAAGTGAGTTATAGGAAGAAATAGAAAAACTATACTATTAGGGGACCTCAAACACTCCCTCTCAGAATGTAACAACAATGGTACTTGCTACTGTGGCTGTGTAAGACCAATAACACCAGTACACAGGAGGGCTGCTAGCACAGATTCTTTGATCTTCTTTTCTAAGGAAAGAAACTTTAAGGGGGTTAAAAATCTGACTTTAATTAAGCATACATATATCATTCACTTAGTTCAGGGAAAAAGTCAGCACTCTGAACTTTCAGAGAAAATACAAATAGAAATTATGAGCAGAGAGAATAACAGAAACGAACAGACTTCTATCTATCCGACCAAATCACAATACATAGTTACCAGAGAGAGAGAAGCACCCCCATCTGGGTTTTCAAAGCTGGGGGGCTCCTACAACAGCTACCCAGAATCTCTCTGGTCAAATTACATGACACTCTTCCAGTGAGTGAGAGTCCCAAGTAAAATGCTGACCTCAGACTATATATACACTTCTTCAGGTCAGAGGGTGTCACTACCATATGACTCAAACTCATTTGACTTAGGCTTTCTTGTGACTTAAGCAGGTCATCAAAGACTCCCGATTCAATCAAAGGCACTGCTGAGAATCACTCGAACAAAAAACAGCAAAAAGTACCACCCTGCTTGGCATTACACAGAACTAGATAAATCTAACCACAAAATAAACAATAAAGAAGTTAAAGAGTTGAGTAGAATTTTAGAAAGTTAGATATGGTAGACCTCTGGAGAAAATTGAATGGGGATAGAAAAGAATACACCTTTTTCTCAGACATAGATGGCACCTCCACAAAAATTGACCATGCATTTGAAGGGTTAATGAAATATAAAGATCTTCCCTGTACATTTATAGGCCTAAGTGACTATATATGTTCTCCTTCCTCCTTGGAACAGAGGCCACATTCCCAAGACTAAATGTAAGAGTATATCTGATTGATTTTTCTTTCTGTTCCTTCCAGGAACATATGGAATTGATCCTGTGTCCTTCTGAACAAGACATTTTGCCTTATCAGTAATGGATGTCTTGCTCCTTTGAACTCTGGCCCAGTCCAGAGCCAACATATCCTGTGCTGAGTCTTGTAGAGCCCTGGTGCTGAGCCAGTTGGGTACCGAGTCACATAGACTCTGGCATCTTCCGGCCCTGAGTCTATCAGTCTCTAAGACATGCCGCCAATTTTTTCTTTATTTGAAACTGGATATATTCTGGGAAAATTGGTATTTTCCCCTGGGGCTTCACCTGAGGCATTCACAGCCAGGGCTCTGGGAGCTGATATCAAGGGGCCCCTCAGCCTGTGAATCCAGATGTTGGTGCTTCCCCAATTTGGTGATGTATGTAAATATTTCTATTACTCTCTTAAGCTTTATCTTTATCTTTATCTTTCTATATTTCTTTAATTGAGGACATTTATATTGTCCTCATGTGCAGAATAAATGTTATGCTGATTCCAACTTGGTATAGAGAGTGGTCACTGGACTGTGCAATCTGATCCTAAAAATAGTTAAAGCAGCTGCATATGCCTCCTTAATGATACAGTACTAGGGCATAAAAACTTCACTATCCAATGCAGAAAGGCAGAAAAATTAAATGTGTCCTTTTCAGATCATGATGCAATAAATTGTGTGTAATAAAGGGCCATGGAAAGATAGACTAAAATTAAGTGAAAACTAAATAATCTTATCCTAAAGAATGAGTGGGTCAAACAACAAATCACAGAAATAATCAATAATTTCATCAAGGAGAATGATAATAATGAGGCAACATACCAAAACTTATGAGTTGCAGCCAAAGCAGTTCTTAGGGGAAACTTTATATCTCTAAATGCTTACATGAATAAAATAGCAAAAGAAGAAATCAACGAATTGGGCACGCAACTAAAAAAGCTAGGAAAAGTACAAATTAAAAATCCCTAATTAAATAACAAATTGGAAATCCTGAAAATTAACAGTGCAAATAATAAAACTGAAAGTAGGAAAACCATTGAAATAATAAACAAAACTAAGAGCTGGTTTTATGAAAAAAAGAACACCCCAATAAAATAGATAAACCTTTGGTTAAATTGATTAGGAAAAAGAAAGAAAACCAAATTACCAGTATCAAAAATGAAAAGGGTGAATTCTTCACCAATGAAGAGGAAATGAAAACAATAATTAGGAGCTATTTTGCTCAACTGTATGCCAATAAATCTGACCATGTAAGTGAAATGGATGAGTATTTATAAAAATATAAATTGCCCAGATTAACAGAAGAGGAAATAAAATAGCCTATTTTAGAAAAAAAAAATTGAACAAGCCATCAATGAACTCCCTAAGAGAAAATCACCAGGGCCAGATGAATTTTCAAGTGAATTCTACCAAACATTTAAAGAACAATTAATTTCAATACTACATAAACTATTTTGAAAAAGAGGCAAAGAAGGAGTCCTACCAAATTCCTTTTATGACATAAATATGGTGGTGATATCTAAACCAGGAAAGGTCAAAACAAAGGAATAAAATTATAGACAAATTTCCCTAATGAGTACTGATGCAAAAATTTTTTAAATAAAATATTAGCAGAGAGATCACAGCAATTTATTGCCAGGATAATACATTATGACTAGGTGAGATTTATACCAAGAATGCAGGACTGGTTCAATATTAGGAAAATTATCAGCATAATTGACCATATCAATAACAAAACTAACAGAAATCATACGATTATTTCAATAGATGCAGAAAAAGTTTTTGACAAAACACAGCACCCATTCCTATTAAAAACACTAGACAGCATAGGAATACATGGAGTTTTCCTTAAAATGATAAGTAGCATCTATCTAAAACCATCAGCTAACATTATATGTAATGGAGATAAGCTAGAAACATTCCCATTAAGACCAGTGGTGAAACAAGGATGCCCTTTATTACCACTATTATTCAGTACTGTAAGCCTTAGCTATAAGAGAAGAGAAAGAAATTGAAGGAATCGGAATAGGCAATGAGGAAACAAAAGTATCATTCTTTCGCTAATGATATAATGGTATACTTATGAATCCTAGAGAATCAACTAAGAAACTACTTGAAACAATGAACAACTTCAGCAAAGTTGCAGGGTATAAAATAAAACCACATAAATAATCAGCATTTTTATATATTATCAATGGTCCAGCAGCAATAGATAGAAAGAGAGGTTCCACTTAAGATAGCTGGAGACGATATAAAATATTTGGCAGTCTACCTGCCCAGAGAAACCCAGGAACTAAATGAATACAATTACAAAAGACTTTTCACACAAATAAAGTCAGATCTAAATAACTGGAAAAATAGCAATTGCTCATGGGTAGGCCAAGCCAATATAATAAAAATGACAATTCTACCTAAATTAATTTACTTACTCAGTGCCATACCAATCAAACTACCATGAAATTATTTTATAGAGCCAGAAAAAAATAACAAAATTCACCTGGAAGAACAAAAGGTCAGGAATATCAAGGAAATTAATGAAAAAAATGCAAAGGAAAGTGGCCTTGCTATACCAGATCTAAAACTATATTATAAGCAGCAATCATCAAAACTATTTAGTACTGGCTAAGAAATAGAGTGATGGATCAGTGGAATACCCAAAGACTCCAGCTTCTGGGATAAGAATTCGCTATATGACAAAAACTGCTGGGAAAACTGGAAAACAGTCAGAAACTAGGCATAGACCACTATCTCACACTGTATGCCAAGATAAGGTCAAAATGGGTATATGATTTAGACATAAAAGGTGATACCATAAGCAAATTATGAGAGCCAGGAATAGTCAACTTGTCAGGTCTATGGAAAAGGGAAGAATTTATGACCAAACAAGAGATAGAGAACATTATGAAATGCACAACGGATAATTTTGATTATATTAAATTAAAAAGGTTTTGCACAAACAAAACCAATGCAGCCAAGGAAAGTGGAAAGCTGGGAAACAATTTTTATAGCCAGAGTTTCTGAAAAAGGACTCATTTCTAAAATATATAGAGAACTGGATCAAATTTATAAGAATGCAAGTCATTCCCCAACTGATAAATGGTCAAAGAACATGAGGCAGTTTTCAGATGAAGAAATTAAAGCTATATATGGCCATATGAAAAAAATTGCTCTGAGTCACTATTGATTAGAGAAATGCAAATTAAAACAATTCTGAGGTACCACCTCATACCTATCAGATTGGCTAATATGACAGAAAAAGAAAATGGTAAATGTTGGCAGTGTCGGAAAATTGGAACACTAATGCATGGTTGGTGGAGTTGTTAACTGATCTAACTGTTCTGGAGAGCAATTTGGAACTATGTCCAAAGGGCTATAAAACTGTGCATATCCATTGATCCATCAATACCACTACTAGGTCTGTATCTTAATGAAGTCATAAAAAAGGGAAAAGGAGCCAAATGTACAAAAATATTTATAGCAGCTCTTTTTGTGGTGGCAAAGAACTGGAAATCATGGGGACACCATCAACTGGGGAATAGCTGAACAAGTTGTGGTACACGAATGTAATGGGATACCATTCTATAAGAAATGATAAGCAGGCAGATTTCAGAAAAATCTGGAAAGACTTATATGAACTGATGCTAAGTGAAGTGAGCAGAGCCCGGAGAACATCAGACGGAACAACACTGTGTGATGATCAGCTATGATAGACTTAGCTCTTCTCAGCAATACAATGATCCAAGACAATTGGAAAAGACTTGCAATACAAAATGCTAACCACATCCAGAGAAAGAACTATGGAGTCTGAATGAAGATCAAAGCATACTATTTTCACCTTTTTTTTCTTTCTTGTGGTTTTTACTTGTTGTTCTGACCCTTCTTTCACAACATGACTAAGGTGGAAATATGTTTGACATGATTATGTATATATAACCTGTATCAGGCTGCTTGCAATTTTGGGGAGGGGGCAGGGAAGGGAGGGAGAAAAATTTGAAACTCTAAATCTTACAAAAATGAATGTTGAAAACTATCTTGACATGCAATTGAAAAAATAAAATAGCATTAAGTACAAAAAAGAAGATAGATTACTGATATTTCTATTGACTAAATGAAGGGATAAATGTATAATTACTTAGGTTCAAAAAAAGTGATGTCTCAAATATAGATTAGGGGAGGTATGACCAGTGGAAAGAAAATCAATTAACATTGATTATTTTGATTTATTTTTAGTTTGATCATAGGATTAAACTTTCTTTAGGAAAAGCTAGCCCTAACCTAGACTAACATAAATAGCCTCTCAAGTCTAGTTTATCTATAGATTTAGTGATCAGATAGACCGAGAAGACTTTATCATTCAGTAGCAGGTAATTTACAAGAATAAAATAATCATAAGATTATAAGGTTTTGGGGCAGCTAGGTGGCACAGTGAGTAGAGCACTGGCCCTAGAGTCAGGAGGATCTGAGTTCAAATCCAACCTCAGATACTTGACACACTTACTAGCTGTGTGACCTTGCGCAAGTCACTTAACCCCAATTGCCCTGCCTCCCCTCCTCAAAAAAAAAAAGATTATAAGGTTTTCTAAAAAGTCTGATTTTCCTTTTCTAGAAGAAAGGAACATTGACCAGAGGCTGAGATCCTGTTTCTGGCAGTTGGAGACAGGTAAGCCAGAGGTTAAGTTCCTTTTTCCAACCTTAGTGGATGAGCTCCTTTGTTTGTTTGTTTGTTTTTTTCCCTGAGCTAGAGTCTAAGTTGAGTAATGGAATTTTCTAATGAAGATGGCAGGTGACTGTTAACTACTTTTTCCCAGGACCTGTAAGGAAAGGACTTCTGGGTAGGATTAAGAAAGCCTAGTGGAAACTAATTAGTCAGGTGACCTGCCTCGTCCAATTGAATTATGTTCAAAACAAGTTTCTGCATTTTTTATTCCATTTTTTGTTATAAAACTCAGCTCTGTAAATTACTCTTTGTCTCTGAAAGTCAGATGACCTTATTTGACATGCAAATGTTAGCTTTGCAAATTAAATCATAGCTGGCTCTGTAACTTCGTCCTCAGTTTCCTTTTTATTTCAGATAATTAATTTTAACACCAGGCAATAGTTCCTGGGCTGGGGCGAGAGTGTGGGGGGGTGGGGCGCGGCATGGGGCAGGCAGGAGAGAGACAACCTGGGAGTTTCAAAGAACTACAAAGTTTATGATGAGTTAACATTGTGACGTGGTAGCCAAAAAGCAATGCACTCTTAGATCACATTAATAGAGGAATAGCATCTAGAATAAAGAAGATAACAATACTGCTACATTCTGTCCTAGTCTGGCTGTATCTACATTTATTGTGTTTTTCTTACATCAAGATTAAATATGTCTTATGAAGGAAGACACCATCTGCATCCAGAGAAAGAACTGATAAACAGAAGTATGTATAGAATGGTTTTATGTATGTATACACACACATTCGTGTCTAATGGTAACTGTCCCTAGGGTGGGAGAGGGAAGAAACAAAAGTTATATGATAACTTTTACATATTTAAAAGGAATAGCAAGTTGTAATAATAGATTTTAGTTTCATGAACAATCATCTTTTCCCCCCATTCTACTATGTTATGGAAATGCTTGTTTTATTTCTTAAAGTTCAGAATAAAATAATTTTTAAAAAGATTAAATATGTCTCTCTGTAATGTCCACTCATTGCTGCTGTTTCTGATTTCTGGGGTCAAACAAACAAAGCCTGATTCCCCTTCTACATTACAGCCTTTCAAAAACTTGATGAAAGCTGGCATAGCTAAGTCTTCTCTATGCTAAACAACCCCACTCCCCCTCCTCCCCGCAAACCCTGAAATCCACGTACGTTGTACTCTCTTGTCTTGGTTGTCCTTTTCTGGACACATTTCAGCTTATCTATGCCTTTTCTAAAATTGGAAGTCATAGACCTAGAGCTGGAAGGGACCTCCGAGGAATTAAAAGAACAGGAATTAGGCCCTGATCATTTTGCCACACCCCCTCACCCCAACTCAATTAACTTCAGTGGCCCCCTATTACCTGTGTGATCAAATATAAGCTCCTCCTGTTTGGCATTTAGAGCCTTTCAAAACCTGGCTCCTTCCTACCTTTTCAGTCTTTTTATACTTTAATCACCTCCACATACTCTACAATCCAGCCACATTTGACCTTCTCTTACTGTTCCTTGAACATGACACTTTATCTTCTAACTCCATGACTTTCCTTGCTGGTCCCCATTGCCTGGGATGCTCTTCCTTCTCACCCTCACCTACTGGCTCACTTGGGATCCTTTAAGATTCAGTGCAAAGCCCATTTTCTACAAGATGCCTTTTCTGGCTTCCCAGACTCTTCCTTTTCCCTATCCTGCCTCTGCTTTCCCTCTGAGATGATTTCCTAATGACACTGTGTGTGTATATGCATATATCTGATTATATAGATATACAGGTGTGTGGAGATAGATAATTTATATATAATCAGTATATATCTATACACACACACACACACACACACACACACATATAGGGAGAGAGAGACAGAGACAGTAAGAGAGAGAGGGAGAGACAGAGAGAGAGGGAGACAGAGACAGGGAGAGAGGGAGAGAGATTCAGTCATGTCCAATCCTTCATGACCCCTTTCCGGGGTTTTCTTGGCAGGGATACTGGAGTGGTTTTTCATTTCCCTCTCCAGGTCATTTTATAGATGAGAATACAGTCAAACAGGGTTAAGTGACTTGCCCAGGGTAACACAGCTAGTTTGTGTTTGAGGCTGGAGTTGAACTCAAGTCTTCCTGACTCCAGGCCTGGAGCTCTATCCACTATACCACTTAGCTTCTCTCTCTCTCTCTCTCTCTCTCTCTCTCTCATACATATATGCACACATATACATACATACTACTATATCTACATATACAGATATATAGATATCTTACACAATTATCTGCATATTGCATCCTATGAATATGAGCTCCTTGAGGACAAAGATCATGGTTTGTTTCTTTGCCTTTTTTTGTATCCCCAGGGCTTAGCTCAGTGCCTGGCACATAGGAAGCGTTAATAAATGCTTGTTGTTGACTGACTGATAGCCATAGGTCAGGGTCAGTATCAAGCAGAAAAAAGCTCTTTGACTAAATTGTGCCAAGGCTCCATTAGAATGTTAGCATTCAAGAGTCTTCTCACTTAATTGTATTAGGAGATGGGGAGGGTTAAGACTTATTGTGCCCTACAGGGTTCTGGAAATAAGCCTTTGCTGAGGGTGTCTCCAAGGTGAAGCCTCTTCTTCTCTTTGAACACCTGATGTCAAGGCTTAGCCAGAAATCTAGGGGCACAGACACTTTCCCAGGTACAGACCCCTCATTGAGAAAATTCTACTGCATTAATTAAACGAGTAAAGGATTAAGTGATTGGTGCCAGCTGAGGGGTGCTCATGTAGAGGAGCACATATTACCAGTTAATTCATCAGTAAACAGATTTTGTCCCATTAAGGGTTTTAATTATTCTGTGCACTGCATTATGACTCCATTACCTAATGACAGTTCTCTACAATTATGTACCCCCATGGTGGGGTATGAACGCAGCCATCCCAGCAAGGAGCAGATGAAGAGATATTCATGCTCCGTGTGATTAGCATTTGGAGATCCCACTGTTTGAGGGTATGGGGTGTGGGGAAGCTTGGCTATGAACAAACTCATCCTGACAATAATGGGGCCTAGAATGGCAACTCCTATAGGGTGAGAGATTATAAGTAGGAATGGTGCATTGGTACAAAAGACATCAGATTGAGTCCTACAGGGATGCAAAGAAGCCTATTTGGTCATGCTCCAATATCCAATCTAGAATCTAGTGCTGACAGAAGATCTTCCCTAAATGTCAAAATCCAATAGCATTTCCTGTCTGAGAAGATGGTGAAGGTAACAGTCAGTAAGCAGGAGGTCCCTTATAGCTCCAAATTAAAGAATCCTTTGTAATATGTTAAACAAAAATAAGGAACTTAGGAGATAAAGGGTGGGGTATAGGAATAAAATAGAGTTAAGTTTTGGACATGTTGATTTTGAGATGCCTATGGAACGTCGAGGTAGAGAGATATATATGCAATCAATTAATTGACAAACAAGTATTTATCATGTTTTTTGTTCCAGGAATAGTCCTAGGTGTTAGGGATACCAAAAAAAATGAAGCAATCTCTACTCTCAAGTAGCTACTGGGTAAGAAAAGTACATCTATGAGCATATATGGGATAAACATTAAAAGAATAAATACAAAGTAGAGAAGAAAATATCAAGGAAAAATATAACAATACAACAAGGCAGTTACAAAGTACGATGGCAGTTTAGAAAAGGAAGAAAGAAATGACTACAGGTTGTGGGTATCAGGGAAGGCTTCGTAGAGAAGGTGACATTAGAGGGGGACCTTAAAAGAGAAGTAGAACTCACCAATTAACCCAACATTGCTGGTACACTTGTTTGGTGGAGAAAAGGGCAGAGAAATCATGATGGTGATTCAATCAATAAACATTTATTAAGTGCCTACTATATGCCAGGCAATGTTCACAGACTATCATAGTCTATTTCTATGCCTATTATTCTCTAGGAGAAGTCATCCGGCTTTGCAGCATGGATACTCTGTGTGTTACCTGGAAACTCCCAGAGTGCAGTAACTTTAGAAAACAGCTGCCAGGGCAATAAAATGAGATTAGAGAAATGAGGGGAAATAGATAAGTTAAATATAAGAGAGAAAAATCCATGGAAAACAACTTAAAAGGGCCAATAATTGAATCTAAAAGATTTAGAACAAACTAGATTGGTTAGAGAATTAGGTGGTTCTATATAAAAGAATTTAAATGGTTTCTGCTGGGTTAGCTTTGCTAATGGCGGTGTTTATGAATTTATATGAGGGCGATTCTTTTCCCCAGGGAAAAAAAAAACCTAAGCATCTTTTGCAGGTATTAAGAATCCTCACACCCTGTTGTGAGACAGGTAGGAACGGAATTAATATAATTCAATAGGGAAACTGGAACATATGGAATAAAGAGTGTTTTTTAGTTGTTTTAAAAAATAAATGTTTTATAGTTAGTGACCATCGATAAAATGTTCAAATACACAAAATAACAAAAAGATTATATTTGAAGCCATAAAATCCATTATTTGTAGTTAATATAAAACATTATTTTTAATAACTTTTGAGGGGGTGAGATGTGGATCTGTGATCTCATTAGTGTGGAAAACTCCCTCAGTGAAGCCCATGTAAAAGGATAACTCTGTTAAGAGTATTACAGAATTGCCTGGGGCACCAAGATGTCTAGTAACTCACCCAGTGTCACACAGTCACTCTGTGCCAAAGGGCCCTGCTGTACGCAGCTCTTTCAGACTCCAAGGCTAGTCCTCAATTCAACACCATACCACACTGTTTCTCTCTTCTTTTAAATTAGATAAAAACAACTACATTCTGTTTGTTTTCATGCATTCTGTCTTCTAAGTATTTTTTCAGACTTTGTTGCTGTTATTATTTTTACATAGTTGTGGACTGTATATATTGCTTTTATTTTGCTTTCTCACCCAAACATCTGTAAATGTTTTCCTTCTGTATCCAACAGAAATCTCAGATCCCTCTAAAGAGATTTTTCTAAAAAAAAAAAAAAGCAAGTCATTAAATCAGGACTAGAATTTTTGATTGTGGAGCCTTGTCTATAGCATCAAGGAATAAAATGTTCCCGCCTGAAGGAGAAGGAAATGCAAAAAGTACATTGTCATAAGACACAGTCCTAAGAATTTGTGGGTGTGCCCTAGGGCTGTCTGACTTTGTGACACCAATGTTTTTCTCTTACTTCACATGGTTGGATAGGAGGCCAGGGCAGAGACTACACAAGGTATCCCTACACAATATTCTCTTCAAATTCCTTATATCATCCATTTTTCCCTGCCAATGCTATGTTAAAGAAGTGGGGGGAGGGGCAAAGCTAGGTGGCATAGTGGATAGAGCACTGGCCCTGGAGTCAGAAGGCCCTGAGGTCAAATCTGACCTCAGACACTTACTACCAGTAGCATTTTCTCAATGAGGGTCTGTACCTATGGAAGTGTCCACAAACCTAGATTTCTGGCTAAGCCTTCACATCAGGTTCAAAGAGAAGGACTGCCTCCAGTCACAGCCACCCAACTCTGCAAAAAAAAACCCCAAAACAATTAGTAGCTTGCAGACATTCTAGGCGTTTGTTTCCTAATTCACTCTAAGATGGAAAGGAATCCATAACATCCTAGATCTAGAGCTGGAAAGGACTTCAGAGGCCATCTAGTCCAACTGCCTCATTTTGCAGGATAGGAAACTGAGACCCAGAGAGATTAAGTGATTTGAACAAGGTCACAAGGTTAGTAAATCAGAGGAGTGATTTGAATCCAGATCCTCTGACTCAAGATCTGAATTCTTTCTAGTATTCCATATAATTAAGCTCCTCAAATAACAATAACTCTTGGGCATTTGTAAAAATGACAAGGGTAGGCAAGATGATCTCCAATGTAACTTCCAGTTCTAACAGCAATGATTCTATAAGAAGAAACTAGGATCTACGGTTTATGTAGTCATCCTTCCTCTAGCATCCCAAAGATATAAGTTAAAATGGATCCTACCTTCATTTATTCTTACTCATTTTTGAATCTGTAAGATAAAGACACTAAATGCCACACACACACACACACACACACACAAGTAAATACACATGTTCTTCCCATTGGGTCACTCCTCTTCTCAGACTACTATTCCAAATAATTCAAAGCTAAGATCCAGGTACAATTAATTGACCACCACAGGAGAAAAACTCAAAAAATAAGTTTCATACATCAAAGGAAACACTTAATCGCTATTTTTTAAAGTTACTGAAATTCCATCTGTAGATGTACAAATCACCTCCTGGAAGGACATTTGATGGCTTTTATAACATCCAAGGCACACTGAACCTCTCAATGCTGATACGTTCACCCGGGGACAAGTATAATCATTTTGTAGAGCGGCAGGTTTGATACAGCGGAAAGTGCTTTAGAATCAAAAGACTTGGTTTCCAATAATCATTTTGCTACTTCTGACTGTGTAATCTTGAAGTCACTTAATCCTTCTTTGATTCAGTTACTTCATCTGTACAATGGGGATAATAATACTTGTACCACCTACCTCAGAGAGATGTTAAAATGATAAAGTGAGTTAATGTATATAAAGTAATTTACAAAGCAATGTAAGATCACAGATTTTAGGGATGGATGAGAATTTAAAGGTTGGATGCAAACCCTTATTTTACATGGAAACTGAGACCTAGAGACGTTACCTGACTTCCCCAAGGACACAAAGGTAGTATATGATAAAAGTGGAATTTGGACTTAGAAGTCTTCCATTTCCAAATCTAGCCCTATTTCCCATTGTTTCATCCTCAGTTTTTATTATAATGAGATTTTTAAAAATTATAATCAGATTGAGAACTAATATGTGTGGAGAAGTGGATTAAGTGTTATTTTAAGACTGAGTGATGCTCTCTTTCTGCAATGTTGTTATTTTGTCTCATGCTAATACTGCCTAAATCTAATAGCACTATTGGAAAAGAGAAGGCTGATAGATGATCTTATTTCTAAGCATATGTTCATTATGAAAATAAGAATGTTAATTCTATTTTTACCACTACAGAAGACAAAACAGAAGTAAAAAGCCTTTAGGTTTAGCAGGAAAAATTAGGTTAGATATTAAGAAAGAACTTCCCAAGGCTGGAGATTATTTCACTGGATAGGACAGGGAGCCTAATTTTTCTCTTAAGTTCTAAAAAAAAGTGGATGGATTCTCATCGAACAGATGGTTTAGGGATAGGATAGTTCTAATTAAAAAATTAGAATATGCTTCAGTATGTCCTATAGTCCTCCGAAATAAGAAGAGCACCCAGTACTCTGACTTGAGGTTCCAACTGGGTGTAATGACTTTACTTTCTTTTTATTTAAGACCCATGAACTATCGTCTGTGCTATCCCTCCAGTTTTAGGTGAACTATTTCTTCAGTAATTCCTGGACAGTTGAATGTTCCTTTTACTTGTATCAATTAGCAAGGGATCCAAATGTTCCCTAGGAAACCATCCATATTGAATTTAGAGCATTCTTATATTCCCTTTCCTAAGAGAATGTACCCTGCTATAAAACCACACTGCTTTTTATAAAACCTGTATTTGAGCATGGGAACTAACAAAACAACCAAGTCCTGGATGAAGTCAGATGAATTGCACAATGTGAGTTTGCATTTTGCTCCTATTTCTGTTAATTTACACAGAGGCTTAAGACACTTACCACCTCCATCCATTTAGAAAAGGCAAAACAGAATGTGAACAATCTATCACCAACATGCTGCAGGCATAGTGCACATTACAACCTTTCAGGACCCCAAAGATCTAAATTAATAACAAACAATGAAATACATACTTTCCTACCCTTATCAGAACTCTTTTCCCTAGTCTGCCTATACTCTTGACATCATTCAAAATCTACTGCTTATTAAAAACAACAATGATTACAGGAGACCAAACAACTTAAATTATTTAAAGAAATCTGTCTCAACTATGCTTATCTCCTATCAGGATGAAAGGCATCCAGTTCTGTGAGCATTTCTCTATAAATAAGAAAGTCTACTTTCTCAGTAAAATTGGCCCCTGATATATCAAAGAGACTTAATGAAATATTTATGTAGCACATGATCAAGTTGTCAAATATTTAGCACCAAAAAGTTGTTAGGGCAGGGATTCTTAAACTTTTTTTGCATAATGGACCTCTTTAGTAAAGTCTGGTGAAGTCTATAGACTTTTTATTAGAACAATGATTTTAGATGCATAAAATTAAAAAAAACAGTATTACAAAGGAAATCAAATATATTGAAAGTTTAAATTTTTTTTAAAAAAATTAAATTAAAAACTAAGGTCAAGAACCCCTATGTTAGAGATTAGAGAGTCCCCGTAGCAAGCAGACAGGCTACTAGCTTACACATCTCCATTGCTTTGCTCAGATGCTCTTTCAAAGGTCTTTGATAATCTCCTTATTGCTGAAGCCAATCTTCATAATTCTTTTCCTTTTTGATCACTCTGAAACCTTTGATATTATTGACTAATTCTTCCTCATTGGTACTGTCTCCCATCTTTCTGATCATTCTCAGTCTCAGTTACTAGTTCTTTCTCCTTTTTCCCCCATTTGTGCATCCTTCCCCACCAGAACATCCCCCACCCTGCCCAGTGCTTTGGCATATGCTAGGCACTATATAAATGTTTATTTCCTTCCCTTCCCATTCCCCCAACCTACCCTAAGATCCATCTCCAGCTCAATTCTCCCTCTACAGTCTCCCCTTTGGTGATCTCATCTACTCTCATAGCTTTAATGATCGCCTCATACAGATTGGTCTCCAAACTCTGTAAAATGATTAGAGAGCCTCTGGAGCTCCTTCCAGTTGTAGATCCATGGTTCTGATCCTATGATCCTGAACCCTTTCCCTAGTGCTCACCTCCCTTGAACTCTAGTTCTTCATTTTGAACTGCCTACTAAAATCAAAATCAACAAAATCAGTTCAATTCAACAAACATTTGCTCAGTGCCTACTATGCACCAAGACATCACCATTTGGCTTTTCCAGGACATCTCAGCTTCATCATGTTCAAAAACAACTCATAACCTTGGATAAAAACCACTTGTCTCTTCTTCTAACTTCCCTCTCTGTTGATATCACCATTCTCCCAGTTACTCAAGCTATATGTGTGTGTGTGTATATATATACATACGTATATATATATATATACACACACACACATACATATACGTACACACACACACACACACACATATTTCAGAATCATCTTGTTCTCCTCCATTTCCCTCCCTCACTCTAACAATGCATAGTAGGAGTTTTTCAGTCTTTGCCCATGCTATTAAGTATGCCTTGTGAGATCCTACTTAGAAGGAATGAAGTTGTGAATAGAGAGCCAGCATCAGAGTCAGGAATACCTGAACACTGAAAGAAACTGGCTTAGTGACTATGGGCAATTCACTTAATCCCTTACTGCCCCCGGAAACTAAGCATATAAATTGCGGGGCAGTTACCACTCTGAATTAATTGAAGGAGTTTTCCTCACGTAGAGTTCTGTACATCATTGAAATAATAGAGTCAGATTTATCCTTCAATATCCAGGTCAAATACCACCTCCTACATAAAGTCTTTCCTGATTTGCCTATCCGGAAATTAGCTTTTCCTTCTCTAACTTTGTCAAATACTTTGTGCTTTTCTTATGTTGTTATTGTGTATTCTTTTGGAATTTAGTTATTAAAAATAACCATCAAATAATATTTTATAGTCCTACATATTTGCCTATGCACTGTATCCTCCTGCCATGCTCCATAAGGGCAAGGATCATATCTTAATTCTCTTTCTTCTCCTATGTTTTGTTGTTGTTCAGTTGTTTTTCAGTCATGTCCAACTTTTAGTGACCCAATTTGGGGTTTTCTTGGCAAAGATATTGACATGGTTTGTCATTTCCTTCTCCAGCTCATTTTACTGATGAGGAAACTGAGGCAAACAGGGTTAATTGATTTGCTTAGGGTCACACAGCTAGTGTCTGAGGCCAATTGGGATTCAGGTCCTCCTGACTCCAGACCTGGTTCTCTATCCACTTTGCCACCTAGCTGCCCATTTGTATATAGGTAGTGATTAATTGGCTACTAAATGAATGAACAAATAAAAGAGCCACCCAGAAAAGTTATAAAGAGGATTGCTAAGTGAGCCTGGCAGATAACCACTTTAGATGACTAAACCCTAAAGGCAAATCTGGGTCTTCTTTAAGCTTCCAAATTTTCTTCGGGCTATACTGGTATGCAAGTTAAAAGCATAAGAGGAATCGGTCCATTATTTTTCCCATAAATCAGGCCTGCACAACCTGTGACCCACCAAAAGATTTCAGGCTGCCCATGAAAAATGTAGAGGAAAAAATCCTGCTATAAATGAATAATTCATGTACACTCATGACTCTTATCCTTCACCTGGTGAAGAACAAAACAAAACACTTAGTCTAAGTCAATGAAATATAGAAGAGAGAGGCATGAAGCATGTTATTCCAGTTTCATTGATGGTCTAAAGAGGAATAAACATTTAAAAAATAGGATATATTACCAAGAAAGACACATTTTTCCCTGTAAAATTTCAAAGGAGGTACTGATAGAATTGAATTTGTTCTGTAAAGGATGAGCAGCATGATAGAGTCTGGAAATCCAGGCAAAGGATGAATGGTTGAAAGAAAGAGCGATATTTAACTAGGAGAGACTATGGTAATGGTCTTTAAATATTTGAAAAGCCATCATTTTAAAGAGGTTATGCACTGATTCTATATTCCTCCAGAGCCCAGAACTGGGATCAATATGTAAATGTTGCACGGAGGTAGATTTTGGCTCAACAAAGGAAAGAATTTCTGTAAAAAGCAGAACTGTTCAACAAGATGGCATAAAAATGAGTGTTTCCTCAGTTTCTAGAAGCATTTAAAACGACTTGATGATCACATTGCACAAATATAAAGGGAATTCCTGTAGTAAGTGGAAGGAGGAAGATTCTATCACTCATTTGCCATAGAATCTAAGGTGAAGAAAACTTTTACAGTATCCATGATAAAGAGTCAGAAAATCAAGCACAAACCAAGGAGTCAGAGAACCAAGTCAGAAAACTTCTACAAAACCCATGATAAAGAGTCAGAAAACCAAGCATTTGATTAAATTCATGTGAGGACCAGCTAATAGGTGTCCAATTCTCAGAGCAGGTACAAAGGGCTCCTCTTGCTACCACCCCACATGAGGGACTGGGTGAATTTGCATCTGGAAGCATGTGATAAAGTGTAAAGGGGGGCCCTGCTCTTGATTCAGAACATATGTGGGTATTATGTAGATGTTTTTCCTGTTGGTTAGCTGCATCTAAAGCCTTTTTTATTGACTACTGAGCTACAATTGATAGTGCTTACAAAAGGCTCCAATGGAGGAATTCAGTCTTTCTCTTTGCTAGTAACAACTGAGATAAGAACTGTTGCATCTCTCAAATGAATCAATCAATTGTAGTCTTTGGACTTAGTATGAAAAAGATGACCTTGAAAGTCAATGGATGACCCAGAGTGATTTTACATAGAGAGTGTGTTCGAATTGATTGAGGAAGAAACAGACCCATTCAGAACTCAAGAGATCTGAATGTCTAGAAGCTAGTGGTAGAAGTCTCCAGCCAAATCTCAGAGAAGGAATTGTACTGGGGAGAGAAGAGCCCTAGTCTCAGTCTCAATTTCTTCTCCTCTCTGTCCCTTTGCCCAGAGAAGGGCCCTGTGAACTCTGGAAGGTCAGAAGATTCGCACTTTTCATCATTGTCCTACCAGCACCTCGAGAAGAGCCGATAGCAGTGTCTAAAGAGTTGAAGACAGACTGTATACATAGATACAAGGATCTATAATAGGGAATATAGAGAAGTTATGCTATACCTAAGGGAAACATCCTTGGTATTACAACAAAGAGTAGAAAAGGATTTTCAATAACCAAGAGATGAGAACACTTTCTCCTGAATTCTGTATGTACTTGTGAGGGAATGTGTCACAAAGATTTTGGAGGAATGTTTTGTACCAACTGTTCTTACTATAGCACCTAAATAAAGATCTCTTTCCAATGTTTCAGTCTGACTGACAAATTTACATCTACTAATAATCATTGAGGAAGCATTCTAGTAGCAGCTTGTGAGATACAACATTACAAAAACTACCACCAACCATTCAGGGTTACCCCTAAGACCCCAAGAGGGATGTAGTAGTAGCCTCTGGGCACCCAATCTGTCTGCCTTGGAGTGTGGGGATTTGAAGAACATATACTGAGCATATACTGTAGAGATAATAATAAAAATACTGTAAGAGATAAAAAGTCAATTCCTGAGGGCTTGTCAGTTCATAATTCTGATTGTTTTGCCACTTATAGAATATATTTAGAGTGTACTTATATGTGGATTGGGATAGATGGCCCCTGAGGTTGCTTTTAATTCTTAAGACTGTGATTTCCTTTTCTCTCCCACCAGGAATCTTCCTAAGAAGGAAGGAAATAGGATGATAAAGTGTGCCCAGTATAAATGCAAGTGAATGTTGTAGCTGGAGCCATAGTATTTCTTACTTTCTTGCAAGGCTTGCTCAGGAAATTAGCTTTGTTCCCTCCCTTCTACAAGGTCTACTAAATAAGCTAGGCTTTTACCTGTGAGACCTGCTAAGTACATAAACCTACCACTAGCTCTTTTCAGGACCTATGCTCTTCCTCTATCACTGAGATCACATGGTCTCCCTGTTAATGCAACTTCACTTACAGAAGCCAACAAATATTGATTGATCATTGAAACAAAATCTTTTAATTAGATATGATTTGCAATCAAGTACATTATTGGTAATCATGTTCCACTATCTATCAATTACTGATTTACTTTGCACAAATGCATGTTTTTGTATAAGGGATGTAGGATTCTCTCAGTTCCGTCATATATTTCGGATGGGAATGTAAGGTAGAAATAACTTTTTTATCCAAAGAATTCTACTAGTTTACTAATTATACACTTCATCTATACTTGCCATTTCCTTGTATCTATAAATATATGTTTATATATATGTATATACGCACACACACCCACACCCACACACACACACACACACACAGAAAGACAAAATCCCAGAGTGAAGAGTTTTAGACTTAGAGTTTCAGTCAAAACTTTCATGTTCGCTTGGAAGGAGGTCTCTTAAGCAGTGCCCAGGGATCTGTGTTTCATCCCATGCTACTTTATACTATTATCAATGAACTGAATAAAGACAGACATAAAGTCTTTATCCAATTTGTTAACTGAAAAGAATAGCTAAGATGAGTAGTTGTGTCAAACTCAAAAGAAATGGATCCTTGCAAGTTCTGTTTTATGGACAGCTTTTAGCCCAGGGGCAGTGAGACTAACACTTTCCTGCTAGATCATGGTCTGGATTTAAAAAAAAAATAAAACAAACAAAAAACAAAATAAAGGTGGCGCTAGAACATTTGGCTGAATCTGATGAGATGAAATAGGATAAATGTAAAATCTTACACCTGGAGTTTAAAAATCAATTTCATGAGTACAAGGCAAGGCTAGCCATCAGTTACTTTGAAAAAGATCTGTGGGCCTTAGTGGACAGCAAGTTCATAAGTTAATAGTAGAAGCCAAAAAATCTAATGCAATTTTATTAGAGAGGCATCATGTACAGGTAAGTGATATTTCTGCTTCACTCTTCAGACAATTAAGTCTAGTTAGAAAACTGCATTTAGTTCTAGATGGCACACTTTAAAAAGGATTTCAGTAAGGGGTAGTATGTCTAGGAGAAGCTAACCAGAATGGTAAAAAAAACCTCAAGATCCTTCCATATGTGAACAAGTTGACAGAAGGAAAAATGTTTCATCTGGATAAGAGACAGAGAGAGGAGACGTGGAAGCATTCTTCAATAATTTGAAGACCTTTGATCTGGAAGAGAGATTAGAATGGTTCTTCTGAACTCCAGCGAATACAACTAAGACCCAAAGAAATTTAGGTTTGATTTGAGAAAAACTTTCCTAACAATTAAGAGCTTTTCAAAAAGGAAAGAGAAGCATTAGATGGTTGTGGGTTCCACCCTTCCTTCTGGGATTCTGTAATTCCTAGATCTGCCCCTTCTTGTTGAGGAATCATAGGCAAATCTCTGTTAGCTGCAGTTTCCTATGCTGTAAATTAAGGGGATTGGACTAGGTGATATCTAAGATCTTTCCAATCTCCAGCAGTCATGATTCTATGAAAAATAGAGAAACATGAAATGATTTAACCAAAGACATGCAGGAAGAAAATGTTGGTGCCTGATTATTAAGCTAATGTACAGGATGATACTGCGCTGCTCCAGGATTGTCTTCACAAACTATGAGTGAAATCTTTAGCCCTTTGGGATATAGACAGGAAGATTTTTTCCCCCTGCTTTTGTTCATTGCCTTGCAAATAGATTAAGTATAGGGACTGTTGGTTCCTTTAATGGAAACCATTACTCAATCTTAAAAAATAGCCACTAGGTGGCGCAGAAGACATAGGGCCATTGCGATACTTTCCAAGCTGATGTTTCCTGTCAAGATGAGGTATGAATTGCCCATTTTGCCTTAAACAGCCTACGCTTTACCCAGTGGGTATTTTATTTGCAGTCGCATTATAATAAATAGATGTGCTATGTTCCTGTTGTAGTCTGCTATTTCTATTTTCTATTTAGGATTTTTCAGGCTCTGCTGGTTTGGAAGCAAATAACATATCTGATTTTTTTCCTCCAAAGCAAAAATGTTATTTCTTTAAAAAAAAAAAAAGATAATGTATTCATGTAGCAATGGCTGTGAATTTCAGTCATTTTTTTGTTATCACACATATTTGTGAATGACCATGGTTGCTACTGAAATATCTTGAAGATATTTAGATTAGGCTTGTCTTAATAATTAGGGTGTAAAACTTTTTCTTACAGTTTTCAAATGCAATGGAGTCATTCAGTGATCAAATCCAATATTTATGTGGATGCAAAAGGCAATTACTGTTCTGTTTCCTTCAGGATAAAAAGTTCAGATCCTCCCTGGCTGGTAGCGTATTACTCTCAAAACCACCTTATATTCAATTTGTGTATATTTTGCATATATACAGATATATATATATATATATATATATATATATATATATATATATATATATATGTAGATATATATGTTGTTTCCTCCATTAGAATGAAACCTTCTTGAGGGCAGGAATTGGGCCTTTCTTTTCTTTCTTCCTTCCTTGCTTCATTCCTTCATTTGCTCCTTCCTTCCTCCCTTCCTTGCTTTTTTCTCCAGTGCTTAGTACAGTGCCTGTCACTTTGGGAACTTTTGATAAAGGCTGTTGACAGACTGATCTGTTGACTAAGTCAGCACAAAGCCACCCAATCTAAGTGAAAGTATAAGCTTAAGTGTGAGTGAAACTGTTATGACAGCTTGCCCAGTTTGTGACTAGTATGTCCTGACACTACCATGTTACATGACTGGCAAATTATTATAATGTTCATGTTCATCACAGACTGGGAAAATGTGCAATGATCTGGGCCCAAGTAGACCAACAGAGCTCATCAATTCCATTTGTAACTTGTGGCCCTGAGTAACTTTCAGGGCTATGTAAAGAATATAGCTTGCCTAAGTTCAAGGTAGCATCATGCTTCAAATCTGGGATTTCCTTTGCTGTGTTGATGAGATCATGTCAGTGCGAAGAGAAGTGATAAAATTTTTAATACAGTTTTGATCTTGGTTTTTTAATCTGTTGTCCAATATCTCTTTGATCTTCAAATAGTACCCAAAAGGCAAAGGTCATTGATTTGGTCTTCAGATAGAATAATTAAGTTTGAATTGAGATATCTCATAAATGGATAAACCACGGATCTCAGGAAGGGTGAATGGATGCATTCAGGTGGGTCAGCATAAGTTTTCACCACTACTAGTAAAACATCGTGTTCTATCATTATTGATTTTTTAGTAATATTTCCATATTTGTTTAGGAAGTATATTTAGAAATCTGTCAGGTCATTTAGTTCTTCTTCTATCCATAATTAATGCCATCCTTTTCCTATTCTGCCTTTTAACAAGAGGATTAAGGTATCATTACCAGAGTGTGATGTGAAACAGGTATCACTATTATGAAATTTTGGCTTTTGATCCAAACTCAAACTCTACCTCTCCTTGATGAGGTATAAATGCACTATCAGATATTTATGGAATTCTCATTGGGTACATGGTACTTATACTAAGTGCTAGGAGGTAAAAGAATAAAAATTAAAATAATCATTGCCTTTGAGGGGCTTTCATTCCACTGGAAGAATAGGGAATATAAGACACAAAGACAAACGTGTGTAAACATAATAATGTAAGTCTACTATGGGAGAAAGTTAGACTGCTACAGGATTGATTAGAAAAAGACAATATAAAAATACAATATACAAAACCATCACAAATTAAACAGCTGTACAGGTGCCAAACGCAGCTCACCTGGCATGCTGATGGATGACTGTGGTTGAGGTCCCAATGAGAAGACACTATGTCAACAGACTTTTTGGCCATGTTGAGCAAATTCATCCAACCTTGGAAAAGCGACAAATGGAATGGTGCTGTTTCCGAATAATTAAGGCCTTCAGGAATGTTCTCCACCAGAGCAATTCTTAGAAAAGATTTTGAAGATAAAATATTTTAAAAGCTAATTAAGTATGAAACAGATCTTTATATGTACATGCAGATAGATACATATATACATATGCAGATGTCCATTAGACCTTGAGTTTCTTGAGAACAGGGACTGTTTTTGCCTTTATACCTCCAATGCTTAGCATAGTGCCTGGCATATAGAAGGTGCTTAACGAATGCCTTTTGGCTAACTGACACAATGAAAAGTATAGCTGCTAGTTTCTCAATTTATGTTTTCCTCTAAAATTTACACTACCTTCCCCCAGACACTTTCTATTTCCTATGTTGCTCATACACTGAGTTTCAGCAGTTCCCAATGTGTTTTCTACAATCTGCAGTCTTATTCCAAAGAATCATGAGGTAAAAGCTTTAGGGTGAATTCTCCAGTATATCCTTTTCTGCTCTTTTCTTCTAGCTTTGTATTAATTTTGAAATCTCTTCTGGAAAAATGGTGGTCTCTCTGATGCACAGACAACTAATTCAGGAATGACTCCCATATCAGCAACAAGACATTTCTCTAGTTTGTCATCCTCTGAACCAATGTAGGCATTTTTCGGGAGTTATTTTTGTAATGGTATTTTGGAAGTATCTATCATGAGTATTGCAATATCGAATGACCTATACAATGATATTTCTTGTTGCCTTTTCATATGTGGCCTAACTAATCATGTGAACCAACTTTATTTGCCTTTCAAAGGAGAATTTGTAAGTCATCCTTCTATTTAGCTGCAATTTTCTTTTGTTTTTGGATTTTACACATAGAGAGAATGAAAGCTTAGTATGACTCAGTTCCTCCAGTACGGTATGCACTTATTGGCCATAAGACAAAAGCTCATATGTAGCGTTAGTGTCAAAAGACAAAGCCCAAAGCACTCTTACTGATACAATTACTCCCATTTACTTATAAGCTTATATATAACCTATCTTATGACACAAAATGATTAAGAAATCCTAATCTAAAGGAAGGCTTCCAATGTCTAAAGATGTATAGAAGATCCACAGTACATCAAGTGGACTCTTTGTGCTAGATTAATGGGGACAGCTGAACAAGAGCCATGTAGGATGGACAGGAATAGATAGGTTGGGATCTACACACTGGTGAGATCACAGATCCAATAAGTTATCTCTTATAACCTTATATCTTCTATAACCTTACATATAACCTATCACCATAACCTTGTGAGGTAGGTGGTGCAAGTATTTCTATAACCAACTTAACAGAAGAGGAGACCAAGACTCATCAAAGTTAAATGGTTTGCTCTCAGTCACAAAACTAATGTTGTCATCTCTTGATTATAATTCCATTTCTCTTTCCACTATGCTATGGTTCAAATGGGCAGCTAGGTGGCCCAGAAGAGTGTCAGGCCTGGAGTCAGGAAAACTCATTTTCCTTAGTTAAAACCTGTCCTCAGACATTTGCTAGCTGTGTGACCCTGGATAAGTCACTTAACCCTGTTTGCCTCAGTTTCCTTGTCTGTAAAAATGAGCTGGAGAAGGAAATGGCAAATCACTCCAGTATCTTTGCCAAGACATCCCCAAATGGGCTCAGGAAGAGTCAGATATGATTGGAAAATGACTGAAAAAAATGGTTCTGAATACATCTTTTAGGTATGTATTATTCTCCTACAGCAATTTCATGAATAGGAGATAATTTCTTTTAAGTTATCAATGAGTGCTTAACTTTTCAAGAGATGCATGCCTCTTAGGTTGATGCCTAAAATTAATAGAAAGAAGGGAGTTAACTTAATGTGCCCCTTGAGAAGGTGCTATTGAATGTCTGAGAGGAGACAAGTATATAATGACTTCTTTAATGCCAATGATAAAAAAAATCATTGAATAAGTATGACAGGCAATATTGCAATTAGCTTAATAGTTAGATGCAAAACATTTTAAACCTAACTGAAGACAAGTATCAATTTTCCATGCTTGTGGGGAATGGTCCAGGTAAAAAATACCCACAAATAATCCACTATCTATTTCTACCCTTAAATTTCAACCTCCTTTCTTTTACAAAGCAACCATTCATTGAACATGCATTTATTAAGCATCCTTATGTATAAGGCATTATGCTAGGCACTGTGGGCACAAAGCCAACAGCAAAATGGTCCCTTCCCTTGAGGCACTTACATTCTATTTATTTAATTCACAATGATAACTCTCCTTTTTATAGATTTTTTTTAATGGCTGGCAAACTACTTTTCAGAATAGCTACACAGCTTTACTGAGGTAGATATTAACAACATTATTAACTCTCCCATTACAGCATAGAGGAATTAGGGATAAGAAAGAAGATATTTGCCAAGGTTACGCAATTAGTAGGCATCACAGCAGGGATTTGAAATGCTGTTTTGCCTGACTACAACTCATGCTCTTACTAAACTTCAGTGCTTGTTAAATGGTATTTACTTTATTTGGAGGGAGGGAGGGGGAGGGGGAGAGGGAGGGAGGGAAAAAGGGAGAGAGGGAGAGAGAGAGAGGGAGGGAGGGAGGGAGGGAGGGAGGGAGAGAGAGAGAGAGAGAGAGAGAGAGAGAGAGAGAGAGAGAGAGAGAGAGAGAGAGAGAATGTTTAACAAGTAGAAAGCTGGATTACTATGATGTTTATTTCTTTTCTTGACAAGGTGCTGAAATGACCAAGAAGCATGCTAAGAGAAGTAACTTATTCAATCTGTCATCTCACCAGTGTATATTCCCTCCTCTAATATGGATCCCAACCTATCCATTCCTGTCCATCCTATGTGGCTCTTGTTCACTTGATGTATTGTGGGTCTTCTATACATCTTTAGACATTAGAAACCTTCCTTCAGATCAGGATTTCTTAATCTTTTTTTTGTGTCATGAGCCCTTTTGGCTTTCTGGTGAAGCCTATGACTGACACACACTCTCTCTCTGTCTGTCTCTCTGTATACACACATATAAATATATATGTTTTCACACACTTATGTTAATAATTGAAGGAAATGCTAAATTTCAGTTGAGGTTAGTTAAATTAAAGATGAAATTTTTGCCCATCCAAGCCAATAGATCTCTACAAAATAAATCTACAACCATTTTGTGGATCCAAGGTTAAAAACCTCTACTTTAGTTCTTTTGGACGTTTGTTTTATTTAGGCCTTCTTGTTTCATAGCAAAACATGAAATAAAAAGGGTTATATAAACCAAAAGCTAACTAATACTTTTCCTGGGAAATTAAGAGTGGGCTCTATCAAACTGTCTCCATAATAATGTAATGTTCATGCCTTAGAACAAGGCATGAAAATTCCAAGGGGATTGTCCAGAAATACATTTTGTTATTGTTGATAGGAACATCGGTTTCTTCAGGAATGCAATATTCCTGTCTTCTCTCCAAGTTTTATTGAACTACAGTTTCACAGAGTATCAATTATGAAGGCCTCTTCACCAGTAAAGTCAGTAGACCTTTAAAGGTAACTTGTTCTCATACAACCACATTCCTTTGCTTAGCTTAGAAGCTGCATAAAGGACAATAAATGGAAGTTGCCATATGGAAGTGAAACTTCAAGTGACTTTCACAGGAGGGCATTAATCGGTCCCTGTGTCCCCACAGCCATATCCATAATGGAAAACTACTGCTAGATAATAGAGTGATAAGCTTCCAAGTAACAAGAGTCATTTTCACTCTTAACACAACTGAAAAGCAATAAGCAAGAAATTAGAGGAATTCATTCCTCTATCTTGCCTTCAGACAGGCCGTTTGGCCTCCAGATTTCTTTATTTCTTCACCTGTAAAATGGAATTGCTATTCACCTAGGGGGTGAGTTAATGTTCCAAAGATACACTGAGAACTTTAGATGAGAGATGAAGGATTATTATTTGTTTTTACATGGAGATGGTTCTACACTGTTCCATTTTCATCCCGTCTCCTCTCCCTTCTAGTAGACATAGTAACAGCCAATGAGTCTTAATATTTTCTGGATTATTTCAGGAGGAAAGAAACACCATCTAGTAATCCTCTCTTATTTGAAACCCCTGCCCCTCAAGAAAACCTCAAAAGGATCTGATGAGAAAATCAATGAAATTATGTCTGTTTTTCTATGCTCTTTGATAAAATATTTATTCACATCAGAAATAAAAATTGATTATAAACATCAATAATTCAAGGCACCAATCTATGGATCACATTTCTAGGCCTCCTGATGTGAAAAAACTCAGAGGTAATATGGTGTAGCCTTACTGACCACAGACCAAAGAACAAAGGGCAGCTTATTGCTTATTGCTCTGGGTGAACACAGGGAAATTATACCCAAAGATAATAAAAACAATTGAAACTCCCTTCAATTTTAAAATTTACATATTGTTTTCCTCTGAGGTAGATACTGCCAGTTTTGTGACCATTATATCATGAATCAAAGAATCTCAGATATGTTAGGGTCCTGACAGGTCACCTAGTCCAATTTTCAGCTAAGGAGGAATCTCCTTGCCAATATTCTCAACAAGTGATCACAAATCTTCTCCTTCATTACCTGATAAGATCATAGAATTCAAGTTGGAAGGGAATTTAGAAGTCATCTAGTACAACCATCTCATTTTACCAATAAAGAAACAAAATAAAGAAGAGGATCAGAACCAAGGTCCTCTGACTCCAAATCCAGAACTTTTTGCACCCCATGATTCCTGTAGAGAGGGGGAACTTGTTTGGGTAAATTTCAGGTTTCTCATCAGTAAAACTGGGATAATAATAAGTAGCAGTCACCACCTCAGGGTTATGGTGAGGATCATATGAGACAATGTATGTTAAGGGCTTTGCAAATTCTATTACACTATATACATGTCAGTAGTTGCTATTATTATCAGTATTACAACTAATTATTTTTAGAGCCAAGAAGATCTGGGATCAGGACCTACCTCTGATACACATGAGTATGTGACTCTGTGAAAGTCACTTGAGCTCTCAGAGCTCAAGGCAACTCTTTAAGACTATAAATTGTAGAGAAGGTGCCAACCTCCATTGACACAGTGAGTTTCATCACTCGGAGTTCCCTATAAAAGTGAAATGACAGGTCTCATTCTTAACCTTATTCTTCTCATCTGCTTTTTGAGGAGTTTAGATATAAAACAGTCTGAGAACAAGTTATGATTCTGCTATCATTCTTTTATATTTGATGTTCTGTAGCATATTTCGCAGGCAAACAAAATGATTACATGTTTGTAATAGAATGCCAGTATTGGGATGTAAACTCATCCTTTTTAGCCTCATGAAAAGTATCTCAAGAGTAACTCCAGTAGCAGACAACAGAGATCAACCAATCAACAAATATTTAGTAAGCACTTACTATGTGGCTAGCTCTCTGTGGGGCACTGGGGACATAAATGCAAAAAAGTGACACATCTGGTCTCAAGGAGCTAACATTATAACAGGGGAGACAACAGGCAAAATATAAGGATATACAGAATTAAAATAAATTGAATAAAATGCAGATAAATTCAAAGTACCTAAATACAAGGTAGTTTGTGAGAACAGGCACTGACAGGTAGAGGGATCAGGAAAGGTTTCATGTACAAAGTGGCATTTCATCTGCATGTTGAAAAATAGATTCTTTGAGGCAGAGATGATTAGAGTATATATTTCAGCCTGGTGCACAGGGTTATGGGTGATGGAGTATATCATGCCTGGAGAATGGAGAGAAGGCCAGTTTGCCTGCCTTTCAGTGTGCAGGACTACAATGAGGTTGGAAAGACAGGTTGGGGCCAGGTGATGAGCTTTAAATGCTGAACAGAAAAGTTTATATTTTAACCTACAAGCAAGAGAAAGCAAACAGAGTTGATTAAGTTAGAGGAAGGGCATAGGAAAATCACCTTGGTATCTGTGTGGATGATATATTGGAATGATGAGACACTCAAGGCCAAGAGAACAATTAGGCCATTGTGATAATCTAGGCAAGAGATGATGGTGGTGTGAATTGAGGTAAAAAAAAAAGCTATACAGTGTAGAGCAAATGTTTGATGGAAAAGATATTGTGAAGGAAGGAACAGCATAATTTCACAACTAATTGGATTTTGTGGGGTGAGGCAGAGTGAGCAATAGAAGATAATGTCAAAGTTGCATACCTGGGAGACTGGAAAGAATGGTGGTACCTTTGACAAAAACAGGAAAATGTGGAGAACAGGTAGGTTTTGGGGAAAGGATAATGTGTTCCATTTTGGACATGTCATGTTTGAGATGTTCTTGGGATTTCCAGTTTGAAATGTCCAATAAACAACCTGTTATAAGGTATTGAAGCTCAGAGGAGAGACTAAGGCTATTTAGATGTGTAAGTAATCAGCTATGGGAATTAAAGAGGTCACTGAGAGAGTTATAGAAAGGAATGGGGATGACATATACTTCATTCTGTTCCCACATGGTTTTAACTTCTTCCACTATGTCTCAAAATTCTAAGTGTTTTTCCTTGTTTGGCAATGAGGAGAATTCATTAAATTTTTTCTTAAATATTACTGATTAATATTTTATCCAGTTGGTCATGGACATCAATTGGTAAATAAGTTTGGCCTCTTTAAAAGACACCTGGAGCCAATTGCCTTATCCAGAATTGCTATCATTGGATCACAGAGTAAATGTTTATATAAACAAATTCTATGACTTAGTCATTTATTCAATGTTTTGTTCTCAAATAGTTGGTTTTGTTCACATGGCTGTCACCCACAGAGTGCATTTGAATTTCATTCCTGGATGTTAGCCATTCTATAAGCTTTGCACAGAGGAAAACCACTTGCAGTTATATTTGACAACTCCTGTGGCATATGACTGTGTTGGCCTTTACGGCTGCTTTATGAAGTGAGGTCTTTTTTTCCCCCAAAGTATTATTTATATACATCTTTAATCTGTTTATCAAGATCTCTGAGAACGTCTGTCAATCCTATTCCTTTTATTTGAGAAGGAAGTATTAATTTTACTTTAGTGGCTTTTGAGTGAAGAACCTTGTATTTCATAAACACTGTACAAATTTTTATTTGGACACATCGTTCTATTTTTATCTTTATTATTCACATCTTGTTTTCAGTGGTGTTCAGATTTTAAACCATCCTCAGATGAGTCACTATCCTGCTACTTTTTCTTTCATATTTAATGTTCTATAGATCAGTGGTATCAAACTTAAATAGAAATGGGGGGACCACTAAACCATACATAAGGATCCCTACGAGCCACATATTGATTTAGAAAACCACATATTAATATTATCAATATTTTATTGTATTTAAATTTTTTTTATCTGTCTTAGGCTATACTCAGGACTATGACTCCCTGGGCTATATGTTTGACACCTCTACTATGAATAAAATGGCTTATTTGTAGCTTAATAAAAATGGCTTAACAAGTTGTGGTATATGGTTGTGATAACATACTACTATGCTATAAGAAATGATGAGCTCAATGATCTTAGAAAAACATGGAAAAACTTGCATGAAATAATGAAGAGCAAAATGAGTAGGACCAAAAGAATATCATATAAAGTAACAACAATATTGTTGTAAGAATGACTTTGAGCAAATAGGTTATTTTGACTATTATTAATACCCAAATTAATTATATAGGACGTATGAAAAAAGATCTTATTAGCATCCAGAGAAAAGACTGAAAAAATAGATGTACATAATAATTTTACATTTCCATATATACGTACACACACACATCCTTATTTGTGCCTGATGGTAGCCATCTCTAGGGTGGGGGTGTTGGGAAGGAAAAAAAGAGAAATCCACATGATAATTTTGTTGTATATTTGAAAGGGGTAGCAAGTTGTACAAAGTGGCTTTGCAGTTTCACATGCTATCATCTTTTTTATTGTACTATGTTATGGAAATGCTTATTTTATTCCATAAATTAAAAATAAAATAAAAATATTAGGATGGATCATCTTATATAGGCTTACTAAAAGCATCCTCAGTACAATTCTAGCAGTAGACAGAACAAAATAGATATGTAGCTCTTCTTGCTCTTCCATGATTTTGATTTCCTTAGACGGATCTCTAGATTTTGAAATCTCATTCCTTGTAGTGTGGAGCTCATGGGTATTTGGTTTGGTGGCTTCTACTAAACATATTGTTGTAAAAATATAATGATCATGTGATTGTGAGTAAAAATGGTACAATTCCTAAACAATTTATGGTTGAATTCTTCGGGATACTTTGAATACTAAATTTGTGGTATGGGGATTCGTCATCTGGCAATCCAGGAAAGACAGCTAGTTTTTGATTTACAACTCTAGTATAGTCAGGTCAACTTTTGCAAGATGCCAAATTTTTTTAGTCAGCAGTGACTTCTTGCACAATTTCTACCATTTCCTTATATAATCTACATTGATCACAAAGTATAGGCTCTTTCTATAATTTCCAGGGACTGTGAACTGGTCTTGAACTGCCACCATAAACCATTATTTCCATAAATGAAATTCACGTGACATAGCCATTTGCTCATTATGACTAATTTGGCTGCCGCTCATGAAGGACCTTTTGATACCACTCTAGGATTTCAGCTATTTCATAATCTCCATTTGAATGTAAACAATATTAGGTTACATTTCATAAATCTAATGCCATGTATATGTTATCAGCTTTACTCTTGCTTGATGGAGTGATAGCTGCTTGTTCCAAAGGTATTTCTGTAAGAGGCATGGGTATAAAGATCAGATCAGAAGCATTTATCATTTGACTATGGTCAAGGCAGTATAGTAGCTGTACTGAAGTCAGACTCCCTACTGACTGCCACAGCCCGAGTGAAAATTTGTTTCTTCAGGACTGTTGGGAACTAGCCACACACAAGATGAACAGTTTTCATCTAGCACTGAAAAGAGCTAACAATCATTGTACCCTTTCCTTGCTTTCTCCTACTAAAATTCATATTTCTACCTTCTCTCAACCTAATTTGAGAGATTAGGTCATGATCCCTGGGGTCTTGACTTCTCCCCTGTATAACATAATGCTTTTTTATTATACCCACTAGAGAACAAGGGCAAAGAGAAAATGGATTATTTCTCTGACCTAACATTTCTTTTAGCAGCCTACCTCAGTATATTCTCAGGAGGCCCAATCTAGTTAGCATACATGCAGAACTCATTTACCAGAGATAATAGTTCTTATTCTATTCTTACATCTCCAGCAAAGAATGGAAGTAGGACTCATTAATAGTCACCTTTGGGCAAATAGTTGGAATGCCTGCTTATCATTTCTATGAGGACTGTGCCCCCGAGGCTGCAGCACTATTTCTGAAACAGTATGAAAAGAAGAAAGCTGAACAGTGCTCATACCATATTTATAAAAAAAAAAGCCTCTTTGTATTCCTCTTCCCACAGCACTCAGGATTTGAGCTGTAGACAAACTGGGCAAGAGCATTATATGTAATGAATACGAGAGAAACATGATCTATGTGGCTATGTCTTTCAATAGGATTTTAGCCATTTTTGGTTCTGTATATTCATTTGCCAGCCTCAATGTGGTCTTCAGAATGAGCAAGTAATCAATAATCTTTCCCCCTACTCAGAGTGATTGTTTCTTATATGACCAGAACATAAAATGCCACTGTAAGAAGGGGAATCCATAAATGTGCAAATATCACATTTACAGTATAAATAGAATTCTTTTTACAACACCAAGCCCTCCTAATTTCCTTATTTTAATAGAAGTTTCCACAAAGCATCAAGCCGGTTTATACATTTGTCATTATCAAAAGTTATACAGACACTAAAAGGAAAAGACAGCTGAAAAGTGGGACATGAATAACAATACTAGAATGAGAGTAGTGCTTCCTATTTCGGCTGACTCTCTTACTATCCTAGGTTGGGTATCAGTCATTAGAGTGTGTTTATCTATTAAGGCTCTCTGGGATGAATTCACTGGATTCCATTCCTTAGGCCTTTGGTCTAACTGGGAATAAATTAATGGAATTTAACACATGTTTGAGCTAGTCAACTTAATTAGACTTGCATTCACTATCTACTCTTCAGATTTTGTCTGCTCTATATGAATTCTCTTGCTGCAAATCTACTTTAGGGCAGGCATACAAAAGGTTCCTCTGCCAGCTGCTGGAGCCATTCAGATTAACAGGGTAGATACACTTCTGTACAGATTGCTGACTCTCTGATAAGTGATTCTCTTGAAATCTTAAGAGGTGAAACTGGACCACTCTAGCTTGGTTTGCTTTGGCATGTCAACATATGTCATGAATGCATTTGTATGTAGTTGTAATTTGTATATGCACAAATATGTATATAAATATGCACATATATAATAAACTACAATATGCTACAAATGAACAATTAATTGGACCCAGAATTAAACAGGAATCATAGCAATCTTTCATTCTCTCTCTCTCTATGAAATCAAATGACTAAAGGAAGTTGAAGCTAAATACAAGTGTAGTTCCCAGGTTCTCCTTTAAGAAGCAAATAAAGTTGATTCACATGATTAGAGAGACAACCAGAAATATCATTGTGTAGGACATTTGGTCATCTTATATTACAATACTCATGATAAATACTTCCAAAATATCACTTTAAAAACAATCCCAGAAAACTGCCCACATTGGATGCAGAAGATGACAAACTAGAGAAATATCTTGTTGCTGATATGGGAAGCATTCCTCAATTAGTTGTATCAAAAAAAAAAGCCTCTGGCAAACTGTATCAGGAAGGCTACCAGTTTTCTAGAACAATTTTAAAAATTAATACAAAACTAAAAGAAATTTTAAAAATGAAAAAAGATGTGATACACGATTTCAAAAATTACTTGGCCTATTTAAACAAGTTACTGATGCCAGTAAAAGAGACATATATAAGGGAATGGGGGAAAGGACACCAACAAAAATTCTAGCAACTTCATGCTTGCCTTTCCAAAGGCAATCTAGCCTACTTTCCTCTCCCTGTTTAATTCTGGGCTCAATTCATAGTTCATTTGCAGAACCTATCACATAAACACACACATATACATATATGCATACATGTATATGTATATGTATATATATGTGTATATGTATATGGTAGCCCAAAAGTCTTAGTTGGTTTTAAGCTGTAACAGGGATTAAAGTTTAAATCACACTAATAGTGAAACCTATGTATATACACATGCACACACATAAGCACATATGTGTGTATATATTTGAGTGAATTACACAGCTATGGGATTTTATATGCCACATACATGTAGATATGTGTCATGCACACACATGTGGGATAACATACACACATATGTACACATGACAAGAGCTACAAATAAACAAAGTATTGGATCCAGATTTAAATAGGCGACTATATTGCATTTGGAAAACTACATTTTTTAATGATGCCAAGCCTCTCCTTGAAAGTAAGGCCTATTTTTAAAATATAAGTATCCTGTCAATACTGTTGCAAAGCTATCAGTTATGGTATATTATAATTTCTGAGAATCACAGTTGAAGATTATACAAACAGAAATGGAGTAGCACATAGTGAGTGTGAGCAAGCTACGACATATTAAAAATGAAGAATTAAGCAGAAGTGGAATAAAGAACATCACCAGAACTGTGGAAAATACAACAGATCAGCATGGTAGGTAGAGAGAGATACAACTGATGGAGTCATTAATATCTATGCAATAGGAAGAGAATTTGTGGAAGGTCTCCAGCATGTTGGATGGACTCTTTATAGCAAAGTTATGGGAGGTCATGGATGGCAGTTACTCAAGATAGCAATGTATGACTGAGTTGTGATCTGCATTGTTAGAGGAAATACCCACACAAATAGATTATAGATCCACTGGATTATTATTAAGAAAATACTTTGCTGAGTGTTGATAACACAGACAAAAATGACAATACCTCCACTCAAGGAGCTTACTTTCTAATAGGAACACAATACTAAAAAATGTAAGGAAAGAGAGCAATAGAATGGGGGAGGGGGTTGGCGTTGGCAATCAGGGATGATTTCACTAAGGAGTTAGATATGATGTGATCCTTGAGGAAGGGGAAGTATTTAGGGGGCAGAGGTGAGGAGAGAGCTTTTCTCAAGCTCTGAGTCTAGACGAGTCTAGAGGAATGCACTGAAGTGGAAAATAGAATGTTAAAAATGGGGAACACATAGTGTTTCAGGTTGGCTAGAATAAAGTACATAAAAGAGACTAGCCATGTGAAATAAGGATGGAAAGGTACATGGGAGCCATGCTATGGAGAGTTTTTAAAAGGCAGGCTAAGGGGTATGCTGTAGGGAGCCATGGAAAATTTTTTAAGCAGGGAAGAAATACATTTAGATCTGCGCCTTAGGGAGATCACTTTGCCTATTGCATGGAAATTCAGTGAGGTCAAGTGACTTGCACACAGATCACTAGTAAGAAGCACTGGAATCAGCCTTTGAAAGTAGGTCTCTCCTAATCCCAGCCATCTTTCAGCAATGCTGCACTGCCATTCAGTTCACTTGTCTGTTGGTATTTACTTAACTGATGGAAAACAAATGTGAAGGGGCATGAAATGTGTACTTCCTGCTTTGCACCCATTTGCAGTTGTATTCAAGTTCACTAGATTGTAAATTCCATGAGGGCAGGAATTACATCTCATTTAAACTTTGTATTTTAGTCTACCACTCCTGCATGTAGCATGCTGATTTCTAAACAGGTGATAATAAATATTGATTGAAGGACTCAATGAATAAAAGAATAAATTAATGCATGCATGCATGCATTTATTGATAACATTTAAGAACTAGGCAAAAAGGGAATATTCATATTTTTGCCCCACAGCCTTTGACTAATGCTACACTAAGCAATCTCAAAAGCTCTACGGGTCGCTGTATAGATACTCACGATGACAAATTGCTATGCATGGTTTTAGCTTCTGTAGACATTTGGGGGAGGGGGAAGCACTGCTCCATTTTGGGACGGCCAGGCTTGAATTTGAAACGCACCAACAAATTTTATATACCCTCAAACCATACACACACACACATAGACATATATATCTATATGTGTGTGTGTGTATATATATATATGTATGTATATGTCTATATAATTTCTACAACAACCAGATTTTACTGAATGATACATACACACAAATGTTCCACATATATTTGCCTAGCCATAGCAATCTTTAAAAGGTCTTAAGAAAAGACAGTATGATTTATTGGATAGTACATTGAAATAGCCTGCCATGAAGAAAAATGTGCTCTTAACCTTAAAACAGGTGTTTTTAAATCTTTATTATATCATTGACCTCTTCTAGCCTATGTACCCTTTCTCAGAATAATACAAAATATGTATGATTACCAAGGAAATCAATTACAATGAAAGAGTTAACAAAATATTTTTTTCAAAACACAGACTAACTTAGGTTAAGAATACCTGCAAATATTTGAAATGTGAATTACTACTATTACTCTTCCTAGTACAAATATGATGATGACTGCCATAACAAAAGGACCCTAGTTTCATGAAAAAGTGTTTTATTAAAACCTTGACAAACAAATTTTAAAAGAATAGGAAGCTATATTATCTTAATTTTCTAATTAACTCAGTCTTTTTTTAAAAAATAGAGTACTCTAACATATATTTTCCTCTAACTTTCGCCATGATGCAGTGGAGAGAGCATGAGTCAAAAGACCTGATTCAAATCCTGTCCCTCCTACCTAGGAAACCTTGGACAAATCACTTAACCCCTCTGGGCCTCAGTTTCCTCATCAGTAAAAATAACCTCCAAAATGAAGGGTTTGTATCAGGTGACCTCTAAGGTGCATTTTAGCTCTGATCTCTGATCCTTCATTAGTAAGTAGAACACAATGAACACGGCCAAGTCTGTTTTTTCTCTTGAATGCTTTAAGACCATATAGCATCTCAAAGATGTCATTCTGAGCTTCATTTTTCAGTATATGACACTGTAAATAATAGAAGTTATTTGTAATTGGATAGAATCTGCATATTCATGTTCCCTTGTAGACTAAACTGCTAATTGCTGTTAGTATTTAATTAATAAATTATTAGGCATCTATGACATGTCGGTTACTGTACAATGAGTTTGTTTCATTACAATTCAACTCTCCCAAAAGACAACTGTGCTTCTCAGATTTGTTATAAGGATTAAATGTGATAACATATGTAAAGTACTTTGTAGTCCTTAAAGTGCCCTATAAATGCTAGCTACTATTAATGATAATGAATATTTATGTAGAGCTTTGAGATTTGCAAATTGCTTTTCATATATTATCTTATTATTATAGTAAAAAAAACTCCAGTTAATTGAGCATTCTGAGTAATTGAGTGTAAAGAAATTTATTATTGGTACTATCTATTGAACATGCTATTTGAAAAGCACATTTAGTTCACAAGAGTGCAATAAAAAGATCGGATAGCTGACAAATCTTAGGGCTAGGTGGTTTCCAAATGAGCTATGTGATTGAATATTTAAAGCCTAACTCTTATTTTTCACGTGGTAGTAAAATATATATATATATATATATATGCGTATGTATATATATTATATATAATGTGTGCATGCATATACATATATTTATGGTAGGTGAATACTAGGAATATTTTCTTCTCTCCTCACCTCTTCCCTTGAGTATCAAAAGTCTAAATTGGGGTCACATTGAGAAACACCAAAAACTGGTAAATTAGTTTTATCAACTATGATCTGTATAAGATTGATATGTCACATTGACACAAGGAATAACTTAGGCCAATATAATAATAAAGCCATTGCCTAGGCCACCATTAAGGAACTTAGTGATAATTTGGGGTAAATCCTCTAATATATTGACATGACTCCTCAATATCACAAAGGATTCAGGACTTTGTGAAAGGTATGGCAAAGAACTCAGCGGTTCCCTATTTATGAAAACTTCATGCAGATAACACCATTTTCCAAGCCACAAATTTCTTTTGAAAGAGCAGGTATAACAACATATAGTGGCACTATTATTTTGATCTTGGGACTCATGAATCACGAATTGTTTTATGTTGAGTCTTCCCATGTATTTCTTCGCAAATCAGCAGAGAGGAATATGTTAGCAGTTGAGTATCAAATCTACAAAGAATGGATGAATTCATACGCTAAAATTTTACTACTTTGGAGAGTGGGGGGTGGGACATCTTTTAAGAGCTAGGAAATGTTTTGGAGGTACATGTGGGGTGGTGAGGGACAGGTTGGAGTCCGGAAGACTTGGCTTCAAGCCCTGCATTTGACATATGCTACTTATGTGACCACAGAAGTCACTAAATCTCTCACTGCCCCTAGGTAACCCTCTTAGGACCAAAAGTTATACAGCAGTTGCTTATTTGCATCAGTGAAAGGAGTTTTCACAATGGGAATTACCCACATCCCTGAAATCATCAATCTACTCATAACAAATATAGAAAATATAGATGTCTAATGTCTCATAATTCATAACCATTATTTCCAGGCTAGTTTTTTAACATAAATATATCTATGGTAATTATTTTGACCTTAGTCTACACTTTCTGGCATTGTTTTTCTAGGCTATCCTGATTGTTAATGTGCAAGATCAGGGCATATCAACGTATCTTTAACTTCCATTTAACATTAAAGTGAAACATACTTGTACAAATTTGTCTTTTTGAACCAGCCCATTAGGGAACAATTGATTCAATGGTAATGATTTGATCCAAAAGGCTCTCACTAAAATTAGAAAAGGATCAAAGCACAAGCTAGAGGTCATTCATCTTTATTATAGACATATTCATTAAAATTATTTTTAAAAAAATAAGTGAATTCTAATGGCTTGTCCAGCTTAATATCTACCACTGCCTAAGCTGAAGGCAAGAAAATATTGGATTAAAATTCTTGTGATTTCTCTGAATAAAAACATTTAAACAACTTATGAGCTTAATGACAAAGCAGGTTTTCATTCACAGTACAGCATGCAAATACTAGGTTGGAGTTCTAAAATATTATTTTATTAGATACTGACTGAAAACAGAAAATAAATGTAAAGCCTAATCTGTCTTGTGAAAACATTAACGCGCCTATTTCCCCCACTTCCAAGCAGGAAGTGGTATTTTGCATTAATTTTTGATAGAGATCACATTAAACTTCCCAGAGGAGCAGCAAGGGAGTTAAGAGATTTGTTCAGTGGTTAAGCTGGCATTTGCTGATGGCTCATTACCAGTCTGGAAGAGCAAGTCAAGTTCAACGGCTCATTCATTTCTTGCTAGACATTGAAAATGCCAATGCAGTGGAAACTTCCTAGTACCAAGTGTGCATATGCTCTGAACATAGGATATTAAGCCTCATCTTGCTGGTGAGAAGAGAGTTAATGGCTTACATTGTAGAGGCGCATTCATGTCTCCAGGCCACCAAGAAGTCGTATAGCAGCATACTTCTTCCAGTGTGTGAAAGAGTACCTTGTAGGCAGAAGATTCAAAGTGAGCAATCATTTCTCTTCCCAAAGGGAGGCATTGACATATTGTTAGTGACTCTCCTTTATTCATTTGGCATGACCTCATTTTGTCATCTGATGCTTAATATGTATGTCTCATCTCTCCAATGAGATTGTCACCTCCTTCCGGACAGGATCTTGTTTTCTATTTCCCTGTATTCCTACAATGTCTAATGCAGTGCTTTGCTCAGCGTAAATCTTCAATCAATAAATATTATTTGAATGAATGAAAAAACTGTCAGTTACCCAAGTGTGAATATTATACCTTGACAATACTTGACTCAGACATCTGCTGCAATTATTTTGATCGAAGTGTGTGCCCCCTTGCAATGTTTCTGGACTATCTATGCTGTCAGTAGAAATAAGCTCAGGGGATAGAAACTTATTTTAACACCCATTTAATACAGTTATTATGAAAGTAAACCTGTAAAATTCATATGCCTTTCAAATTCAAACAAATTTTTAAAATCATATGTCATTATGGATCACCTACCACTTCTATCCACAAGTATAACCAGTCCAGAGCTGACTATATTTTCAGAATTTGCATAACATTTAAATCAACTGTCTCTTGGACATATCAAACTGGATGTCCTTAAACTCAACATGTTCAAGACTGAACTCACTATGGTCCTCTCCTCCAATCACCTCTTTTAATCTTACCTGTTATTGCTTGAGGGTACCACCATCCCCCTAGTTACTTAGACCCACAATGTAGTTGTCATTCCCAACTGCTCACTGTCACTCCCCACTCCCCACCCCCCACCCCCCGCAATATGCAATCTTATGCCAAGTCCTGTACTTTCTACCTCCTCTCATTGTCACCTCCCTGTTTTAGGCCCTCATCACATCATGCCTGTATTTTTGCAATAGCCTTATGTTTTTTCTCAAATCTGATTCCAATCCCTCCCCAATCCACTCTTTTATTCAGCTAAAAAAATTGATCTTCCTAAAGCTTAGGTCTGACCAGATGAATGAATACTCAATAACCTTTGTTGACTCCCTATTACCTCCAGCATCCAAATAAGAGAAATGATTAATAACCAATGATTTGGGGAGATCCAGAGGTCCCCCCCCTTTTTCGAAAGTCCTGATTTCAAAAATTCAGTCGGCTAGAGAGATTGGATTAACTTTCTTAACAATCTTGTTCAGAGCCCACCCACGTGGGGATAAATTCTTTGAATAGATTACCCAAGGTTTGGGATAAATTAGAAGTAAATGACATAATCAAAGTTCAATTGAATAGGTTCAAGCCCCTTATTGTACTATTCTCATTAATTGTTAACTGATTATAGAGTTGAATGCCACCTTGGGGCACTCCCCTCTTCCAAAGGGCATATAAACCATGAGTCCACCACCAGGATTGTCTTTGTTCTAAGAAAGAGATGACCAAATGACCATCCTTTTATCAAAATGCTGGCGTAATTAATAAAATGATTAAATTACCCAGAAATTATGTCAAACTATTTTAAATGCCACAAAACCCAAAATCTATGGCTTATAAAGCCCTACATAAACTGGCCCATTCTTACCTTTCTAGTCTTCTTACATTTTACAACACTGCAAATAAAACTAACCATAGCTAGTATAGCTAGATAGTATATTGTATACTGTATGTATATACATGTGCATATATATGTGTAGTAGGTGCAATATAAATGCTTAAAAATAGAATGGATCTACCTTCAGCACCTAGCACAGCATCACACAAAAATGAATATATGATTGTTGAATTAGTTTGATTTAATTTAATTAATTAGTCAAGACTATTCTAAAATGCTAGAAATAAAATATCTTCTGTAACTGTAATCATAGTGATTTCAATGTTTTATAACTCATCATTTATATTTACGAGATATCAGAGATATTAGGTATCCTAGACACAGGGAAAATGAACAGAAAGTCCTTTCGATGAGGTTCTTTGCAAAAATGTAAACATTTTTATAATGAGGCAATAAACTTTTCATTGACATTCACATTATAATTAACTGTTTAATTTTAAATAGCATCCAAGAAGATATAAATATAGGATTCTAATGCATTTCCAATCACCTGCTAATTTATACTTCATCTCTTTGCTTCTTAACTATGGAACACTATGACCTTGTAATTTTCCAGCATTCATGAAATATAACTGCTATATGCATTATTACATATTTTTAAATCCAGTGATAGTAAAACTCTGAACATTCACCAATCCTTAGTAGGATTAACAAGAGGTAGAAGTAGCACAGTATAGGCTAGAAGACACTGAATTTGGGAATAGAAGATATGAACATGAGCCCATACCAACATTTACCAGCTGCATGACCAGATAATTACCTTAGCTGGGAATAGGGGAAAGGTTGTTACTTGCCTTAACTACTTTACAGGCCTGTTCTGAGGTAAGTGGTGTGTTAGTCTGCAAGTGTTACACATTCTTAGAGCTGTCTCTTTAATGTACACCATATGTATTTACTAGGCAAGTACTATGTGCCACTTCAAATCCAGCCTCAGAGATTTACTAGCTGTGTGACCCTGGGCAAGTCATGTAACCCTATTTGCCTCAGTTTCCTCATCTGCAAAACAAACTGGAGAAGGAAATGGCAAACCACTCCAGTATCTTTGTCAAGAAAAACCCGAATGGGCTCATGAAGGTTTAGAAATGATTGAAAAACAACAAAAAAATGTGCCAGCCATAGTACTACAAAGACAAAAAAACAAAGTCTCTGCCCTCAAGGAGCTTATATTCTATTCAGTAAGGTAAATGTGAAATATACACAAAGTTATTACTAGCAGGTGGGTGAAAGCACCAGAGAGAGGGGGAGTATAAAGATAGGCTTCCTGTGCTCAGGAATTCTTTTTTATTTTGACCTTTGTATTCTTCCCACTTAACATTGTTCCTTGAACATAGTAGGGAATTAATAAATGCTTTCTGAATTGAAGTGTGAGTTACTAATAGTATTGTCATATGTATTATAAGGCACTATGGTATAGTGAGTAAGATGACCCCAGAGTTAGGACGTCAACAAGTATAATTCACTTACTATATGATAGTCGCTTGCGCTAAGAGCTGGGGGTACAAGGAAAGGCAGAAGAATCCCTACCCTCAAGGAGCTCCTACTTTAATAGGGGAGACAACACGCGAACAACTCTGTGTTTATAAGCTACATATAGGTATAGATATAGATATAGAAGAAGAAGAAGATGTATCTATAGATATAGAAGGTAAACTGGAAGGAACTCAGGGGGAAGTCGCTGGCATTTTAGGAGACCAGGAAAGATATTTTGCAGAAGGTGGGATTTTATGTAATATCTAAAAGAAGTCAGGGAAGCTGGGAGGGAGAAAAGAGCTAATGGAAAGACTAAGAGTGGGGAGGAGTGTCCAGTATTAGGAAGAGTAAGCAGGCCAGTGTCACTGGATCATAGAGTACTTGTAAGGGGCTAAAGACTAAGATTAGAAAGTTAGCAAGGGAGTAATTGCAAAGAATTTAAAAAGCCAAACAGGCTATTTTATATTTGGTCCTGAAGGTAATATGAAGCCACTGGGGTTTATTGACTAAAGGGGTATTCAAAACTACTTTTGGAGTATCAATTTGGCACCTGATTAGAGGATGGACTGGACCAGGGAAAGATTTGCGGCAAGGAGACCACCCAAGTTATTGCAATGGTCTAGGTGGGAGGTGATGAGTGCCTGCACCAGGATAGTGGTGGTGTCAGGGGAGAGATATTGAAAAGTTAGAACTGACAGGACTTGGCAAGTGATGTCATATGGGGTAAGAGTGAAGAAATGAGGATGATGACTACATTGGGTGTCTGAGTGAGTGGAGGATGGTGGCCTCCTCAACAATAACAGGTAAGTTTAAAAGAGGTGAGGGGGGGAGGGGAAGATATTGAGTACAGTTTTGGACATGTTGAAGTGAAATGTCTATGGGACATTCAGTTCAACATGTCAAAGAGGAAAGAAGAGATGCCAGACTGGAGATCAGCAGATAGGTGAGAGCTGGATAAACAGACCAGAGAATCATCTGCATATAGCGAATATAAATGAATACATGGGGGATCACCAAGCAAGACAATTTAAAGTGAAAAGAGAAGGTGATCCAAGACAGTCTTGGGGTCCACACATGGCTAGCAGGCATGACGTGTATGAATGTCCAACAGAGGCATCTGAGAATGAATCATCAGGGAGGAGAACCAGGAGAAATTGATGTCACAAAAACCTAGAGAGAAGAAAATATCAAGAAGAGGGTGATCACAGTGTCAAAGGCTGCAGAGAGAAGAAGCATAAGGCCTGAGAAAAGGAGATTTTGGCTTTGTGTTGTTCAGTCATATGCAACTCTTTATGACCCCATTTAGAATTTTCTTGGCAAAGACATTGGAGTTGTTTGCCATTTCCTTCTCCAGCTCATTTTATATGTGAGAAAACTGAGGCAAACAGGGTCAAGTGACTTGCCCAGGGTCACACAGCTAATAAGTGCCTGGGGCCAGATTTCAGTTTTCTTGACTTTATGATCTGGCATTCCATTCATTGAGCCACCTGCCCCTGAGAAAAGGCTATTAGACTTGGCAATTAAGATATATTGGTTACTATGAAGAGAGTAATTTCATGAGGTGAGAAGGCAGACTGCAGTTAAAATGAGAATGAGAGGAAAAAAAGTGGAAGTTCTGACTGTAGTCAGCTTTCTCAAGGAGTTCAGTCACAAAAGGATATATAGGATATGCGTGTGTACAACACAGTAGACAAGGGGAAATTGAAGATTAGTGAGAGGGTAGGAATGATAAGGGGGCAGTCTGCTGGAGCAGGCAGGCTGGAATGGGATCACTTGTGCATGTAGATGACTTGACTTTGGCAAGGAAAAGGGCCACCTCTTCATGCCAGACCAAGGTGAAAGAGGAAATAGTGGCAGAATCTTAGTGATATGAGATGAGGGGGAGGGCAGAAGAGGGAGCTCTTGGTAATCGCCCTCAAGTTTTTTTGTGAAATATGAGGCCAGGTTCTCAGTTGAGAGGGAGGGGAGAAGGAAGGCCAAGGTTCATGCCCTGCCTTTGACAAATCCTGGCTATGTAACCCTGCACAAGTCATTTAGGGTGTCAGGCAACTCCAAGATTATAAATGTAACAAAGTTGTTGATTTAATTTAGCACAGGGGAGCGTCTTCACCTGGGATTTCCCACACCAGTGAAGACACAGGTCTAGACAAAATCACAGAAATAACACTTCATGGTTACATATTAATTTGCAGCTAAACAAAAGCACTTTTTTGGTAGTCAAACATGCCTGGAGGCAAGGGATGAAATGGGTTTCTTGGAACGCTTAAAGGTTCTTTCTGATGACAGCGTCCTTTCAAAAACTTAGGAAAATTATTCAAGTGGCTTTATATTTAAATGCTTAAAATACCCCTCTTTTTACACACATTAATCATCATCCTAGGAATATAATAGTTACAACCTAGTGCATCTGGGCTTGAGATGACAGGAAAAGGCAAGAGAAATGGAGTGATTCCCAGCCCTATTTCTTCAAATCCTCTGGATGACTTAAAAAACCTGACTATGCCATCTTATTCTTTTGTCACTTAGGCTGGTTGTTTTTGTTTGCCAGGTTGGTTGGCTTTTGTGTGTGTGTCGGGGGTGGGGGTATGTGGGAGAGTTTGAAGGAAGGTTGGCAGTAGAGGCATATAGAAAAAGAATAAAATGATAAGGGAAAAGAATCAAAAAGCTAACAAGGAAATAAGGAATAGTAGGTAGAGATCAGAGGGGTGTTTCAAAATGGTTTTCATTTGTTCCTCACTGCATTCTGGGCCATCTCCAGTTGTCATGATCTATATCTCACCACTGGACCCAGATGGCTCCAGAGGAGAAAATGAGGCTGGTGACCTTGCACAGCCCTCCCTCACTTAAATTCAATTCACTTGCATGTTGTCGCCTCACCTCCCCGATGTCATGGTCCTCTTCAAGAAGGAAGGACAATCAACATTTGCTCCTATACCTCCCCAAAGAAAAAATAAAAGACCTCAATCTTCATTCACCTAAGACTCATGCTCCAAAGGAGTCATTTCCCTGAGAACTTTGTGCACTAAAGGAGAGTTTCAAAAGCAGTCTTGAACAAAAGGGAGGAATTTGTTTGGAAACTAATGCTTTTTATCTTACACTGCAACACTCCGTAAGCTGAGTCCCTGACTTCCTTATGAACTTAACATATAAGTACCTGAGAGATGGAAAGACATCTATTAGTATGCATTTATTAAGAGCCTACCATGTTCCAGGCATGGTGCTCAATGTTGGGAAGGGGAAGAGTCAGTAGTGGAGTTTCATAAAGATAAACAGAAATCTTGAAGGATAAAAATGGTAAAGTTTAATATGTCACACTGTTTACCAAGATAAAGTCAAAATGGGTACACGATTTAGATATAAAGGCTGATACTATAAGCAAATTAGGACAGAAAGGAATAGTTTACCTGTCAAATTTATAAAAAGTGAAAGAATTTATGGCCAAACCAGAGATAGAGAACACTATAAAATGCAAAATGGATACTTTTGATTACATTAAATTGAAAAGTTTTTGCACAAAGTCAATGTAACCAAGATAAGAAGGGAAACAGAAAGCCAGGAAACAATTTCTACAACCAGGGTCTCTGATGAAGGCCTCATTTCTAAAATATATAGAGAACTAAGTAAAATTTATAAAAACACAAGTCATTCCCCAACTGATAAGAGGTCAAAGGTAGTTTTCAAATGAAGAAATTAAAGCTATCTATAGTCATATAAAAAATGCTCTAAATCACTATTGATTAGAGAATTGCAAATCAAAACCACTCTGAGGTACCATATCACACCTATCAAAATGGCTAACATGACAAAACAGGAAAATGATAATTGTTGGAGAAGATGTGGGAAAACTGGAATAGTAATGCATTGTTGCGGAGTTGTGAACTGATCCAGCCATTCTGGAGAGCAATTTGGAACTATGCCCAAAGGGCAATCAAACTGTGCATACCCTTTGATTCAACAATACCACTTGTAGCTCTGTATCCCAAACAGATCATAAAAATGGGAAAAGGACCCACATGTACAATGCACATGTACACAGCTCTTTTTTTTTTATGGTGTCTAAGAATTAGAAATTGAAGGGATGCCCATCAATTGGGGAATGGCTGAACAAGTTGTAGTATAGGAATGTAATGGAATACTATTGTTTGATAAGAAATGATGAGCAGGTAGACTTCAGAAAAACCCGGAAACACTTACATGAGCTGATGCTAAGTGAAGTTAGCAGAACCAGCAGAACATTGTACACATTAACATTATGCAATGAAGAATTTTGATAGACTTAGCTCCTCTCAGCAATGCAAGGATCTAAGACAACTCCAAAAGACCCGTGATGGAAACTGCTATCCAAATCTGGAGTCTGAATGCAGATCAAAGTATACTATTTGCTCTCTCTTTTTTTTTTGTTTCTTCTTTCTTGTGGTTTTTCCCATTGGTTCTAATTCTTCTTTACAACATGACTAATGTGAAAATGCTTAATATGAATGTATATGTATAACCTACATCAGATTGCATATCATTTTGGGGTGAGGGAGGGGAGGGAAGGGGAGAAAATTTAGAACTCAAAACCTTAAGGAAGTGAATGTTGAAAACTAAAAATAAATAAATAAAATTTAAAATTGGTAAGGTTTAATCTATCATTGCCATTATGCATGGAAATCAAGTAATCCAGCAGGGCTTTTAACTTTCTATTTCAAACCAAGCAGATACAGATAGAAAAAGTATGCTTATTTCCTTCTAGTTTAAGGATTCTTTTCACTCATAGTCTTAGAGTCATGAAACTGCAGAGATTGAAGGTGCCTCAGAGTGGAGCTTTGTCCAACACCACTTGAAAAGGAATCCCCTCGACAATATACCCAATAAATAGTCTTTATTGAATGGTAGCCCACCATCTCCCAAAGCAACCCCATCTCCTTTCGGACAGATCTCGTTGTTGCAAGTTGCTTTGTTTTTCCCCCTGACATCAATCCTAAATTAGCCTTCTGGAACTTTTGCCCATGATTATTATTTCTGACTCTTGGGGCTGAGCAGCATAATGCCTCTTCCCAGCAACTATGCCAGCGATGGGGAACCTGTGGCTTTGAGGCCACATGTGGCCCTCTGAGTCCTCAAGTGTGGCCCTTTGATGGAATCCAAACTTCACAGAACAAATGCCCTTAATAAAAGGATTTGTTCTATAAAACTTGGACTCGGTCAAAAGGCTGCACCCAAGGACCTAGAAGGCCACATGTGGCCTCCAGGCTGCAGGTTCTACACCCTTGGACTATGCATATGAAAGCCTTCACATCAGCTCTAAATCTTTGAAAAAATATGGTCACTAATAAGAGGTGTTACAGGACTCAAAATAGACAACTGCTTCACAAAATCTTCAAAATATAGACAGTCCCTCCCCTTCAGAAGCTCATATTCTTATACTAGAAGACAACATACCTAAGAGGGTGGTGGCAATATACATTTATTGCACAGCAAGAATCTGATAAATATGTTCCCAGTAGAGCAATCCTACACTCAGTGGACACCCCTGCAACACACTCTTCCAATGTGCTTTGCCACTATGACTATCAGCATGTATCTACACAAATGAGGCTCCTGGGACTAAAGACAGATAATCTTTTGACAGTAGTAAGTCTTCACAGCTGAGGACCAGAGCATCTTGTGTTCTTTGGAAGAAGCATACTTCACCTTTTTCTTCTAACCAGGAATGTGATGGGGTCAGTGTTATGGCTAACCAGAAGAAGCAATGATTTGATGGATTTTTAATTTAAAAAAATATATGTATATACATATATGTGGGTGTGTATATGTATATATACACATAGATATGTATACACATATACATGTGTATATACACATATACATACATACACATGATGAAGGCACAGTATCTGGGGTCCCCACCCCTCAACCCCAAACCTCTTCACACACATGTGTACGTATGTGCGTGTATACAGACAAAGTTATCCCTTCCATACTGCAGGGGTTAGGGGCTGTAACAACAATCTGGTTAGCAGCTACTGTGACTGTGTAAAACCAACAACAACCAGCACACAGAGGGCTACCAACACAAGTTCTTTGATCTGCTTTTCTAAGGAAAGCAACTTTAAGGGGTTAACAATCTCACTTTAACCACACATACAAGTATAACTCACTTAGTTCAGGAGGAAAAGCCAGCACCCTGAACTTCAGAATAAATACAAATAGAAATTACAAACATCCACAGACAGACCTTGTCTGATCAAATCACAATTTACAGTAACCAGAGAAGAACCAATGGGTCTGAGTTAGCAAAGCCAGGGGAGAGTTATGGCTTGCCCAGAGCATCAATACTCCTTCCATGAGTGTGCCCCAAAAGTCAAATGCCAATCTTGGATCTTATATACCTGTCTCTGGGCCCTGGGGCACTAGATTACCTCAGTGCTGAGAAGCACTCAAACAAAGAACAGAGAAAAATCCCATTTTGCTGGCCATTACATTTGAAAGGCAAGACTCATCAAAGGTACTTAATTACCTCAGCATTCTAAAGGAGAGGATGACAAAAAGTCCTGCCCTGATTACCATTACATTAAATTTTTGGCCCTCCATTTGTACAGAAGAAGTCTGGATTTTTTCTTTTTCTTTTATGTGGTATTTATAGTACCTTATTGTAAAATTCGGGTTAAATACTTGGTTATAGGCTCTGTGTCATCTGCTGGTCTTCATGTGTCATCTGCGGCTTCCACAAAACTCCCCCCAAATTTCTATTTAACTTTATATGCCGAGCAGTGATATATCAAAACCACAATGGTAAAAGTTGTGATGTGGAAGGGAGAACTCTGTGTGTGTGTGTGTGTGTGTGTGTGTATGTATGGTTAGTCTCCAGCTCTCAAAGTTTCTTTACAGCAAAATGCTTATTCTAAAGTCATTATTCAGGATGATTTAGTAGGCAAAAATGAAATCAGACTGTCTTCAGACCAAGGGTTGGACTCACCCATTTGGCAAAGGTTGCATTGTCTAATGACCTCTGTCTCCTCAGGAAGGGAGCCCCTGTAGTCACATTTCTGGCAGAAAGTGGATTGTTCCATTTTTGTCCTTGAATCCTCAGCACCAAGTACAGGGCCTGGCACATAGTAAGCACTTATTAAGTGCCTTTTAAATAAAATTGATTCTTCTTAGCCTCTCACAGAGCTTTAAATAGCTTTGCACAGTTCCTCAGCATGGTAAGAAATTCTACGTTTAGGACATAGATCAGTATAGGTAAAAAGTACTACTTAGAAGTTGAAAGAACTGGGTTTGAGATTTGGCTACCCTTTGTTGACTGACCTTGGGCCAGTAGCTTGATCTCTCTGAGTTTTGGTTTCCTAAGCCTTTGTGAAATGAGTGGAATGGACTAGGTGATTTTTAATATACTTTCTGGATCTAACATTCTATGAGTTATGAAAAAATAAATTAATACATAATAGTGATGAGGGCACAGTCTCTGGGAACCCCCTTGAATCTGGAATACAGTCTCTGGGAGCCCCCTTGAACTGTCCTTGAATCTTCCAACTAGATCTGGCCTTCTCCAGAGACTATAGCCTCACATTATCACTAGGCCTAAACCTTGCCCTCTATTGTTAACTATAGATATTCGTGCCTTCAGTTACTTCCCAACCTTGATATTATCAGTATCCATGCCTTCAGGAACTTCCTGCCCTTAATTCCATTCTCTTGGTTTCTGGACTCTGACCTCACCTGGTCCTCCTTAGACTTCCCCTCAAGACCCTCCTAAACCCCTCCTCTAATCACCCCAGACCAGCCCTCAATTGCTCCCACAATCTTTTCTGTATTTAAATCCCATCCGGCTTCCAAAAGGCGCTCAGATTCTTTAGGAGTCTAGCCTATGGCGGGGCTGCTGGAGGATCTGGCCAGTGTAGCTGGTCCCTAATAAACTTTGTCTTTTTCTTTGGCTAAGAAGGCTTGAGTCGAATTCTTTCGGCAGGACCCGGTGCATCAATATTTTGGGGTGTTGAGCACCTCTCAACCTTTCACCTCTTCAATAGTAATACAAGTTCTGTAAGCACCAACACAAAGCAATAAATTGAAGGAGGCAGTATGTTAAGCAGATTCAGAAAAAATATTATATAGTTGAGTTATAAGCAAATTGATAAAAAATTCATGCACATATACAATAAGTCATAGAGTCACAGAATGTTGTAGCTGGAAGAGAATTTAGAGACCACATAGTCCCAACTCTTTACAAATGAAGAGACTGAAATCCAGACAGATTAAATGATTTACACAAGAAAATATAGCTACCTAGTGAGAAGGATATTGCTGAAACTCAGGAATCTCATAATTTCTAGTCCTACTAGAAGTCTATGGCCTCTCTTATATTAAGAAGAAAACAAACATCATTTAGTAACTTTTTTTTAAAGACAAAAATGCTGTAGAATAATAGAGCTAGAGAATTTAGATGGAACCTCTTATCTCCTCTGCTATTCAACTTCTCCATCACTGGGAGATTGGAACAGGAGTGATAAGAAGAACTATCCTACAAAGTCCATAAAAAAAATTGTCAATACATAATGTTGACACAAGTTGTAATTGCATCAGACCCACAAGATAAAAGGAATGTAGGCTATATTTTAAGTCATTTCCCAAATCTTGGACATCTTTTGTCTCTGGCTTTGCCTATTTGGGCTATATTCTGAACAACTTTAATATTTTATGTATTATCCATAAAAATGAATTTACTGACTATATTCTACCCTTGTCATGTGTTTTCCTGAGTCATTCTTATTTAGCAATTTCCATTTCTGTCATTTATACTCCACCATATTTCTCCAGTGATGAAATGAGAAGGCTGTATGTAGATAGAAGGGTTGCCTTTAGCAGTGACCAAGCAAGGGCTTCATTTTAACAACCTTCTGCATGATGGAACAATAAAACGGAAGGGTCACATTTTTGTCTTTCAAATGGTGCATTCAATGTCCATCAATTAACGTATGTCAGCTGGGTACAATCCTTATTTCATATATTTTGGTAAATTGCTGAGACAGCTGTTTTCTCAGTTGGAACAACAATTCAATACCCTTCTACTCCCTATCTGTCTGAATTTTTTATGTACAGAATCAATGTCTTTCTTACAAAGTATATTAAATTTCTTTATATAATAAAATTCCTTTATCACATTATCCATGTGAATCTAGCTTAGGAGGACATGTGGGTTACATTTTATGGGAGCTAATTTGTAATTTTTTTATGAATATTTATGGAATGTCAGAACAAACTAACTTACACTAACGCCGCAGGAACCAATGGAAGAAGGTACATACACACATATTTATATACACATATGTGTATGTGTGCATACATATATACCTTATAGTTAGCAGCACCATGCCAGGAAATTGAATCACTTCCATTTGAATTGTCTTAGGAAGATTCTGAAGTTCACCTGGCAGGATAAGGCAAAACTGCCAAGCATTCAAACTGCTTCAGAGAGCTCAACTCCAATGGGCTGGCCACGTTGTTTGAATGCCCCCCCCCCCCCAAAAAAAAAAAACTTGTTAAAAAGACTATTTTACGGAGAACTCAAACAAGGCAAGCATTCACATGGTGGTCAGAAGAAGCAATACAAGGACACTTTCAAGGTATCTCTTAAGAATTTTGGAATTGATTATTTGACATGGGAGACCCTGGCACAGGACCCATCAGCATGGAGTGCCCACATCAGAGAAGGTGCTGTGCTCTATAGGCAAAGCAGAAATAAAACAGTTCAGAGGAAACACAGGATACACAAATTTGGAGAATCCACCCCAAACGTTCACATGGACTTTGTGTGCCTGACCTGTGGTAGAGAGCATTCCGAGCTCGTATTGGTCTGATCAGCCACAGTCAGACACACTGAAACTTGACTCTAGCATACGAAGGACAAAAACCAACCAACCAACCATAGTATGTATACATGTATTATGTGTGTCTGTATTTTCTCTGTGTGTGTATACATACATACACACACATATATGTTTCTTAAGCCTCTGTAAAATGAGGGGACTGGACTAGATTCTTAATATTCTTTCCAGAGCTAATGTTATATGAGTTATGAAAAATAAATTAACACATAATAGTGATACAAGTTTCAGCATCAAAAGGAAGCAGGAAATTAAGGCAAAGGTGAAATAAAGTAAAGCAACAAATAGCAAAATAATAAATTAGATAAATTTATAAATATATGTTTATATTTACATCACAATTCCTAGCTTCCTTCAGGATCACATTTACACAGAGACTTCCTTGGGATAAAGTTCTGAAAGACTTCATTGGGAGTTTGTATTTGATTCTAGTCACAACAGAGAACAACTGGAGTTGAGTATAGGAGTGACGTGGTTAGATCCAAACTTAAGAAAAAACCTATGGTAACTCTGTGGAAGACAGACCACAATGGGGAGAGATTTAAGGCAGGGAGACCATTGCAATAATCTATAGGTAATGAGGATCTGACCTAAAGTGGAGTAGATTGAAGGGGCTGACTGAAAAAGATGTTTTGGAAGTAAAAACTGCAAGATCTGGCAGGTAACTGAACACACACAGAGAAAAAATAAAGAGAGAGAGATGAAGGGAAGGAGGGAGAGAGAAGAAGAAAGAAGAAGAGAAGAGTAGAGGGTAATTGGAGGGTAATTGTCAAGGTTATATACCTAGGAGAAAGGAAGAATGGTGTCATCTTTGACAGAAATAGGAAAGAAGTTTAGAAGAGAGGTGAGTTTTGGAGAAAAAGATAATAAATTCTGTTTTGGACATAGAGAGTCTGTGATGTCTCTTGGACATCCAGTGAAACCACTTCTATTTAATATCAATGTGCATGTTATATTGTCCAGTATAATGTAAACTTCTGGAAGACAGAACCTTTCACTTTTACCTTTTCATGTTCAACACCTAGTTGGTATCAAGCACAAAAAAGGTGATTAATAAATGTTGGCTGAATTGTACCAGTGACCTACATTGTCTAAATTGCTTATGCAAGCAGCATTGCAATAGTGAGGGATATTAGAGATTTTTTTAGGGGGGAAAGGAAGTCAAGGATGTATTTTAGTAATAGTCCCTTTTTATGTGTGTGTTTGTTTTTTTTACATAAAGGTCTTGCTAGGAAGCCAGTTGTAGTTGTTGGTGGTGGGTAGTGTTATTGCTGTTTACATAGTATACTGGGTGCTGTTGAGAACCAAGACTCCATAGGCACTCACATAGGACTTGCTTTGGAGGGATAGTATATTTTTAATATGCTTAGCAAAATATTGAAAGAGCTTTAGACTATACAGTGGTACAATTAATTTCCCTTAATTTTAAAAGTTTCTTGTCTTCTTTATATAATCACATCCAGGTGAGGAAAACATAAAATTGGAGCAGCATTCTTTTCAGAATGATTTCTGGCTTTGCCTTTGGAAGCTACAAGGTTGGAAAAAGACAGTTGCCTTCCTCACTTGTGTCTTGGAAGAATGAGTTGATTTCCAAATAACTATGCTTCCTGATAGGGCAGCTGGGTGGTGCACTGTTGGACCTGGAGTCAGGAAAATTCATCTTCCTGAATTCAAATCTGGCCACAGACGCTTAGTAGTTATGTGACCCTGGGCAAGTCACTTAACTCTGTTTGCCTCAATTTCCTCATCTGTAAAATGAGCTGGAAAAGCAAGTGGCAAACCACAGCAGTATCTTTGCCAAGAAAACCCCAAATGAGGTCATGAAGAGTCAGACAGACTGAATAACAAGAAGGCTTCTGGACAGACTTCTCTAAGTTATCATTTCTTGCAGTCATTACTGAAAGGTTGTTTTAACAATCGGCTAGCAGCTTCTGTGGGGGCGTAAGATGCGCCCAGGAGGCTGCCAGCACGCTGGAAAAGCACAGGTTCTTTTTATCTGCTTAAACAAGGAAAGCACGGTGAAGGGGTTGACCAGCTTACTTTAATCCAGCATTCAGTTAGCATACAGACAACATTCATTTAGCTCAGGGGGAAAAACGCCAGCATTCAATTAGTTCAGGGGAGCATACAGGCAAGCATCAACAGACAGGCCAAATACAGATTACAGTCAGCTAGTTCAGGGGAATAAACAGCCAGCACCCAAAAATTCAGAACATTCATTTAGTTCGGGGGAAAACAAAACTACCATCCTGAACTTCAGAACTAAATACAAACAAATTACAAATATCAACAGACAGACCCAACACAATTCATAGTTACCAACATCTGGGCTCAGCCCAAGAGAAAGGGCTGGCCCAGAGTCACGCCAACTGGAAAAGGAAAGAGAGCTCTTCAAGCTGTCCTCTCCCCTCTTATAGAGTTTTTGACATCATCAAGCGCCGCCTGAATGACCAGGGCCGATCGGTTCTTGAGTTGGCCTCTCCCCCTAGCGTAGACTAGGTTAACACCCAATAGGGCGTGGCTCTGGAGTCAACACCTCCCCTCAGCCAGCCCCATGACTCATCACACAGGAAGTTCTCTTCTTCCTGGCATGGTTTCTGGGCTTTCTGCCCCAGAAGAGAAGCCCCAGCGCCCAGTGAGCCTCAATGAGGTAAGCTGAGTCACTCAAAGAAAACAAAGGTCACTCTGGTTACAAAGGTAGAAAGGCTTTCATTTTTTTTCTTTATAGGCAACTTGAACAGGTCCTGGAATCTAACATGTGCTTAATAAATGTTTATTAAATAGAATCAAATATCATAGATTTGTATGTAGCTTGCATACCACTCAACTCTGGATTCATAGACTACAGAAGTATTACAATATTGCTACTGAATTCAATTTAGTAGATTCCATTTAGAAAATGGACTTCTGAATACTGAGTAAGGCATATAAGAAAGAAGAGGATGTCACTGTTGTATTGTGCAAACTGCTTGAAACTGTGGGGACACTCCTGGATCCTCAAAAGGATAACTAGCAAGGGGGAGGGAGCAGTACTTTATTCAAGAGAAGAAGCTGCAGCTGTTTTGTCAAAACCTGAATCCATTGCACAGGCATCAAAAAAACCAGACACAGGCTAAGGCATGTAGGCTACTCCTGGCCCTGAAAAAAACTGAATCTTTATATCCACCAATTTTCCGGGTCTTTTCCTCTAGACTCAGAGAAGCAGTTACAGTGAGGATTGAAGATGTAGAAAGTCCTACTCTATAGTAGATTTCAAGTAAGAGTTATATTCTAGTCATTTGATAAAGAACATTTTGAGCATATTCCTCCATTGCCCATGCAGAGTCTAGGTTTCTGTGGGCCAAGTGAAAAAATATATCATACCCTATCCAGGTTATGTTTTAGTGAGTCTGGGGTTCTTTCAGGAAGTTTTGAGAGTCAATGAGATGGTTGGCACTGATGTCCTTATACATCCAGACCTGGAATACATCTCTGGCTTTCTGACCTTGATTGGGACCAAGACAAGACTAACCAAAGTGCTAGAAGTATATATGAGTACTGCTCACAATCTGACAGCCCTCAACCCTGATAAAGAAAGAGGTTCTCCAGAAAAGAGAGGGCAACAGGCCACGCAGAATCATGATACTCCGTAACCGTCCAATTCAGGCATGGATCCAGTGTCTGAAGAATGGAAGAACTGTTTCATATATTTAGTATTAGAAGTCTATTAGTTAGAATGTATTTTCTAAGTTAAGTGCCTCAGTACTATTGTAATCCTGTAATCCATATAAAACCACAGTTGAGTGGCATGCCAGCTAAAGCCAAATCAATCTTACTTGATTCAATTCGACAAACATTTATTAAGTTCCTATTTAATGCCAGGGACTATTCTGGGTGCTGGGGACAGAAAGAAAAGGGAAAAGAAAAGAAATCCCGTGTCCTCAAGGAGAACTCACTTTCTACTGAGGGAAGAAATATGTATACAGATAAGTAAATACACAATATATATTATCAGAAGACTTATCATATTGTTCTACCACATTCAAATAGTTCTTAAAAACATCGCACCCCATTATTACCTAAGTGGACTTCTGAATATTGAGTGCATTCGACTTTGAAAGATGAGTGATTTCATCAATGTATATATTCCCCTAAAAAGGCACAGCAAAAACTTTTCCATACATTCTCAACCTTTGCAATTCCCATTTTCCCATAAATCCTCTACAATGTACATGATCCTAGGGACTCTATCTAGAGTACTGAATATCTGCAAATGTCTAAATACAATTAAAGTGTTATAAGGGTGTGCCCTCATCTGTTTCAGGATAACCCTCATCCTATGTCAGGAATAGACAGACCCATCCAACTGCTCTGCTGAGGTCCTAAGTCCTCATATTTTAATCATCTTCAGGGGCAGAAGAGAAACATTTGTTGAACAGGAAGGAGAGAATCTGAGTAGATCTTTCCAGTATGCCAATGCCCTGAAGGCTACTCAAGGAAATGATATAAGACGTTAATTTTTTAAAAGTCTTACTACTATGTACTAGTATGGGACTAAGTTGTGGGGTGAAGGGGTTGGCATATTGGGCTCAGAGTAAGATTTAAAGCCTGTCTCAGATACTGTAGTGTTAGCAATGGTGAATACCTTAGAGTAAGTACCTTCAAGGGTTAAACAGACAGATGTGTGTATATATGTACACACATGTGCATACATATGTAAACTGCTTTACAAACCTTAAGACTATATAATTGTCAGTTATTATTCTTTGTCTATAATACAAAATTCAGTTCTAGTCAATGGAGACAAAGTTAGCAGAATACTACTAAATACTGAGATATTATGAAAATATTATTATAGCATGAAAGCACAAAAATGTTATGAAAGTCAACAATGCTTTCAATAACTTTTCTTTATATTAAAATTACAATAGGCATTAAGTGGAAGCTAATCAAAGGATCATAGATTTAAAGCTGGAAGGAACCTTAGAAATAATCTAATTCCACCCTCTTATTGTAGAGATGAGGAAGCTAAGACCCTGAGGTGTTAAGTGATTTGTCCGAAGTCACACAGGGAATAAGGGCAGAACTAGGGTCTGAATCCAAATCTTCCAAGCCCATATCCAGCAATCTTTCTACTTTGCCACAAAACCTCAGCAACAAGGAAGGAAAAACTATGTTCATCCATCTGCTCCCAGCAAGTCATAAATGTGAAGAAAAAGCCCTCTGCCTCTAGAGTGATGCTCCTGATATCTTTTTTCCCTAAGGCTTGACCTAGTTGCAATTATTTATTAGGGTTTAAAAAAATCACACCCTTTGTAGTAAAAATCACTTCAGGGACACAGTACTAAAGTCACGACTAATTACTAAATGCATAAAACAGAGCACAAGTGACAGGTACATATTGTTACTGCTAAAAGAGATTTTTTTTTAGAAGTACAGTTATGCCCAGCACTGCATCTAAACAGACTGTGGCCTGGCAATGAGGAAAAAAAGGAGGATAAGGAATTACACAAAAGCCTGCATTGATAAACTTCCATCAATCACCAGGTCACTGAAGAAAACATTTAAGAATAATCACTATGAGAAACCCAATCCAATCTTAATGGCTACGGCAGTGCCCAGGGAGAAATGTGATGGCAGGATGGTACACCAGTCAGAGTGTTGTCTTTGTAAGCCAAAGGGCCTGAGTTCAAATCCAAGCTATGTATACCAAAAGGTAATTTCAAGAAAATTACCCTGTAACAATCTAATTCCAAGACAGGGCTATGGTGGTGATATTCATGTGGTGAATCTGGGGTCAGGAAGAGTTCAAATCCTGCCACAGACAGTTTGTAAATCTAAAGTCTTTGTTTTTTTATCTGTAAAATAGGGATACTATCTGGAGCACTTAACTCAGAGTTGTTGTGGGGTTCAAATGAAATTATGTATGTATGCTGTAATAAGTGATGAGCTGGTTGATTTTAGGAAAACATGGAAAGACTTGCATGAAATTATAGAGAATAAAATGAGCAGAACCAAGAGAATGGTGTATGTAGTAACAGCAAAGGACAACTGTGAATGCCTAAGTTATTTGGAAAATTATAAATACTCAAATCAACTACAAAGGACCTATAAAGGAAGATGCTATCCACCTTCAGAGAAAGAACTGATAAATAGAAATATGCAAAGAATGGTTTTACACACACACACAATACACATACAGATATACATATATGGTTTTCTCTAATGTGTGGTGGGGAGGGAAGAAGGGAGACAGTTTAGAACTTAAAATGTAACAAAAAATAAATAAAATTAAAAATAAATTGCAGAGCACATGGCAAAATGTAAAATTCTTTGTAAATCTTTAAGTGATATATAAGTGTCTGTTTTGATGGCGGTCATACCTGAGATAAGTGGTCTCAACCCTCAGGCTGAATGCCAACGAAAAAAGCATCTTTCCTAGTTAATGATCACCTAACATGCCAGAAGGAAGCAGCTCTAATATCACAAGCCTTCTGGCAAATGACTATACATAGATTTATATTCAAAAAATTTAATGAAAGAAAGCAACAAAGCTGAATTCTCCTTTATGGCCTAAAAAGCTACAGGATTCCTCCAAATTTACTACCACCTGAAATAAAGCGTAACTCAATCATTTTTCCCCTTCTCCCATTCTTGGATAATTTGTTCAGTCAACTTCCTACTTGAGAATTTATATATTCTAGAAGACCACTAACCCTGCTGCCACTATGGAAACTTATTTGATTACTCTTGGGCCTGTCAGTGCATTTCCTACCCCAGCCAGGTTCTCCTTAGTTCATTCCAGCACTCTTTGGACTAACACAGTTTTGTTTCAGGGCAGAAACAGCCTTGGAGGTCAGCAGATGGGTCCCAATTTTCATCAGAAACGAGTTTGCTGAAGGAAGAAGTGTATTGGAAAGGCTATATTCTTCATTAACCTTGAATAATCAATATTCTGATGGGTGCATTTGCTCATTGCACTGTGATTATCTTATATCAAGGGTTATAAAACAATTTCAAGCTTGACATTTTAAAGTAACTCCAATGTATAGCAACAAGAAACACGAGGCACATTACTTAACCTCCATCAGCCTCAGTTTCCTCATGTATAAAATGAGGAGGCTGACCAGTTGAACTCTAAGATCCTTTCCACACCTAAATCTATGACCCTGAATAAAAACCAAGCATTGGACCGGCTAAGGGACCCTCAGAAATGACTGCTAGTTACTAACCTTATGATTCTATATAAAGACTGCAACAAATTGCCATTACTTGGAATTAAAGAAAAGCATCTGGACTCAAAAAGGTTCCTGCAGAACAAGATAGCCCTTTCCATCATTACTTTAAAATAACCTTGGCTGGTGGATGAGAATGGTGACATCACCATGGAGCACGGCTCCCTTCCCCAACTGCAGATGCAAATAGAATACTGCCTGTGTTGTGTTGACACACTTAATCCCAACAACTGGCTTCCACCTTCCACATCTCTTTTGTTTCCTCTTGCAGTTTACTATAAACAAATGCATACTTTGTTTGAACTCTCCCATTGAGAGGGCAATTTTCTCTATCTAGACAGAGAAACAAACCTAAGAAATGGCACAAAACTTGGTTTGTTTCCCAAACCCACAGAAATGTTATGAAGATATCCCACACCCTCCTTGCTCTGCAGCGAGCAGTGTTAGGTGTAACGTAAACAGGTTAAGGAAAAGCAATCTTTTTTTAAAGCCAGCATTTCAGATAACTGCAAGTTTAGAAGGTGTTCATTTTGTTTTTTCCTTTGAGGTGAGTGTATACTGATATTACAAGCATTTAAATACTATGTGCCAGGCATTGTCTCTGTGTATGTATACTCACATATTTACATACACATGTGTATATGCATGTATATATACATATGCACACATGTATCTATTTATATCTCTATCTGTAGCATCTTATAATAGCTAGCATTTATATAGCAATAAGGTTTGCAGAGCATTTTACAAATATCTCATTTTATCCTCACAGCACCCCTGAGAGATAGATGCTATTATTATCCATTTACAGGTAAGGAAACTGAGACAGAGGTTAAATGACTCGCTCAGGGTCGCATAGCTAGTGTCTGAAACAGGATGTGAACTCAGGTCTTCCTGACTCCAAGTTTAGAAATCCATCTACCTAGTTTCCTCCTACATCTGTATCTATACCTATACCTATATCTATACCTATATCTATGCCTATACCTATATCTATACCTATGCCTATACCTATATTTATACCTAAATCTATCTATCTAAAACCTAGGCAGCTAGGTGGTATAGTGGATAGAGCATTGGACCCGGAATCAAGAAGACAAGAGTTAACATTCCGTCTCAGCGACTTACTGGGAATGTGACCCTTGGCAAGTCATTTAGTACTTTTGTTCTTTAGTTCCTTGATGTGTAAAAGCAGGGGGTTGGACTTGTAGACCCCTAAGTTCCAGCTCTAAGCCTATGATCCTATGAATCTTATTCATTGAATATCACCCATAACCATATTACCCATACAGAACAAAGGAAGTTCAAGTGATGAGATTGGAGCAGTCTTTTCAAAGTTAGGTTTATAAAACCCAAACCTCAAGAAACAAAACCAGTCTGTGGCTTGGGATAAAGAGCTACCACTATGGATCAATTAACCAATCAATAAACATTTATCAAGTGCTGACTATATGCCAAGAATTGTGAGAAGTGTTAGGGATACAAGAAGTGGCAAAAGGAAGTCCCTAACCTGGGGGAAGGGTGCTAGGTGGTGCAGTGGAAGAGTGCCAAGCCTGAAGTCAGGAAGACCTGAGTTCAAATGTGGCCTCAGACACTTACTAGCTGTGTGACCCCTAGGCAAGTCACTTAACTCTGTTGGCCTCAGTTTTGTCATCTGTAAAAGGAGCTGGAGAAGGAAATGGCAAATTGTTTGGATATTTTTGCCAAAACCACAAATGGGGTCACAAAGAGTTGGGCAGGACTAAAATGACTGAACAACCCCTCAAGGAGCTTATGATAGGATGGGAGAGATGTGTATAGAATCATAACATTTTGTGCTTCTGAGAACTATCTTCCCCCTAACAGAAGATTACACAGGATTAAAATAATCATTTTATGGATGGGAAATTTAGGGTTAAGAGAAGAACCTGCCATTCCAAAGGCACACAAACCAGTGGCAAAGGTCCTTAAAATAAAAAAATCTATCCTCAGTGTTACAGTCAGTCACTCCTTGTGATACAAGTACACTGAAAAGCACCTTAATGTCTAAAAAAATTAACAGGCTTCATTGGTACCGAAGGTAGGGAATTTCTTAGCCTCTAAGGAGAATTAAGCTTGACCTTTCTCTTTCTTCTGCTTACTATGTTCTCTCTATAGTCTTTCTTGACCTCTTCTGGACATGGCAGTCACTCTGTCCCCACTTGAGATTCTGCATTCAAGTCCCTAAATCCTCCCAAACCCCTGCTTAGCAGCACAATACATTAAAATATTTCCTGACTGCCTGATTGCCAGGCAGGCAAAATTTACATCTTTACAGGATGTCTTCTTTCGCGAACACTAAAATGTTCAAATGGTCTTTGCTGTCAGTCTCAGAAGTTTCCCAGATGGTCAGTAGATCATTATAGTAGCTTGGAAGGAAAATGAAAAGTGTTTGATGACTCAAAGAGGGGAGGGAGGAAGTAACTTGAAGAATTTATTGGACTCTAGGCAGAGACCTGAGAAATCATTACATTTCTAACAAAGAAAGCCTGTGCATCCCCACGGAGTGTGATTTTTGCAGGCAAGCACTAAAATCCCTAGCTTCACCAGATGTATAAAATGGAAAATGAAATGTAGACATAACCCTGTGGAAACATCACTGATTTCAATTTCACCTTTTGAGTCTCATAACAAAAGTATTTTTAGTAAACACTTTTGAAAAGGCAGAAATTCCCACAACCATTAGGCAAATGAGATACCACTAAAAGCAAAAAACTGATTCTATGCTCAAAGTCCAAGGGAATAAATTTATGAAATGTCAAATTAGGTAAGGGAAAAAGGTAGGTGGCTTCAATATAAAGGTCAGAAGGAGTGCTGCCGTCTCATGAGAAAAGTGGCAGCCTTCTTGGCTTAAAACACAGGTCTCTGGTGGTGGGGTGGAGAAGCATTGTCACAAGCTTTCGGCTTTTTGTGCTGCTGTTTTCAGAGTTAGTTCTGGGTATCTGTAAGTTTTCAGTCCTTTCAAGGTGGTATGATCTAAGGAATACTGTGGTTACTGCTCTCCTGGCCTATGTTCTGGCCTGTGAGTGACCAAAAGGACTCTTTTTCTGCCCTGGAGCTATGACCAGGGTCCCAGCTCCTCTATGGCCACATGTGCTAATGTTCTACTGTACCACCTCACCCCGGGACTGTGTCCCAGTACTATATGTATGGGCAATGTAAGAGTCCTGAACTCAGCACCAGAAAGAGTCCCCTGTAATCTCCTTCTGACCAGTTGTCTGATCCCCTTACCATTTGTGGGCTGAGAACTCTGGAAGCTGCCAATTCTGTTGCCTCCATGGTCATGGCTTGCCAGGGCACAGTCTGAAATAGCCTGCACGCTACTCTTACCCCAGTGAGACAGACTTTTCCTGTCTGCCTTCTGAGTTGTCTTGGGCTGGAAAATCATTTCACTCTGTCCTTCTGTTGGCTCTGCTGCTCCAGAATTTGTTTTGAGGTGTTATTTTAAAATTGTTTGGAGGAGAATTTGGGAGAACTCAGGCAGGTCATGTCCTTTACCCCACCATCTTGACTCAGCCTTCTCCAGGCTTTATTTCTGATTCAAACTCATACAGTGCAGATTGATCACTCATTTGATTTACTAGACTTGTTTATCAGCAGGCTTCTTCATTTCCGAAAATAAAATTTCTCATCAAAGGATTTGCCACTATTGAATATACTTGAAAGAACATTCTGCAGGCTTTAAAGCAAATTCCAAAAAAGGAGTCCCAAAGGTTTATAATTCATGGCACCCATATTGGAATGAGTGTATATCCTTCCAAGGTGACTACTTTGAAGGAGACCACTCTGATTTGGATAAGTTTTAATGCTATTAAAAATCAATCATTATTTTTGAAGTCACAGTTTTTATAGACCCTTTGTTTTAGGGTCTTCTTTAAGTATAGCACTTTTCTTCTCTCTTACAACAATAAAGTTTTAGGAAGCCATCCCTTAAGCACATCTAACACTGAACAATAATGTTTTCATAATCCAAAATCAACTATTACATCTGAAGTCATCTCTGTCTCTCTGTCTCCATCTCTCTCTCTCAATCTCTCTCTCTCTCTCTCTCTCTCACACACACACACACACATACACACACATACACACACACACGCACACACACACATTTGATGCTTTTAAAAAATATAATCATGCCTGGAAGAAAAACATTCTTCTCTTCCTACTCTGAAATGAGCACTCTCTTATAATAAGAGCTAACATGCATATAGGCCTTTAAAAGGTTTGCAAAGAACTTTACCTATTATTATCCCATGTGGCACAATGGATAGAGCACAATAGAGTCAGGATTATCTGAGTTCAAATCCAGCCCCAGATAGTTATTCACTGTGTGATCCTGGACAGGTCACTTAAATATCTCCCTTTATTTCAACTGTAAAGCGGAGATAGTAATTGCACCTATCTCCCAAGACTTTCGTGAGAATCAAATGAGATAATATTTGTAAAGTGCTTAGCACAGTGTCTGGTATACAGCAGTCAGTTAGTAAATGCTTATTTCCTTCCTTAGTTCTAATTTCTTTCTTATAACCATTCTGTGCAGTAGGTGCTATTCTTATCCCCATTTCACAGGTGAGAAAACTTAGGCAAAAAGAGGTTAAAGGAAAACAAGTCAAAACTCTTGACAGAGAGACCACATTTGATCATGTATACAACCATATAAACTAGTAATCTCTCACCTCTGGAGAGGAGATGCAGAGAGATCTATGTACCATTATTATTTTCCCCAAATTACTTACTTCAGCTTCCTTTCAGTAATCTTTTTGTTTAAATTGTTTTAGTCATTGTATAAATTAACATTTTTCTTATTTCCCTTTGTAATATTTCATGTAAACCTTCCATTTTCTGAATCCCTCATATTTATAATTTTAGCACACAGTTATATTCCATTTCATTCATTCACCACAATTTCTTCACCCATTACTGAATTAATGGGCACCTATTTCTACTTCTTTGCTAAAACAACTGCTGCCATCATTATTCTGGTACATTTTGGGTTTTCTTTCTGATTTTTACTTCCTTGGAGTATATGCCCAGTAATCAGATCATGGAATCAAAAGGTTTAATCACTTTTCTTTCATAATTCCAAACAGAAATACAGAGTGGCAAACCAATTCACAGTTCCACCAAAAATGTATTACTGCACCTGTCTTCCCACAGTCTAACACTGACTTCCTATTTTTGGTCATCTTTACCAATTTGCAGGTTGTGAGGTAAAATTTCACAGTTGTTTCATTGCCTTTCTCTTACTCTACATAAATTGGAGGAAGTTTTCAAATGGCAATATGCAATTCTGCAACTTTTCTTTTGGAAACTACTCATATTCTTTGACCACTTACATACTGGGCAATGGCTCTCAGTGCTATACATATGTATCAACCTGTTATACACACACACATACGCCCATATATAAATTTTATCATTGATATCATATACATATATAGTTTCCCTTTTAAGAGTTTGTCTTCTTAATTGACCTTAATTGATAGTGTTCCTGCAAAAGCTTTTAATAAAATCAAAGTTGTCTATTTTGTTCTTTATGATCTCTTATATATCTTGTTTGGTTTGCAAAGCAATAGCCAGTTTTAGGAAAGGGATCTCTTGTGATCTTCCTCTAAATTTGATTTTTACAATATGAACTTTTATATATAGGGCCTATATTTTTTAAAATCAGATACTGGTATATGCTATAAAGCAGAGATCCAAATTCAGTTTCTGTCAAAATATTTTTCAGTTTTCTCAACAGTTCTCGTCAAAAAGAGAATTTTCCTCTAGTACTCTTCATTCTTGGGTTTATCAAATATGATTTTTTTTTGGTTTGCTCCTATTTCTTGAATATTCAGGCTGTCCCACTGACCTAATTTTTCTATTTTAAACTAATATTAAATAGCTTTGATGACTACTAATTTATAATATAAATTATAGTCTGATAATATTATGTTCTGTTCATTCGTAATTCTTCCTCATTCCCCTTGAGATTCAAAATCTTCTGTCCCTCCAATTAACAAAAAAGTGTAATTATTATAAAGTAACTTTTTGGAAGTTTGATCACTGTAACATTAAATCTGTTAATTTTTCTAGAACTGTCATTTTTATTATATTGGCACAGTCAAACCATAAACACCAATTTTTCCCCACTTATTTAAACCTTCTTTTATTCTTATAAAGAGAGTTTTGTAATTATACTTATATTGTATGCATTTTCTAATCCTTTTCAATGAAACTTATTATAATTTCTTCCTTGAAGTGCTTATAGAAATCAGACAAATAATAACATATAATGGGATTGGTTGAAAGAATTATATACATTACTGGGTCTGTGAATGTCAGAGGAGATTCCAGCAACTGCTTCAAGAGGAATTCATTTTGGGAGCATGTTAAGGAGCTAGACATCATCATTTGTAACAAAAGGGAAGGAGGTAAATCTAGAGGAAATGTGATACTTAGTCTTCAGGTGAGCATGTTGATAACTACTCAACTACTAATTCTCTAGGTGGGCTTGCTCACTCCAACCTGCCTTAAGATGGAAGGTCTAGGTTACCAGAGACAAACCATCTCCCCATTCAAATAGTTGCAGGATTCTAGAATTAACCCTTTTGAAGGGGAAAATACTCACCCTACTTGTCACTGTAGCTCGAGTTCCCACTGACATATTTCCCATTAATACAACCAGCCAGTTACAATATAATGTTCTAATTCAGTATGTGATATTTATACAAGAACAAGGAATTTACATGGAAATGGGGAAAGAAAATGCACATATATAAGTATATACAGGAACAGGAATTCCCTATAGATGTTGAGTTCCTCCAGATGTTCCTGTTTACAGGAGAATACTCTGTTGATTTGTATCAAACCCCAGAACATGGCAAGATTTTCAAAATGAGATACATAGTCACTCAAATGTTTTATTTAACTATTCACAGAGGAAAAACTAAATTGATGATGAATGCTGATTTTTAAATTATGGTAAGTAACTGGAGGGAAAGACATGAGCAGCAGGAGGAGGGTGGGACAAGAAGAGAAAATACCTCTCAAAGAAGATGGTACTTGAAAAAACCCCAGAGATTGCAAGATGTTGAGTGAAGCATCATGGGGGATGGTCAGAGCAAAGGCCCAGAGACAAGAGATGGCAGAAGTTGTGTGGGAAGACAGCCAGTAAGTCAATATGATGAATGGTAGAATAGTTGTAGGATGATATGTTTTATGTAGAGTGGAAAGGAAGTAAAAAGAATTTTTGTGAAGAACTTTAAAAAGCAAACAAAAGAATTTAGATTTGATCCTAGAGGTAATAGGGAGCCAGTGGAATTTATTGAATGGTAGGGATTGGCAGGGTGGGGGGGGGAGGTAGGTGATATGATTAGATGTGACCTTCAGGAAAATAACTTAGCTGTGTGGAGGATGTTTTAGAAAGGGCAGAGACTTTAGGCAGAGAGAACAAATAAAAAGCTATTACAGTAGTCCAGGTGAGAGCTAATGAGGTTCTAGACCAGAGTAGTGGCTGTGCAAGTACAGAGAAGGGTATCTACATGAGAGATGTTTAGGAGTTCAAAATAACAAGTATTGGCAATGATTAAATACATATTGTAAGGGTAAGGTCTTGAGAATGACAACAAGATGAAGGCATCAAGTATAGCTAATTTTGTCAAGATATTTGGCTGAGAAAGGGAAGAGAAATAGAGATGACAAGCTAGCAAAGATGATGCCTTCTAGAGATAGATAGATAGACAGACAGACAGATAGAGATACCTATCTATATCTATGCATTTTAAGAATAATGGAGACTTACCCAACTTACTCATTCCTCAAGACCTATTTCTCCAACCCACCGCAGCTATACACAGATGCCCCTGATCTTGACATCATCTATTAGCGTTCAATATCCATGATCATAAACTCTGAAATTCCTTTATCTGATTATTTTCTGTATCATTCTTCTTCTCCCTCTACCTTGAAATTCCAAATCCTGTTCTCCATCCTCACCTTTGGTTTTTTCCTGGGCTATCACTCGTGCATTGGCTGTACTATCTTCCTTTTCCCATTGTGACCACTTGATGAGCCAGTTCAATTCTACACTGATCTCTTCCATAGAGTCCTTTAGTCCTTTATTCTGGCAAAAACTCCAGTCTTACATTACCGCCATCATCTGCTGCCTTTCTTCCTATTAACGTACTACTGAATGAAGCTGGAGAAAATTACAAAACTGCTATGCCCACTAAAAGTTTATGTTACATAACTTGAACTGTTGTTGTTCAGTCATTTAGTCATGTCTGACTCTTCGTGACGCCATTTGGGGTTTCCTTGGCAAAGATACTCGAGTGGTTTGCCATTTCCTTCTCTAGCTCATTTTACAGAAGAGGAAACTGAGGAAAATAGGGTTAAATGACTTGCTCAGGATCACACAGCTAATAAGTATCTGAGGCCACATTTGAACTCAGGAATATGAGTTTTCCTGATTCCAGGCCCACCACTCTGCCCACTGCACAACCTAGATACCCTTTATAATTTGTAGTTGGTTTTTACTATGGCAAAGCAATCCTTTTATAGCTCCATAATGGATTTACCATCCTACTTACAAAAGCTCCGCTTGCAAACTCTTTCACCCCTCTTCAAATCTCCCATAGCACCACAGCCCCCTCTCATTCTCTCAGCTGAGAAACTTGTTGAAAAAAATGAGGCCATTTGCAGAGAGCTCCCTCTGTTATTGATACTCTTTCTTCAATATCTCCTTATCTACTGGCTGCTTTCTTACTACCTATAAACATGCCTATGTCTCCCCCATCCTCAAAAAACCCCGACAATTCATACACCTCTGCCATTAGCCTATACCTCATCTCCCTTCTATGGCTACACTCCATGAGAAGTCCTTCTACAATAGGAGCCTCCCTTTCCTCTCACTCTCTCTTCTTAATACTTTGGTAGTTTGGTAGCAGACTAAACAATGTCATATTGGCTCAGCATGGGCAATTAATATTGCTCCAATTTTTTAGATGTCTTTATTTGTGTGAAGGGTGTTTTGTAATTGTGTTCATAAAGTTCCGGTGTGTGGCTTGCCAGGTAGGCTCCCAAGTATTTTATACTGTCTGTAGGTATTTTAAATGGAATTTCTCTTTCTATATTTTCTTGCTGGGTTTTGCTGGTTTTACAGAAATGTTGATGATTTGTGTGCATTTATTTTATATCTCGCAACTTTGGTGGAATCCTTAACCCTGCTTCCAGTTTCTTTGTTCAACTGAAACTGCCATCACCAAAGCTGCTAATGATCTCTTAATTCCAAAATACAATGGCCTTTTCTCACTCTTTATCTTAATGTCCTCCGCAGACTTTGACACTGCAATCATCTCCTTGATACTCTCTTCTTTCCCGGTTTCCTTGGCATTTTCCTTTCCTGTTTGTCCTTTCACTTGTCTGACTGCTCCTTCTCCATTTCCTTTTCTAGATCTTCATCCACATCATGGCTGCTAACCACGAGAATCCCTCAAAGCTTTAACCTAGGCCCTCTTCTCTTCTTCCTCCATACTATTCTACTTGGTGATCTCATCAGCTCCTACAATTTCATTTGTCATCTCTATGCAGATGACTCTCAGCCATATTTGCTCAGCCCTAACATCTCTCCTAACCTCCAAATTTGCATCTTCTCTCCCTATTAGACATCTCACCCTAGATGTTCTATAGACATCTTAAACTCAACATGTCTACAACTAAATTCATTATCTTTCCCCCCAAACCTTGTTTTCATGTTGTCTCCTCCATTATACAGTGAACACTTTGAGAACAGGGAATTTTTTTTTGTTTTGTCTTTCTTTTTATCCTCAGCAGTTAGCTCAGTGCCTAGTACTAGACAGACATTTTTTATAAATGCTTATCGACTGTGTTTGTAGGCATCAGAAAGGAATGAGTAGATAGGAAAAGACGGAAGATTAGAGAGAGTAATTGTGGGGGCATTCTACTGGAAAAGATGGGAAAGATTAGTCCTCTTTGAAAATGAAGGACCATCACTGCATCACCACCACCACCACCAGCAACAACAATGGAAACTGGCCTCGGTGAGGAGAAGGGTCACCTCTTTACTACAGACTGGAGTAAAACAAAAAAATAGGGAGAAATGGATTCAAGAGTATGGGCTATGAGGAGGCAGGGAGAAAGTGGGAGCTTGTGGCAAATGACTTCAATTGTACTCAATCAATTTAGTTGTACAGGATCATATATTAAGGCAGGACCTGAAAAAAGCTTATTTTCTGCTGGTGCAACCTTTGAGAATGCAGAGCTACTGCACATAATGAGACATCTGAGTAGGACTTTAGTTGTTTGTCCTTATTAAATTTCACCTCGTTATTTGGACACATTTTTTAACCTATTAAGACCTTTTAAAAAATTCTGTCATCTAATATGTCACTTATCCATGCCATACAAATCTGATACACATGTACGTGGTGCTATCCAAAGGTAGGGAAGTAGTTGCTATTTGACCAATTGATTCCCTTCCCCTTCCCCACCCTCCAACAGTATTCCCCCACCCACCATTCCTGCCTCCTCTAATTACATAAGGTTAATATTTCTCTATTCTGGGCTGGGGAACAAATCACTCATAAAGCAGTTGAACTAGAGAGGACCAAGCATCATGCAATTAGAGACTCTTATCCAGGTAAATATAAATTCATTAGTCTTTGCATGCAGACATTCGATTAGCAAAAATTTATTTAATATTTATCCGCAAAGATAACACAAAGACTTTATTAAATCCCTTTTTGAAATTCAAACATGCTATATCTACAGCATTCCCTGATACATAAATTTAGTGTTGGTCAGTCATTTTTCAATTGTGTCCAACTCTTCATGACCTCATTTAGAATTTTCTTGGCAGAGATACTGGAGTGGTTTGCCATCTCCTTCTCCAGCTCATTTTGCAGATGAGGAAACTGAAGCAAACAGGGTTAAGTGACTTTCCCAGGGTCACACAGGTAGTAAGTGTCTGAGGCCACATTTGAACTCATGAAGATGAGTTCCTAAGTTCAGGCCCAGCGCTCTATCCATTGCACCACCTAACTGCTCCTATGAATTTAGTAATCCTATCCAAAAAAGGAAATGAGTTTCCTTTAGCATTATTTACTGTTAAATGAACTGACCCTAAATAATTTTCAATTATCAAATTTGTTATAAAATTTTATCATAGATCTAAGATTATTTGCTTGTCTGTGATCTTTTGATGCTTCTCTAATTATTGATAAGTTTTTAAAGATTTCCTTTGGGGGTTCTGCAAACATACCTGCACATTCTTTCATGTTCTGTCATGTAAGTCATTAGGGGACTGACCCCATTACAACAGCAAAGAGTTCTATCTTTTCCCTTTCCTTGGATTCATTCCCAGTCTTACCTCTATCATCTGTTAACAATATACCTTCTTCCCCAGTTGTCCTATCCCTTTCATGTTACTGTTCCAAAAATAGCTAAAAATGCCCTTTTTGTTCTGACATTTCTGCAGATTTTAGTATATCCTGGGCTTTAGGCTTGTTGATACTTTTCCTACAGGTCTCTGCTGCTCTTTCAGTAAAAAAAAATTACCATCCTTGATTCATCCTTGAGCATATTCTTTCACCTTTTAGATGTTTAAAAACTTACATCCATCATCCCATATAGCCAAATTGTTTCCTTCAAATACCTTCTCCTTTTTCCTTCACTGGGATAATTGATGGCTGTAAGAATTTTAGCTTTAGGGACTTCCATTTATCTTGAATGGAATTCTCCTCTTGAGTCTCATGGGATCTTATCTTTCCTTTGAAATTTTAAAGTTTATTCTCTGAAGTCTAGGGTGTAAGTCTAATTGTTGCATGTATATGGCTATTATTAATTCTAAAATAGCTTAGACACACTTTACAATGTTGTCATAGTACAAATTGTTCTGATTCTGCTCCCTTTGCTCTGAATTAGTTCATACAAGTTTGTCTAAAATAATCTCTTTAGTAATTTATGTCGCCCTTCTATTATACTCATATAGCAAAATTTATTCATCCATGCCCAGTTGAAGTGTACCCCTTAGTTTCCAGTGTTGGGTTTTTTGCCACCACAAAAAGAGCTGCTATAAATATGTTTTGTACATGTGGGTCCTTTTCCATGTGTTTGCACAGTTTGGAAGACAGTTCCAAATTAGTTTATAGATTTTCTGGATGAATTAGCAGCTCTACCAACAGTGCTTGTTTTTCTACAGCCCTTCCGACATTTGTCTTTCTCTTCTTTTTTTAATATACTTTGTCCATCAGATATCTGTGAGGTAAAGCCTCAGAGTTGTTTTAATTTGCATTTCTCTAATCAGTAGAGATTTGGAGCATTTTTATATGGCTATTTATATATTGGATTTCTTCCTTTGAGAATTGCCTTTTCATATTCTTTGATCATTTACCAATGATACCAATTTACTAGTAAGTTATTAGTTATTCTTGTAAATTTGAATTAAATACTTAAATATCTTAGAAATGAGACCTTTATCAGAAATTAGACACAAAAATTTTTTCCAAGTGTTTCCTTCCTAATTTCTAATTGTATTGGTTTTGTTTATGCTAAAACTGTTTAATTTTATGTAGTTAGTACGTCCATTTTTTCTTCTATGCTCCTCTCTACCCTGTTTCATTATGAACTTTTCAAAGATATAAAAGGAAATTTTCTGTTCATCTTCTCATTGGTTTTTTTTTAATCTGTCCATTTGGAATTAATTGTGTTATATGGTGTAAAGTATTGGTGTAAACCTAATTTCTGCCCAATTGCTTTCCAAATTTCCCAGCGTTTTTGATAGTGAGTCTTTATACAAATAAGTGCGTCTTTGTATCCACTTCCATCATCCAGAAAAACAAACCTAATTTTTGACATCATCTATTTAACCAGTTATTCCCTTCCCACAACCTCTTTTTCAGAGCTAGGAACTTTAACTGGAAAAAGAGGTGACAGTATTACCTGACGACCCACAAGACTTCACTGACACTAGAAATATTCAAGAATGTTCCTGGCTGAATCACTCAACTGCGTATGAATCTGCAAGGCAGACAGAGGTCAATGAATTGATTAGGTCTTGGTAGGGTCTTCATCAGTCCTCAAAAACAAAATCCAGGGAGGCAATGCTTCCCATTATCAAAGTCACATATACAGAGTTTTATCTGTACCCTCAGTAAAGAGTCACCAATGATGTTTATTCCTTTTATCAAACCATACTATACATCTGGAATGGATTGCCCTCAACTCTACCTGCTGAAATTCCTCTCTACCTTCAAGGGCTAGCTCAGTTGCCACTTCCTCCATGAAGCCCTCCCTCATTTCCTTAGTTTGAATTGATCTCTCCTCAAATTTCTTAAAGCTCTTTGCTTGGGATTCTCCTCTGCATGTTTCACAGTCTTCCTTTTTAATTGTCATTTGTGTACATATCTAATTCTCTTCATTAGACTGTCAGCTTCTTGAGAGCAAGAGATTATGCCTCATTTCATTTTTTCGTTCTCAGTGCCTAAAGCACAGATTTAATGTAGTGATACATATTTAACTTTATATAGGGCCTTAGGATTTACAAAACATTTTCCTACTCTGTCATATAGAGAGTGAAAATTTCATCATCCCCATGCTACAAATGACAAAACTGAGGCTAAGATAGACTAAGTGCCCTCCTCCCCCAAAATACACAGTAAATGGTAGAGTTGAGACTCAAACTCAGTCATTTTCATTCATATGACCACTGGTTAGCAATGGAAGGCAATTTAGTGGTTATCTATTCCAACTCATTAATTTTTGAAATAATGAAATAATGAGGAGTGGACTTCCATATACCTTCCATATACCTAGAGAATTTAAGTGACCTAGTAGTAAGTAGCGACAGATATAATAGTGGAGCTGGGACTTGGGTACTGTTACTCCAGAGTATCATGCTCTTTCCAAAAGGCAACACTATCTTAAAAACATTTATTAAACTAAATTGCATCATCTCCTCTCGGAAATGGTAAAAGGATCTTTTTCACCTGTGCCTACAAACCTTCTCTAAAGTTCTATGGAGTATGAGGTACGTTCTCCTCAAAACTTCTGGGGTCAACTTTCCTGGGAAGGGCCTCACACCTATTGTTTGAGCAGACAAGTGATATGTTTTCTCCCGTTCTCTTCTGTGGCACATTCCTCACTGACCTTGGGAATGGTGTTGATTCTCCTTTATCTCTTTGAAATCTTTTTAAAAATCCTTTTTGGCTCCTTTCTTAGATAATCTCCCTATACAATTGTAAGATCCTATTAAGACTAAGTAATTAAACTGTTCATTTGATCACACCTACTCCAAATCAAGGCATTTGTGCTAATACTATTATGATGATGAAACTAAGCATGACTATCCCTTCAAACTACGAATTACATAGCAGGTATAGCAGAGTCACAGTTGAAATGACTTCTCATCTCCTAGCTGGAGAGTAACTTGATTAACAGAATATAAGACTGGCATCTACACCCTTGTCCATTGTTCACATTTACTTTATCTCCACAGCAGTTCAGATTAGACAATACTTACAACCCAATGAAACCATCCCCCATGCCCCAAACAATAACATTAATCTAGTCCCAAACTTTCTCCCGCAAAATCTCATGAAAGATAAAACACCAAAGCTGGAATTAATAATTAATTGCCTAGAGGTTTCCAATAAAGCTGAAAATGCAATAGGAAAACATGGTTTAAAAAAAAACCATGAAAAGTATACCTTTAAAACAGTGACATAAAAAGAAAAAAGAAAAACCATCATTTGAGCTTTTCTTATCTAGATACAGAAGAATGGAGTGTCAGAAATAAATACTTCTCAAATGCCTTACATTTAGTAGATGCTCCACATTGGTTTAATCATTACTGTCAATTGGACTCAACAATTTATGATGACAAAAAAAAGCCTATGAATTTGCATATGTGCTGTTACTTGCTCTTCCCTCTTCCTTTTCCCGTTCTCTCTCCTCCTCCCCCAAACAGTAACTTTCCTCCCTCTACCTTCAATCTTTCTCTTGCTCTCTCATTATGCAGCAGGTACACATTTCAGATTTAACAGGAGTCAAAAGGCCATCCTTATAGCACAAAGGGAGAACATTTTTAGCAGGCACATAATTGTCACAAGCTACTGAATAGCACCTGAATTTTAACTTCCACACCAAATCTGAATTGTCATCCTCTAAGTGCTCCAATTGCCAGAAAAGAGCAGTTTTGTCAAGATCATTGAAGTTTCTACAGGAAGTTCAAAAGTGACTGAGCAAAAATAAATCACTAATTGCCCACATATGAAGCTACCAGGATCAAAGACAGCACCATTTTGGTCCCTCAGTAATGCCAGTCTTTTGTAGAGCACCAAGTTCATAATCTCATTATGTGAAAAAAGTTCTCAGAATCAAGCAATGTCCTTATGGAAAGAATAATAAACAAGCATAGGATTATAGGATTTGGATCTGGAGGAGATCTTGGATCACTTAGTCCAACCCCTTCATTTTGGAAATCAGGAAATTGAAACTTAGAGCTGTTAACTATTTTGTCCACATTTACACAATTATTAAGCAGAATTATGCTTCAAACCCAGATGTCTGATGCCAGAGCTAATACTCTTTTCATTAAATCATGAAATTTTACCTGACAGTAAAAAGACATTTTATTTTAAGCTAGATCTGTCTTTGTTTGAGGACACTGTAATTAAATTCAATCAATCAAGAAATAAAAATTATAGAATTTATAGATGTGTCTTCAGTATGCAATGATGAGGTATTTGCCCTCAAGAAGCTTCTAAATCTAGCTGGGAATCAAATGTTCTTTGCTACCCCGTTACTAAAAAGGAGGGCAGCTAGGTGGTGCAGTGGGTAGAGTGCTGGGCCTAGAATCAGGAAGACCTGAGTTCAAATATGGCCTCAGACACTTCCTAACTGTATGATCCTGGGTAAGTCAGATAACTGTTTGCCTCAGTTTCCTAATCTGTAAGATGAGCTGGAGAAGGAAATGGCAAACCGATCTAGTATCTTTGCCAAGAAAACCCTAATGGGGTCATGAAGAGTCATTTATGACTGAAACAACAGAACAACAGCACTGATAATGAATCATAATTTCCATAGAGTTTTAAGGTTTATACTTTCCTTACAACAAACCTGTGAGGTAGTTATCATTTTGTCTGTTGTGGAAATGGGGAAATTGAGACCCAAAGAAGTAACTTTCCCATTATCACACAAAAGTACCTACTGTTATTTTTGATTGAGTGATTGGTTTATTTTGGTGGACTTCCATATACACATATGTATATATGTATATATGTATGTATGTGTAACTTCTTGATACATAATACCCTGATGACTTCAGTCAAATGTTTTCTTTGAAGGACACATAATTTCTACTTTGTCAAGCTGTCAGAAGCCTTGTACTCCGCATATGGACAGTGATAGGGTCTGTTATTTTACTGGCATAGGGAACTTCTTAGATGGGGGGGCCTCTCTCCCCCAATGCAGGACATTAACTTCTCTGCAGTTTATGGTATTAGAGTGTTGTCTAGAGCAGTGATGTAAAGCTCAAATAAAAATGGACCTTTGCTGGCTGTATACTGACATAGGAAACCATATATTAACATTATGTTCTATTGTATTTTTATTCATTTTGTTAAATATTTACCAATTACACTTTAATTTGGTTCCTTAGCACTAGCAGTATTGTAGGAATTTCCTTGTTCTAGAGCACCGAGAAGGTAAGAGATTTGCCTCAGATTCCATAGCCTGTTTAGATGATAGGCTGAACTTGAATTCAGGTCTTCCTGGCTCCTTGTACATGATAATAAAACAGATATTTGGAATCATGGACTCTGAACAGACGCCAGACATAGGCAGCCAAAGGCACAGACAATCTTAACTTGAGGGTACTCTGGTTAGCTTTCATTGACTGCCCTTATCAAGGTGTGCCATGACTCACAAGGCCAGCAGTTATGCACTAAAAAACTCATCCTTCCCTTATCAGGAGGTTTTCTGGCCACCATACCTTAGTAAAAGGTAAAAGGTTTAAGAACATTTTTTAATATTTTGATAACTTTTTCAATATAATTTGAAAATTGATTTCCTTTGCAATCCTATGTTTTGTTATGCATTTAAAAACATTATTTCAAAAATGGCTTCAAGAGACTGCCTAGGTGGGGGTTGGGGGTGGTCCATAACACAAAAATGGTTAAGAACCCTGCCTCTATAAATGGGAAGCAGAGAGCTAACAAACAGCCCTACAAAGCTAAAGTCCAAGAAATGGTAGCAGAGATCAGCTTGGCTACCCAACAGGGACACTGTATCACCCTATGGAGAAGCAATGCCCAGCACAGGAATGATGCCTAATACAGGGTGCTGTCCAGTCGAGATGTGACACTTAGCTAAAAGCAATAGCTCTATGACATCTGAGGTGTGGGTTGCTCTGCTCATACATGTTCCCTGATTACTATATGTCACCTTCTATATACTTCTATATATCTTACTATATACTACTATATGTCACCTTCATGTATATTTCTCGGCTACTCATATTCCCAACATATGTTCTTTCTCTGCATGTGCTATGGTCACAAATGTTTCCTATATATGCCCTCTACTTGTTTTCCCTAATTGCATGTATTCTCTGCATGTGTGCCCTCTTCCACTGGTGGCATGCCAACCTTTGGGATACTGTACACTATGTGCAAATGATGAGAAAATCTTTTGTCCCCATCACTTTATTTGCGATGATGTTTGTATCTTTTGTTTGGAACCTCTGGCTGGCCAGTTAGAGTGAAAACATTGGTGGAGGCTAACTGTGGCACATAAGTAAAACAAAGCATTACCATTCTACATTAAAGCTGCAATGTACCCAGTTTAACTTCCACTGAGTTCCAAAAATCTGAGTTTCTCCATCCAGGATCATCACTTATTAAACAAAGTGTGGGTGGGTTGCATAACTCTCAGTGCCATAGAAATTTCTCTCTGATCTGCTGCAGATTGTTGACTTTCAATTGCTGTTGTAATGTCTTTTCTCATTACCAGCATCCCACAAAGCCATTCTGCTCACTCAGCGGCTTTTATGCAGCAGCTGTTGTATTGCTTAGGGTTTGAAGCTAAACATTTACTCTCAAATATTTTCTTTGCTGGACACCAAATACCACCCAGCCCTCAGCAGCATGTGGACAGGAAATTCAGACCTTTCTCTTGATGAGCAGTTTAGAAATAAATTAGTACACTAATCCTAGATGCTTCAGAGCAATCTATTCCACATTCTATTAGCCTGAAATTCTGGTGATTAGGGAAAGAAAAAAAGCTTCTAAAATTAAAGGCAAAATATACATAAAATTAATCTGCAGGTCCTAGATTAACAACACCCTGTAGGTCTCTTAAGAAGAGTGGTTTTTAATAAAATCGTCAAGCTCTCAGTAAGCAACAAATGCTTATATTAGAAGAATTAGGGCTTACTTCTACTTCTATTAGGAGGCAGAAGGCATCTGTCTAAAATCTTAAAGAAGATGATTAGATAATGGGCTCTAGGTATTAGAGTTTCTAACAATTTATCTGATCTCTAGAGAATAATAATTTTATATAATCTCTTTAATTTTACATAAATGTGTTTTTAGTATTTTGAAGCAGTAGGGAGTTCTCATTAGGAATGTAAGATAGAAATCACTATAATTTCAACTCATTCAGTAATGTTGATCAGAGATACTATCATGTCAAGATTTTTCTCTACACTTGGGCCTCCTTCTAGCAAAGTTATTTTCTTTTTTCTTGTTTTAATACATTAAGGAAAATCAGGACCTGGTATCTTCACTCTTAATGTTAATGTCAAATGCTACAGATGTTTAAAAAATAATTTTCTCAGATGAAACAGTAATGACCTTGAACTTTTGTTCAAGGGTGAAGGATTTATGAAATGAAGTCTGAATCTTATGATTGAAGCCATTTGGAACTCAAGACAGAATCTCAATTCTCTGAATAATTTGCTTGTTAATTGAAGAGAAAAAGAGTCAACCAATGGATTAGAACTTCAGCTGAAAGGCTGATGACACTTATTCCTTCCTGTTGGTTCATCTTTGGGTGGTGAGAGGAGAGGTGGAAGGGTCAGTCAGTCATGTTATTAGAAGCCACAATTTATAGTGTCCTTCAGATTTCACGGAATGAAAAAAACAAAAACCCACCAACAACCACTTAGTCATTTTGCTGAAATGTCAGATTTGTATTTCTTTGTTGATTTTCCTGAGTATATAATATTAATGGGCTGCTGACACCACCCTAGGCAGAGAATTCTAGACTTATGTAACCTTAGAATTGCAAGGAAGACCTTGAGGAGATTATGTAGTCCAGCTACATCATTTTATAGATGACGACTGACATCTGGAGAGATTAAATCACTTGTCCAGGGTTACGTGGCTATTGTGAGAACATGGATTCAATTAATCACAGGTCTTGAAACTCATTCACCTATAGTATGCTGACTCTGGAGGTGGCGGGGAATAAAATGATTCTCACAAGGTCACACAGTTTAGCCAATATCTCCTAACTCCCAGCAAGCAGTATGATACCATGGAAAGAGTGGTGATTTGGGGTCGGAGACTTGTCTGAGTTCAGATTCATGATCTTACATTACTATCTCTGTGATTTGAAGAAAATCACTAGACTTCTCTGGACCTCAGTTACCTAATCTGTAAAACTGAAAGAGTAAAGTGGAGGGTGCTCTATATTTAAAGTTGGGAAAGACCTAAGTTGGCCTTTGATACTTATTACCTAGGGCAAGACATTTTTGTTTATTGGGCTTCCAGTCCTTTAACTGTGAAATGAATCAAATGAGAGATGGAAAGGAACCCAGCAGCCATCTAATCCAACCAATACATGAAAGAAACTCCACTATAACACACCAAGAAAGGGTTGCTTCACTTCTGTTAGAAAACCTTTGAGGAGGAGTAATCCACCATCTCTCCAGCTAGCTAGCACATTCCAATTTTTGACAGTTCATATTTTTAGGAAGTTCTTCCTAATGTCAAACTTAAATCTGTCTCTTTCCAACTTCCACCCAGTGTTTCTGTTTCTGACTTTGGGGACAGACCAAACAAGCTTAGTTCCTCCTCCATATGACAGCCCTTCAAAGACTTGATGATAGCTGTCTTTTCCATCCCTGCCCCCACCCTCCAACACAGTCTTCCTTTCTCTAGTGTGAACATGTTCAGTTCCTTCAAACAACTCTCTGACATGGCCTCATGGCCCTGATTACCCTCCTCTTGAAACTCCAACTTATTAGTGCCCTTATTAAACTGTGGTGCCCAGAAACAAACACAATACTCAAGTTCTGAGGAGGTCAGAGCACGCTTGAACTGTCACCATCCCACTCTTGGAAGTTCTACAGCAGACAACATTTGCCCTTCCCTGATCTTGTTGTGTCTCCTCTGTCTTCTATGACCTTTAACATATCACTGATAGCGAATCAGAAATTGTAACTGCCAAGTTCTTTCAGGAAATGAGGATCAGTTCACAGGGACCTGGTGACTTGAATTTATTTTGAGCTGCTAGGTAATCTTTTACTATCTCCTTACTTTGCCTAGGTGCCAGTTCCTCCTTGGTCATTTTTATTCTGTCATTTACAGTGTAAAAATTAGTCTCCTATGTAGAAAAATCAGAAGCAAAATAAAAAATGAGCTGTTCTGCCTCATGTTTGTTGTTGGTGTTTACCAGCCGATCACCCCAAGCAAAGGTCTTATCCTTTAGACTTAGCACAATTCCTGGCACAGTCAATCAGTCAGTCTATAAAGATTTATTAAGCGCTTGATATGAAACAAGCATTGGGTTAAATGCTGGCAATATAAACAAAGGCAAAAGTTAGTTCCTACCCTAGAGGAAGTTATAATCTAATGTGGGAGACATTGTGCAAATATATATGATGTATAAGTAGGATAAATAGGACATAATCATCAAAGGGAAGGCACTAGAATTAAAAGGGGCTGGGAAAGATACCTTGTAGAAGGTGGGATTTTAATAGGACTTTAAGGAACCCAGTAAAGCCAGTAGACAGAAATAAGGAAGGAGAATATTCCAGGCATTAGAGACAGCCAGAGAAAGTGTTCAGAGGCCATAGATAGAGTGTCCTGGTTAGGCAATAGTAAGGAAGTCAGTGTCATTGGATCAGAGTATGGAGAAGCAGGGAGGAGAGAGCATAAAGTATAAGAAGACTGTAAAGATGTAGGAAGATACCTTATAAAGGGTTTTGAATACCAAATAGGATTTTTATATTTGATTGTGGAGGTGATAGAGAGCCACTGGAGTTTTTTGAGTGGGGAGGGAGTGACAAGGTCAGACCTACATTTTATGAAAATCACTGGTGGCTGAATGGAGGATGGATTGGAGTGGGGACAGACTTGTGGCAGGCAGATCAACCAGCAAGCTACAGTAATAGTCCATCTGTGAGAATATAAGGGCCTATGTCATTAGTTTCATGGCAGTATCAGAGGAGAGAAGTGGGGCATATTTGAGAGATGTGGCAAAGCTGAAATTGACAGGCTTTGGTAACAGACTCAATATGGAGGGTGAGAGATAATGAGAGTTGTGGATGACACCTAGGTTGCAAGCTTGAGGAATTGATGGTGTTGCCCTTGACAGCAATAAGTAAATATAGAAGGGGGAAAGGTTTAGGGAGAAAGATAATGGTTCAGTTTAATATATCTACTAGACATTTAGTTCAAGATGTCTGAAAGATAGTTAGAGATACAGGACAGAGTGTTTAGGGCTTGATAAGCAGATTTGAGAATAACCAGCATAGAGATGATAATTACATCCATAAGAGCTGATGAGATTATCAAGTGAGAATAAAGACTTAATAAATGCTTGTTAAATGATTGATTATGCTTTCTTTGATCCTACTTTCTCCCTCCTCTCATATAGCTTTAAAAAAAATCTTTTTTTTTTTTTTTTTACTTTAGCTTCCCCCACGAGCCTCAGTTCATTCTGATCATTAGCATTCCTTACACTATTTTTACAGGATGAGACCACATTCTTATGTTCATCTTTCTTACTTGGCCTTGCTTCCATTTCTTATATACTTTTTTTTTAGTTCTAATTTGGTTGGGGAATTATTTTGGCATCCACATTGGTCTTTTCAGATACATCCCATTCTGCTTCTTTAATGGAGTCTAGAATTTCATTTTTGTAACATATTCTATCCTTCTTAGGCTGACATCACCTGAGGCATTTTACTCCGCGGAATCCTGCCTATTCTTCCTCTGAACTTTTTGAAACCTTTAGCAAATTTCTGGCTAATTAAAGTCCCTTATCCTTACTCTATCATTGCCAAACTTGTGATCTATCTGTCTTCATTTCACACATGACTGCTCTCCTGTAAATTTCTACATCATGCCCAAGAAACCTCTTGATCCTGGAAGATCACCTCAGTCCTGGCATTCATGCCTTAGAAGTATCCTCTGATCCTGGGATCTTTCATCTGATTTTATGGCTCCTTCCCATAGTTCCATTTAAGGAGGATGCCCAGGACAGCCATTTTTTCATTTTCTGTCTGGCTGTACTCCTCCAGACTTTTCTAGCATTCTCCGGTACTAGGTACCTTCTCCCACCTCATTCCTTCCTCTTTTCTCAGCTTCCTTTGTTTAAAAAAATTATTTATTTATCTGGTTTTTGGAGGGGAGAAGGCAGGGCAATTGGAGTTAAGTGACTTGCCCAAGGTCATACAGCTAGTGTGGCAAGTGTCCAAGGACAGATTTGAACTCAGTCTTTCTGACTCCAGGGCCAGTGTTCTACTTACTGTGCCACCTAACTGCCCCTCTTGGCTTCCTTTTATGTGTTTTCTTTCCAATCAGAATGTAAGTTCCTTGTGAGCAGGGGTTGTCTTTCTTTTTGCTTATATTGGTACACTCAGCACTTAGCACCAACACTTGGCACATAGTAGGTGTTAATAAATGTTATTGACTGACTAATCGATAATATTCTCCAATGATAAAATCACTTCTCTTTCTTCATCTTTGTCTTTCAACCACCCTTCATCATGTTCTGTCCCCCTCTCTTTCTGTTCCTGAATTTCCTCACATATGTATACTTTCTTAATATATAATCACATTCTTTACCACTCTAACCCTATTCCCCATCTTTGATTATCCTGTTTCTTTTGAATAAAGAGAGTGTGCCTGTCTGGAGTGGGCCACTCATGGATTTCATCTCACCCATTTTCTGAGGTCCCTTCCAAAACTAGATTTATGATCCTATAAGTCCACTACTCCTTCTGCTACACCATTTCCCACTATATGACTTTGTAATAACCAAATTTTATTCCATTCTCAACTCAAAGGTTCTCATAGGTTCAGACTCCAAAGGTTAGGCTTATATTGATTGATAAGTCACTATGGACTTTTTTTTTGGAGGGGGGAGGGCAGGGCAATTGGGGTTAAGTAACTTGCCTAAGATCACACAGCTAGTAAGTGTATCAAGTGTCTGAGGATGCATTTGAACTCAGGTCCTCCTGACTACAGGGCCACTTCTCTACTCACTGTGCCACCTAGCTGCCCCTGGACACCATTTAGTGTAAGTTTCAACAAGGCCAATAAATTATGACAAACTCAGCTATTTGTTGGCTTTTCTTAGAATCAGAGTGAGAAGGAACTGGCAGTATAATGGAAAGAATACTGGTCAAACACAGAGTCAGAAAGCCTGGGTATGAATCTCAGATCTCCCACTTCCTAGCTATGTGACCAGGGAAACTATTTTAAGCTCCTTGGTAAAAATAAGGAAATAATCCTCACTTATCTATCAAATAAGATAATTTAAAAGTGCCTAGTACAGTGCCTGGCACATAATGGGTGTTTAATATATGGCTGTTCTCTTCCCTCCCCTTCCTCCCCCTTTCATTATATCAAGGGAGACATGATAAGATATTATGAGAAAAAAAATCACTAAAGTGCTACATTAATGTTGCTATTATTATATCCTAGTTACAGATTCTTTGCAACTCTTAGGATTTAATTACTGCAAAAGAACCATTTAGGGTGATACAGAGTAACAGCACACTCAGGAAACACAGCCTTCTTGTGGATTGCTGTAGAGAATACCAAATAGCAAGACCAAGCATGAAAACCTGACTTTCACATAGGTTTTCCGAGCTTCCTGCCAGATTCTGCTGAGACAAAGACAAAATAATCCCTACCTTTGTGGTACTTAGATTTATTTGACTGAGGCACGTAACATGTATAGAGATAAGTAAATAAAAAGGTAAATTAAAAGTAAAACAAATTAATTTTAAGAGGATTTGATTAAAATTTCAGGGAGTTTGGGGGTGGGGTGTGGGCACAGATCAAGAAGGATCTCAAGTAGGAGATGGTACCTGGGTAATTCTTTGAAGAAACTTAAGAGTATACAAAGTAGGTAAAAGCAAGAAGGGAATTCGTTTCAGTACTAGAGATACCATCTGTGTAAACACATGGAGGTGGGAGACTAAATAGTAAACCGGGCTTATTGACTGAAATTAAGGGATGTAACTGACAGTTGGGAGTATTAGAAAAAGCTTCCTATGATAAGGGGTCATCCTGAGCTGTGCTCTAGAGGAAGCTAAAGATTTTACAAATTCAACAGCTCAACAAACATTGAAGAGCTGTGTCAGACTATTACGTTATGCATTGTGGACAATGCACACTAGATATGACCCTCTGCTTGTCCTCATGGAATTTACCATTTATAGAGAAAGGTAAAGTACAGACAGTGAAAACAAACAATATTTAATGTTCAAAGGGTACAAAGACAAAGAGGACATGACTGAAACAACTGAACAACAGCAAAAGGGCTTCTATTTAGTTAGAGGTATAAGAGAGAATTCTTAGGCATAGGAACAACTGTGGAAAAGACATGTAGCATATGGGAAAGAGACAGCTTGGTCGAAAACAGAGTTTGTATTGGGGGAGGGGTACTGATGAGAGATCAGTCTAGAAATATAGGTTCGATGCCAAATATAAGTCTTTATTTTATCCTAGAGGTGACAGGAAGTCATTGAAGCCTCTTGAGCAAGGGAATGACATGGACCCATGTATTATCAATATCTATGTGGCTGCTACATGGGAACGGATTGGAGAAGAATCAGAGAGATCCATTAGAGAATTACTGCAATAGTCCATGTGAGAGGTGATGAGGGCCTGAATTATTATGGTAGCTAAGTGGAGAGAAGGGGTAAATCAGGGGTGGGGAACCTGTGACCTCAAGGCCACATGTGTCCTTCTAGATCCTCAAGTGCAGCCCTTTGATTGAATCCAGACTTCACAGAACAAATCCCCACAATAAAAGGATTTATTCTGTAAAACTTGGGCTCAGTCAAATGGCTGCACCCAAGGACCTAGAAGGCCACCCTGGCCATTAAATATAAGAGACGCAAAGTAGAATGGCATCAGCTTTTGGAAGGTCCTGTAAGGCAAAGGAATATACTGGCTAGAAGTAATATAGCATTCTAAAACCAAGAACTCAAGTACAGCAGCAATCAGGCCATAAAATTATCTTGTCTACATAAATAGATAGTCATATGATATTCAAGAATGCTGTTTCAGTAGGAAAAGGTGTTGCCCAATTTGGGTAGCAAGTATGATAGTTGCACTTTGGTGGGGAATTGATTTTATGAGAAACACAAATTATTACTCTGTAATGCTCTTCAAGAGGAAAATATATTAACACTGGTATTCGTAAAAAATCCTTGTTTATATACTTGCTGCTTAATTGGAATTAGAGGCTCTCCATTCCCTGCAGGATGGCTCAAAACTCTCAGTGGTCATTTGTGATAAATCAGGCGATTTTTTCTGGTGTTAAAGTATTCATTAAGTTTTGATGACTCCTTAAAATCTCAGAATGAAAGTCAATGACCCCATGGAAGAATCTGAAAATAATCAAACCAGGTCAATACAAGGCTTCTACTGGAGCCCCAGGTGATAGAGGGTGAAAGAAAGACAGAAGGAAAAGAAAACACTCATTTATTTAGGAAGGGCAAAAATAGGCCAAATCGGTAAGGAATAATTGTTACATTTTCATTCACCAGATGGCATTGTCAACAATGAATGAACACACAGGAATTATTAACAGATCCACAATAGGACACAACTATTCTCTGATGATTTCAAATACTCTATCCCCAAACTAGCTAAATCCCTAGCTTGATGGCCCCTATGGCAGGCAATACTTGTGTTATTTATTTGCTGTGTGACCTTGACTAAGTCTTCCTTAAGTTTGGCATCTGAAAAAAAAGTTGATTTATGTTTTTGGCACCTGCTTTCTCGCATTTAAATCACCTTCTTAGAATTTTGCAATCATCTCCATACACACACACACACACACACACACACACACACACACACACACACACGGCAGCTAGGTGGCACAGTAGATAGTTGCAAAGAGAGAGAGAATTAGGCTGATTTTCTTTACTGCATATCTCTCTCCCGTTCTCCTACTGGTACAACTCCACATCTGGTGCTACCTCTATCCCTACCTTTGTGTTTACAGACATAATAGAATCTATAAGCCTGTTAACCAGTTTTGTCACCCTTAAAATTGTGTCTCTATGCCTAGACATGTATGTTGTAGACAACAGGTGCCAAATTTGCTCAGAATACACTGCAGTCACAAAAACTCCCAAGTCTTGCCAAACCAGATTAAAATATAATTGGGAAATATTTAACAAAATAAATATCAATATAACAGAAGAAAAATAATGTTAATATGTGGCTTTCTGAGTCAATATGCAGCTGCCCAAAAGGATTCTTATTAAGGTGTAGTGGCCCCATTTCTATTTGAGTTTGACACTACTGATGTAGACAATCATTAAATATAAAACCACTCATTCTAGCTATGTTCCACAAAGACCCACCCTTCTACTGACAGTGAGCCTGAAAAGTATGGAGTCTTTATGTTCCTAACAGGAACAGGTAAGTTTAGTGTGCTTTAAATGAATTCATAGATGACAGATTCATAATGTGTTATTAAAGTAGTTTTATTATATTTGAATGGGCAGCTAGGTGACACAATGGCTAGTGCCAGACCTGGGATCAGGAAGACTCATCTTCCTGAATTCTAATCTGGCCTCAGACACTAACTAGCTGTGTGAGCCTGGGCAAGTCACTTAACCCTGTTTGCCCCAGTTTCCTGGAGAAGGAAATGGCAGACCACTCCAGTGTCTTGGCCAAGAAAACCCCAAATGGGGTAATTCTTCTGATACTTTTAGAAACTACTTGTGAAGAGAAATCACTAATTAAAAGAAAAGAAGGCTGAACTGTCCACCTGTACTATCTCTGTCTGTCTCAGTCTCTGTTTCTCTCTCTTCCCTGTTCTGCTCTCCATCCTCCCCATACCACTTACATCTTTTCTCATTAAGTAATTGCAGTTACACTGAATTCTCCCACATTGAAAAACCTTGTATTAAGACTAGTTTGGGATCAGAGCAGAAGCATGGAAAACTCAGCAGAAAATAGTGATTTCTCCTCTTTCAAATCCAGACAGAGCAGATTCATAGTTTATTTGCAAAAGACAGGGCTACCTACAACAAATATAAGGGAATTCCTACCCAGTCACAAGTCCCTCATCATTCCCTAAGTTATTTTAGGAGGGCAGACCACATAGTCAAATAATAAAGTCTGCCTAATTCCTCTCCTTTTCACCTTTCTCCTGGCTCAGTGCTGGAATAGTATGCTTACCTCTTACCTCTTATCCTTACACAGATGGACAAATTTCAAACTCACTTTGAGGTTTGTGTATATTTTTGATTGATTCCAGGGGACTAAGTTCTCCCTGGAACCCTCATCATACTAATTGTACAGATTCAAGGGCTTTGATTAGATTTAATGTTCATAACTAGAGCCTCTTGATATTACATAAGTCTAAGTAAGATGTCCTGGTGCTATTCTGGACAAGAAAAACCATGCCTTATTTCCATCTTATCAACCCTTTACTGCATGAAGTTCTGTACTCATATCTCTAGTAATGGGCCAATACTGAACCCACCTATAAGAATAAGAAGCATTGAAAACAATATTATTAACTCATATTTGAAAAATACTTTATGATTTATGTGATATTCTCATATATTTGGACTCATGTGGTACCCATAACTGACTTGATGAGGTAGGCCTAGATCATACCTGAAACTGTCACAGGGCAAATGAGGCTTTGCCCCAGGATATCAATATCCATCCTGCTTCCCCAGCAAAAGACCATACTTTCTACTCCTGCCTGCCACCACCCTGAGGTACTATCATTTGAGTCACTACATAAGATAGCCACCACCTACAGAATCCTTTCCTATACCACTTCCAGGATGGTATCATCTCAATGGTACTTCTCTCCTGGATGGGCCTCACCACCCCAACTTTGATGAAGGCAAAGACTCATGACCCTCACTACATCCACCCTATCAATGTTTTTATTACCTCTGTTGGAAAAAATGTTTAGTTATAGTTTTAATAGGATTATCCTCATTTTACAGATGAAGATGAAATTTCTAGGTCATTTGTTCAAAGTTATGCAGCTAGTAAGCAGTTGAACCATGCTTGAGACATGGCTATGTTGTCTCCCAACTCTAACATGATGCTAACTATTTACTCTCTCATGGATCGTGCCTAGGTGACTAGTTAATTCTGTGCTCTATAATCATATTGATTTCCTTTAACTTGTATTTTTTATCTTGATTACTTTTCCTATAACCAAAAAAATCCATCTGCCAGTTTCCTAAAACAGCAGAATAATTCTGACAGAATTTACTACCCAGTGTAACAAGGTTTTATTGAACCTGTTGTTTGATTTAAAAAAAATCTTTTCATTACACCAGACTAATTTTATCAGTACTCAATTAAATGGATTTGCAGCAAGACAGGCAGAATTGCCAGATAGCTTAAAGGAGCTTCCTAACCAGCCTCATCTGTCACTGCCTACCTAACAATACTCTGCATCTTCTGGGTAGAATTCATTAAAAAAGATATGAACTGAAACAATTCACTATCTTGATGTGATTGATTCTGCAACCACAGATATGTCAAAACATGTTTTCAGAAATTATAATTTATGCCACTTGCTTATAACTGTGATTAGCTAGTTTTAAGCTGCACCATTTTCTTCATCTAGGAGCTCCTAAGGCAGCCTTCTTACCAAAATGCCTATGAAAATAAAACTTGACTGTTTCAACTGGCATTACTGAAATTGGCTGCTAAGAGGGCTATTTTTCATGATGCAATAGATTCTGTGACACTAGTGATGAAGAAACAGACATGGTGCACCAGAAGTCAGATTTGCTCTATTGTATTATTTTCTATACAAAGAGTAATGAGAATTTCATGTGATAAATAATTTTAAAAGTGGGACCCTGACCAGATGCCTAAATATAAAGAAGTTGGGAATGGTATCATAATTTAGAGAATTTAGTTTTTGTAAAATGATGCCATCTCTATTTTCATTCCACCTCAGTCTACTGAAGCCTCAGAATTATGGTAGCATGGAGTAGAATTGCTATTATAGAAAAAAAGAGTTTTAGAGATCATTCTGGTTTTGTTTTTTTTTTTTTTGGCTGGAGCTATTAGGGCATAGTGTGTCCAGATAAGATTTATTTCTATCTCAGAAGTCTTAAGCTTCAGAGACCTCTCTTAAATTTCCATTCTGATGCCTCATTGTGATGTGGATGTGGCTCTATTTGTCAAAGGCTAGAATAAAGAAGCTTAAAATTTAAGAGGCCTTACTAACCTGCCAAGGCTTCAAGTATGGCCTCAGAGGTAGATGATGTGTGCCTATTATAGAATCAGAGAATATCAGAATTGGAAGAGACCTCAGATTTCATGTAGTTCAACAACTGTATCCAACCAGGAATTCCTTCTACATCAAATCTGACGATTGTTCATCCAATCTCTACTTCAAAACCACAAATTACGGGGAACTACTACTTCCCAAAGCAGCATGTTCCAATTTTGGACAGCTTTAATGACAGCAAGTCATTCCTTGCATTGAATCCAATTTTGCTTCTTTTGTTACACCATTCACTGGACTTAATTCTACTCTCTGAGGCCAAGCAGAATAAATAATCCTTCATCTTCATGACAGTCCTTTGAATATTTCAGTATAGCTATCATGATTTCTTTAAATCTTTTCTTCTCCAGCCTAAGCAACCAGAGTTCATTTAACCAATATTCATATGTTCTCTACTTCCCTCACCAACCTGGTTGCCCTTCTTTAGCATGTGGCACTCAGGCCAAGACTGATAACAATATCAGACCACAGGTGCAGTCTCACCAGGGCAGAATACAATGGAAATACCAGTTCCTTTTTTTATGGCCATTATACCTCTCTTAAATGAAGCTTATGGTAAAACTAGCATCCTTTTTGCTTCCATGTTATCTTAGACATATATTGAACTTATAATCCGCAAATGCCCCCTTTAAATTTTTTCACATGACCTTATGTCTAGCCATACTTTCCATATCCCGTACATTAAAATTTTTTTAAACCCAAGGGTATGACTTCACATTTAATTCTGTCAAATTTCATTTTATTAGAGTTCCACCCATTATTATAAGCCATCAAATATATATTTGGATCTTGACTATATTCCATTATATCATCTATATCTCCTAGCTTGTTGTACCATCTGTAATCTTGGCAAATGTGTCATCTCTGCATATTCTCAAGTACTTGAAAAATATAAAAAATAACAGTCCAGACAATGGACAGATCCCTGAGGGCAATATCTAGAAAACTATCTCCAGTGTCATCAGTCCATTGATGACAACTCTTTAGGATTGTTCATTCAGTCTGATTTCAGTTCTGAATTCACCTAATTATGCTATAATCCACCCCACATACCTTCACCTTCTTCAAAGAGAGAGATGAGAGATTTTTTTAAAATGCTTTTTTGTAATCTAGGTATTCTATGTCAATGTTATTTTTCTTATCTACTAATCTAATAAATCTGTCAAAAAACAAATGAGATTAGCCTGGTATGATGAGTTCTCCATGAAGCTAGACTAATTCTTAGTGACAATTCCATTTGTTAAAGGATGATTTGTAAGCATTATTATGTAGTCAATAATTTTGCAAGGGAATAAAGTCAAATTAAAAATTTCTGGATTTTTGGAAGACTGTATTTTTCATTTTTTTTAAAAATAAAGACAATGTTTGCCTATATTCGGTCCTATAGCCTCTCTCCAATTTCCATGATTTAAAAAAATCACTGACCATAGCATAGCAATCACATCTGGATAATCTTTTGGTGACCTAGGATGAAGTTCATCAGGATCAAATGACTTTAACTTACTTAGGGCAGCTAGGTATACTCAACTTTTTTCAGTTTCAACTTTCTGTTAACTATTTTTGTTCTATCTTTTTCCAGTCTGAAGAACATTCTTCTTGGTTAAGAAGACAGTAAAATAAAAGTTGAATGTCCATTTTCCCTTTCATCTTACCATCTGTTACTTCTTTGATCTCCTCGTGCCCTCAACATCACTGATAAAACCCTTTTTGTTTTCCTCAGCATTCATCATAAGCCTCAGCTTGTTCTGAGCTGTGGCTCTGCTTTCACCATTCTGACAATAATATTCACATTCCCTTTAATTTGTCCTCAGCTGCCCTTGATTCTATCCTTTAAACACTGAATAAAAAAAATCTAAGGTTCATACATCCCTATATCTCACCTTAGTCTCTATAGACCCTTCTTTCATTTTTTCCCTCAATGGAATCATATGTCTTTCAAATTTCATTCTTGTGCCCCATTTACACCTGTAGGCCAACCACCACGGCCACTGAATCCACCATTCTTTCTCTAGATGAACTCTGAAATCTGCTCACACCAAACTTAGGATGCACGTCAGATTATGTTCAGCTTACCCTCTTTCTTCAACATAAACATTAAGATGAAGTGGCCTTTTTCTCCCAAAATGTTAATTATTTTTGCTTTAACCAAGGTCCTTCCTCTTTGTTTAAATTAGGTACAGAACAGCAGTTTCTGTCACCACTTTTCCACAAGGCAAATCAACAAGCTTTTCTGCATTAGATATAGAGGAAAAAATGCTTAGCAGCTGTAAAGATAGTTCCATCATGCCTCCACGGAGGACCGTGTGGCCCTGGAAAGATAACTTAATTTCTTCAAGTCTCAGTTTCCTCATTAGTAAGAGGAAGATAATAAGAGCTAGTTATTGTGAGGAACAAATGAGATAACATATGTAAATTGCATTGCAAATTTTAAGGCACTGCACAAATTCCAGCTATTATTACCATTTATTATTAGTGTTACTATATTTTATAAACTTGTGCCTTGTTCTGCCCAAATAACTAGATAAGGAAAATGAGACAGACATCAGTGACTTACTCACGAACATACAACCAGTATGAGTCAGGGCTATATTACAATCTATTGTGTCTCTCACTGTGAGTTTCCTAGCAATCCTTTTGAACACAAGTTGAAGCTGTGCTTCATGGAATCCTTCACATGCTTCCTCTTCCCTTTTGGCTACATTGATTCAACATAAGGCATCACCAGTCACATTACTTCCATCATGGTAGAGACATACCATACCAGTCAGCTTGATTGAAGGCTTTGGTCAGATTAGTTTTCGACAGTTGTAAACAGAAGTAACCTGAGGGCAATCTTTATGTGAATGACAGAATCACCAGATTTGACAGTTGGAAGAGACCTCAGGAGCCATCTAGTTCGATACACAGAAGAAAAGCACTCCCCTGCTATGATGTACCTGACAAATGGTTATATACCCTATGCTTGAAGATCTCCAAGGAGGAAGAATCCACTAAATTTGAGGCAGTGCATCTCATTTTTAAACAGCTCTAAATATGACTGTTTTTCCTAACATTGAGCCTCAATTTCCCTACTTGCAACTTCTACCCCCTTCTTTTTGGTTCTGCCCTAATGAGTTAAATGGAACAAACCAAATTCCTCCTCCAAATTACAGCCCTTAAAATACTTGAAGGCAACTATCATGTCCTTCAGATTCTTTTCTTCTATAGACTAAAGATGTCGAGTTTCTTCAACTGATAGCCATGTGAAATTGACTCAAGATCCTTCACCACTTTGGTTGTTGTCCTCTAAATATTCCACAATGAACAATCTAGGCTGTGTTACCAGTATTTGTTTGTTCCTGGCTTAAGCTCAAGGTTGTGCTGTTTCACTATTATCTCCAGCCAGTATGTCAGAGGAAAAATTTGAAGTCAGATCTTCTGACTCAGAAGACAGTATTACGTCAACTATGTCACACTGCCTCTCATTCTGGGAAAAAAGAGCACGTAAATAACTTCATTAGAAAGAAATCTGCCATGAAGAAATGCCAACATAATTAATCATATATTTAGTTTCATTAAGATTAAAACTGAAATGATTAGGTATTACAAATTAGTAATTATAGGCCATCAGGAAGCTTTATGCTCTCTCAAACTTCCTACTTTAAATATTAAATGCTAAAGATTAAAATATTATCTTTTAAAATTATCTTCGATGTTTTCATAGTGAAAGTACAAACAGTCCTTTTTTTAGGTAATGGGCTAACTTAAGTGTGCTTTGGCTCAGGAAATCAGTGCTTCACTCCATCCATAATGAGAGATTTAGGATATTAATTCAGGTAATTTTCTGTAAGAGTAGAATTTAGGGCTAAACAATCTATTCTTAAGTACATTTTGGGACCATTACTTTTCTTCCCTGAGATTTGAGAATTATTTTTCCATCACTGCCTTTTATTCTCCATGCCCATCTTATTATTGTGCAGAGTTGGTACACAAGAGTGAGGGAGATTTATAGCATGAAATTACTCTATTTACATTTGGCAGTTGCCTCAGCAGATTTTAAAATTCTACCTCATATATACACTATTGTTTGTTACTACTAAAACACATGCATCTCAACGTCTCCCCATGAAATTTAAGTGGATTCTCTCAGAAATAAAATTTTGCCAAGGAGAGGTAGTAAATATACACGATCACAGCAAATATGACTGTTCAGTATGATTAGCATATTTCAGCTTACATAAGAAAAATTGTGTTACAGAAGGTAAAACAGAATTCATTAAAGCATTTTTAACACCTACTATGTGCAAAGAACTATGCTTGGGCCAGTGGAAGTAAAAATATGAATGAGACATTATGTTATTCATCTTTATCATATTTTATCTAGGGTTACTGAAGTGAATGCACATACTTGCCAGTGTTATGATGAGTAACTAGGAAAAAGTCTAAATAGAAAAGAGTTTTAATCTATAGGAAGACAAGTCCCATAGAAATTCTATGGTGCGCATGTCATTATGATGATTATATTGAGTCCAAAAACATTATATACTGAATATCCTGAACAAGATTTATATGTACTGAAACTTGACTGGCTTAGTAATCATGCAGGAAAAAAATATGTATATCAGTGCCCAGGTTATGACATAAAGTTTATTGCTAGACTAATTAACGAGCTTCCCATAGATCATCTAGTGTGGATGAAGGATAACTTTTGGACAGAGAATTTCACTTCCATTCATGAAATACAAAAAGAACTAAAAGTCAGTCATATACAGACAAAGGAAATGGACCCAGAGTTAAGCAGGGAAAGAGGAGGAAAGCATTTTAGTAAATACTTTTTTAAAAAGTCTCAGCCAGCAATGGAAAACAATATTAGAATTTGGCTGAAGGGAAGCCCTTTCTTGAACTCCCTGAACCTTCAGTAGCCTGGAGGAAGGAGGCTTCCAGGGCACTGGCAAAATCCTCACGGGAGGATTTATAGAAAGACACAAACGAGAATCACATTTAGTTGAAGGCACTGATGAAATGGAATTTTCAGTGACACAAGGAATGCCTACATAACAAAATCATTGATCTGCCAACAGAAGTAATTGTACATGTCTTGTCTCAACCACTAGAATGTAAACTTCTTAAGGGCAGATACAATTTCTTTGTATCTCTTTTTGTTTCTAGTGCAGTGCCTTTCACAAAATAGGATATTAATGAATCTTTTAAATGAATGAATGAATCATAGGGGCTTTAAAACAAGAGAGATTTCTATTGGCCAATTACAAAGAGTTTGAGGAATTCAGAGGAGAGAGAGATTGCTCCCCCTAGAAGGGATCAAGAAAGCTTCCATGAAGGACATGACAGCTCAACTTAGACTTAAAACAAAAGTGGTCTTCAAATAGGAAAAGATGGGAAGGAAGATATTCCAGGCAGAAAAAAAGTAATAAATCATGATGATAATAACATGACCTACTTAACAGGATTTTATGTAATTCAAATGAAAATAGAGTAGAAAGTGTTTATTTGACCATATAGTGCTATATACATATATTTCCCTCCTACATATTGTGAGGGGGAAGTCATACTTCAGTTAAGGTGAAGAGGTAGAAGAAACATTCACAGAAAAGCTGATATCTGTAGGGGAGCTTGCTCATCCTAACACAAGTTCTCTTAAGTCAAAGTGAATGTGGGCAGGGCAGACAAGGAAAGGTTTCAGTCTGGTCAGAAGAAGGGCTGAGAGGGTATTAGATAAGCATAAAAGTATGAATAATAATAGCATTTATATGCTGCTTTAAGGTTTGCAGAGCATTTTTACAAATATTATCCCATTTTCTTCTTGCCACAACTCTGGCAGGTAGGTGCAATTATTATCCCCTTTTTGCACGTAAGAAAACTGAGGCAGGTGCAGGTTAGGTGACTTCCACAGGGTTACAAAGTTAGTAAGTGTCTGAGGCAAGATTTAAATTCAGGACTTCCTGACTCTAAGCCCAGCAGCAGATAACTTTCCAGGATGAAAGGACACAGAAACTTTTCAGTCAGAAAAATATAGTCATCAATTTGATGACTTCTGCTTTCTGAAAAAAAGTTATATGCTTCCACGCAGTACAGGGTGTTCCCAAAGTCTGGACACATAGGCAAAAATGCATATTTTCATGAAATGAAATGATTGGAATTTTCAACATCTTATTTAATTGGAATATTAACAAATAACATCTTCAATATGATTTCCATCACTTGTGATGCAAAGGTTAATACGCTTTGCAAGATTCATGTGAACTTGATGCAATAACTCAGTAACTCCACATTGCTGTCAATTTCAGCACATTCACTCTTGGAATATGAATATGAAATCATATGATGTTATTTGAAGTTTAAGATGTTATTTGTTAATATTACAATTAAATAAAATGTTGTTGAAAATTTCAATCATTTCATTTCTTGAAAATACGCATTTTTGCCTATGTGTCCAGACTTTAGGAACACCCTGACCCTGCATGTCAGTTTTTATTATGTTGTTCTTATCTTCAAATTCTTTCCCAAATTCAGTATCTTGTAGGAAATACATTTATGGAACAGAAGTTATTCAACACAAAGGAGTAGAATTTAAAATGTATACCTATTCCTGACTTTGAAGCTCTCTCCTGTTTATTACACTGCTGCCTGGTTACTGCATTAAAATTTATCACCAGATTTTAAAATCTTATTTCAGTTCTTTTCAGAACATTCACTGTGCCAAAACTTTCAACACCCATAGAAAACTACTTTACGACAAAATAAACAAGATTTTAAAAACACACCACCAGGTTGTTGCTTTAAAAAAAGGTAAGGAAAAGCACTGCTATTATAAATTTGTCTCTTTCCTTTTGCAAAAATATAATTTGAGTTCATAATCTTCCCTAATTCGTAATTATTATTGTGGTTTGTGGCCTTAATTCAGCCTTGCAAAATTATGTCTATCAATATTGAATGCTTACCTGATTCTTCTACTACTTGTCCATCCAACAAAGTGGGAGAGAAAAGATATGGAACAAAGTCTCATTTTAGTCATTGCTATTCATCGAGTGGGAATGAGCACATGGAGCAGCTATGCGGTATGTGTAAACTAAGAGAAGTAATCCCTGCAATCTGTGCAGATACAGAGTAGCTGATTGGAAAACAAGTCGAGACAGTGTGTTATGGTACGGTCCAAGGCCCAAAGGATTCTGTTCTTAGAGTCAGGAGAACTGGGCTCCAATCCAGATTCTGCTATTAGGCAGCCTGAGCTGCTAAATGAATTCATTCAGTCAAGAAGCATTTATTAATCGCTTCATATATGCGAGGTAATGTGCTAAATGCTGTATTTAGAGTTTTGAGGAGAAAACGGAAGGCACAGAAAATGAAGTTAAGAAAGTTTTTTAAAAGATGGCATTTGAGAATAGCATCTGGACATCTAGGCCACAGCTTAAGATACAGCAATGAAAGGTTCTTGATGAGAAATGGATACATGCAAAAGATGCTTCAAAGCGCGTAAGTGCCTATAGACTTATAAAGCCTGTATCTAATCAAGAGAGTTTTACAATGAAGATTGAGGGAAGAGGGAAGAAACGGCCCACAGATATCTCCTGAGCCAGCTACCAAAAAAATCAGGCAAAATAAAGGTGGAAGACTATCAGTGAAAGTGAACAGTAATTCACCAGAGACAATATCTAAGAAAGAGGTGCATAATAACGGTAAGGGATTTTGTCCTGGAGGAGAGAAAACTTAGGGAGAACATAATAGGTATAATTGAAATATGTGAAGGCCTGTCATACGAAAAAAGGATGAAACTAATTCTGTTATATCTTATAAGAACACGAGTGATGGGCAGAAGTTTTAGAGAGACTTGGGCTCAATATAAGGAAAAACTTCCCAACAATTTGAACTTTCCAAAAGTTGGAAGGGATGCCTCAAAAGTTAATAACTTCTCTATCACTGGAAGTTTCCAAGTGGAAGTCCGTTCATCATTTGTTAGGACTGTTGAAAAAGGGATTCCTAGTATTGATGTATTAGGCTAGCTGTTCTCTGGATTTCTTCCCAAATCTGAAATTCTATTTTTTATATTTTACCCTTCTGTGCCTCTGTTTTCTCATTTGTAAGATGTCAGGGCTAAACTAGATGACAGCTTTCCTTGACCTCTCTCTTCCTGCTCTAATAGGGGAAAGTGGGAAGAGAATGGAACAAGCATTTGTTAAGCACCCATGCACCGGGCAGTAAGCTAAACACTTTAAACATATTATCATTTTAACAATCTATGAGGTGTAAGCATAGGCACACATTTCATTTTAAGTGTTTTATTTGTGTTGATGTCGCCTTAGTTTTAGAGTAGAATCCCTTCAAGTGCCTACTGAAATGCTTACATATAAGAAGCCCTTACTAATTATTTATTGAATAAATTCATGTTTCCGGTCTGGGTGTAAGTCTGTTTACATCTTTCAGAGAACATAGATGGCTCTGTATATATTAGAGCATCCAAAAAATGTGTATTAACAATCTATTGTTGAGCTTAATTGGGTCAAAAATAAGGTCAACAAGTACAAAGGATTACAGATCTGAAAGCTATTTCCAAAATTCACCATTTTTTCTCTTTCTCCAGGCTATGTAAATTAAACTCTTATTTCTCCTCCTTGCACCAACATTTTGGATTTGCAATAAGCAAGTATAATCTGATCCCAGTCTAATAACTTGTCTTTTGGCCTCACCGGTTTTTGTCCCTCCCCAACTCTCCTTTCCCACCCCCCAAAAGAGAATTTTTGTTTGTTACCTCTTACCGACAGTTATTTTGACAATTCTTTTCTGAGAGTCCATCCTCATCCTCTCCTGCGATGTCCACAGCTGAAAAGATCAAGGCAACCAGGATGGCGAAGCAACATACCAGAGCAAAGATCACAATGCACTTTTGCTGGGACTGAAAAAGATTAAAAACAAAAAGAAGAAAAAAAGGAAGTTGGATGTTACAGCTCTCCTTTAGGAAACTCAAGATTTGACAGCTTTTCAAAACTAGTGGGGAAAAAAATCCTTTGGAATACATTACTTTCATCATTGCCAGAGCAAAATTGTTCTCTGGGTAAAAATGTACAAGACCTCTAAACCTATTCTTCAATACAGCCTCTAAGTTCATGCTATATGTCAAATACTGTTAAATAATTCACGTTACAGTGCCAAGACTTTTGAATTGCTCCTTTATTTCTCTCTGATCAAAAATGCCTCAGAAGGGATCACTGAAAAATCCGTTACTTCTAATTAAAAATAGAACACAAGGATGCTCAGTAATTGCAGTCTATTACCCATTTATCACCACTCCTTCTACCTTCTGTTTACTGAACTTGATTTCCTTTCTCTTTGTCCCCACTCATCTCCAGCCCCCTGCCTCAATCTCCATAGAAATGACTTCCAAGAGAACTCCCTGGGATGCTGAAAAGTGCCCTGAATTTTGATCAGTCTCACTGGGTTGAAAGAGCAAGCAAAGAAACTGATTTAATATATATGCAAGCATCAAAGATGTGTTTAAATATAAAATTTCATCTTAAAGACACAATTAACTGCCATTCACACATCTTATTACAGTGAACACATGAATATAACTAGAGAGTCAGGTGGTCAAGGAGTTACTTCCTTACCTGCAGGTCCCATGCCTTTCAGACTTTAAGGTCACTAATTCTAGAGGATGAAGGGAAAATCTGACTACAGAAAACAGAGCCCTCATTTGGTAGGGAGTAGAGTCAATTGCACTATGTTCTCCAATTTCCCGTGACATTTTTATAGAGATAAAATAAAGTTAAAATGAACATTAAAAACAGCCTTGAAGGAGCAGGGCTGAAGCTGTCTCACAGAAGCACAAACTTCAGCTTAAGAGGCTTGTTTGTACAAGGCAGATGGGGGTGGATGAGTTCTAGGGCCCATGTGCTAGGGTCTATCAAAAGTTCAGTGACTATGACCATGGCTTCAACTTGCTTTATTTGAAAGATGGTGGGGGATCACAGAGACTAGAGCAATAAGGCTGGAGATACATTAGATGCCCCTGTGACCAAATTACCACTACACAGCTACCTTCTTTTTATATTATATTCTATTCTTCCTCCTCTCTCACCCCTTTTACCAAACCTCAATTCCTGTAATCACTTCATCCCATGCCATTCCTTTCCTCTTGTTACTTTCCTATCACTTTACCTTTAAGAAAGTAAAAACCTCCCCCTGCAATTACATCTGAAACAAAAGGAAGGCATTATTATTACTGCTCTTCTTTTAAGAATGCCATAGAATTAAAATTAAATACATAGATGTATACATATGTAAGTATGCATATATGTACATATAGTTGCACATAGACATGTAGGAATATGGGAATGTAAAGTGGAAATATAGGGAATAGAGGATTTATAGATGCGAAAATTGAGAACCACTGTTCCAGGCTAGTCTCTAGAAAACAAAACCCCAAAGATATAAGATTACTTTGAGTTTTTCTAACATTGAACATTTGCCTAACATTATCTTTTCAAATTCACCTGCACTTAGTAGCTCATCTTCAGACACAAAAGACAATCATAAATAGGCCTAACTAGTCTAAATGTAACCTACAAATCATATGCCGATATATGTGCTTTTCCCTTAGTTTAAAATCATTTTAATGATAAAAATTCTTCCCCCCACCACACACAATTCTTTTTCATTGGTATTTCCTTTTTAAAAGTAAAAACAAATAAAAATACTTATTTTCCAACAGTTCCAGAACCTAAAAGAAAGTTGCAGCACAGTTTATAGAGATCTGGCCTTGTAGTCTGGAATGAATCAGCAAGCCTTTATTAAGTGCCAAGGGAGATATAAGTGCAAAGAACGAAGCAATTCCTATTCACAAGGAATTTGTATTCTAATGGAGGCGATAAGAAGTACATATAAAAATATACAGCACACATATAAATGCAAATATGCAGTTAAGGTGAATAAATACAAATATATATGTTTGTATACACATATATACAAATACGAGGTAGGTTGGGTGGATGAGGTCTAGCAGTTGGGAAAATCAGAAAAAAACGTCATTTAAAGCATGGTCCTTAAATCTGCATTTTAAAAGAAAAGTGGGATTCTGCAAGGTAGATATAAGAAGGGGGAGCACATTCCAGGAATGTGAGATTGTCAGGGCAAAGACATGGATATAGGGTATGGATTATCATGTGAAACAGAAAGAAGGCACATTTGACTGCACTGAAGAGCACAGGATGCAATGTACGCTGAGGCTGGAAAGATGGGTTGAGGACAGGTTGTGCAGGGCTTTCAAGACTCAACAGAGGAGTTCATTATTGTTTGTTTTTTTCCCTTTGAGACAACCGTAAGCCACTGGATTTGATTGAGGAGAGTCACGTTGTCAAATGTTCACTTAGGAAAATGTCTTTGTCAGCATTATGCAGGATGGACTGAAGTAGTAAGAGATGAGAAAAGGAGACCAATTAGGAGACTGTAGCAATAATCTAGGTGAGAGGTTATGAAGACTTGACCTAAAGTGCTACAAAGTGCTAGCTGTGTGAATAAAAGGAAGGGGTTAGATGCAGTAGATACTATGTATATAGATATGGAAAAATTTGGCAATTGATTGGATATGTAGGGGTGATAGAAAGTGAGGAATTGAGAATGCTATCAAGGTTCTAAATCTGGGAGCCTGGAAGAATGGTAGTGTCTTCTAAGAAACTGGGAAGTCTGAAAGAGGGGAGGGTTTGGGGGATGATCATGAACTTTGTTTTGAAAATCTTGACTTTGGGATGTTTCTGAGACACAGGGGTTGAAAAAGGCAAATGGGGTGGGATTGAAGTTCCAGAAAGAAATGAACTAGATATATGCAGATGTGTATATGTGTATGTATATGAATGTATTTGTTTCCCCCAAATACATACATGGACTAGATGATACATAAGATCTCTCTCAGCTCTCACAATTTTTTTTCTCAGTGTCTAGACTTCAAACTCTCAAAATTTGTATAATCTGTTCCTGAAGAAGAGTTTCTTGCCATTTCATGTAGCTCAGCCTTAATTGAACTTAATTACATTAAAAAAGTGTTCTATCTTAAGGAGAAGTACTCAGTCCTAAGTGCTAAACAGCAATTTGATAACAGTAATGTAACTTCCTTCTCTATGTCTTCCCCCTAAGGATGAAAATTTGGAAAAAAAAAATATTGGTCGGAACTTGCTGATTCAATTTATTTTCTTTAAAAAGTTCATGATTTTAAAAAAAAAAACTACTGGTGAATCTGGACAATTTTGCATATTGGCAAAGGCGCTTTGATTTCATAACTTACAAAAATAAATTCTATTCAAATGAGCAATTAATTTTAAAGAGAATCTTAATTTGCTTAGGAGAAGGAAATAAGGCTATACAGGTCATTTAAAAACTAATTAATGAGAACACTGCCTTGGGAAAAATGTCATTAGTAACACAAGGTCATAACGCTACTTTTCCTCAATCTCAATTATAATTCAAACGCACCAAAAAGCAAAAGACTGCTCAAATAAAGGCAATGCAATCTCATAACTCAGACAAAAGTATGAGGTTACTAAGGGATTCATTCATTTTCAAATCCTGAATGGCATTTCAGATCATTCAGAAACCAATTTAAACCATCCATTCCAGTTTTCATTGGATCACGATGGGGTGAAGGCTTTTTTTTTTAAAACAAAAAATCTATAACTATGATTGCAATCAGAAACTCACTGATGATTCCAACCCATTAAGTGAAAACTAAATTTGAAGCATTATCAAATCCCATTTAATCTGGGTCTTTCAATGCAGTTTACATCTATATTGAAAAAGCTGCTTGCCTGGCCAAGTGGTAAATTTAATTATTCTGGTACTGAAAATACAACAATATCATATTTCAACAAATTACATTTTGCTTCAAAAAGGAGTAGAGGAATTTATGATCCATAACCAGGGACATGGTGGTAACCTTGAAAATTATAGTAATTGCATGCTTCTGAGCTCTGCTTTTATTTCACTTGGCAAATTAAAAAAGCACTAATTTAGAGAAGGGGCTTTTTCTTTGCCAAGTTAAAAAAATTAAATTTAAATGCAAATGTGTGCAATTCTTTGCATCGGACAACAATTTAAAATGTGAAAAATTTAAAAAATAAGACACTTTGGTCATTTGAACATGATAACATAGCACTATAATTTGTGTTGCATATTGAACTTACTGGTCCCAATCCTTAAAAGGATGCATTATAGTAAATTCCATTGATACCACCTTCCATTAGACAGCACTTTGTACTTTTCAAGGCATATTCACTTAAATGATCTTCTTACATCCTCAGAACATTTCTGAGAGGTTTGTGGGGGTAGGGTATTATTACCTTCTTTTGAACAAGTGAACAACTTCCTACTCATGGAGACTGGGATTTGCCCACAGTCACAAATCAATAGCAGTTGTAAGTCAGCCAATAAACATTTATTAAGCAAGTACTGTGTTCCTGGAATTGTGCTAAATGCTAGGGATACAAAAAGAGGCAAAAGACAGATTCTACCCTCAAAGAGCTCACCATCTAATCAGGAAGACAAGCAAATAAGCACATACAAACGAGTTATATACAAGATAAATGGGAAATAAATAAGAGAGGGAAGGCACTAGAGGCTGATCTTTTTGGTTCATTTCAATATCTTTCCTGCAAACAATTTCAGTCTCTTCCTGGTACTTTACCCCAGGATACACTTTGTAACCAATGGGGTATGAGCCACCCTGAGGGATTCAATATTAACCCATATCTCTATTTGCAGGGATCTCTGGATGGCAGTAGGGGAGAAATGAGATGCTTTAGTTAAAGCTAAATCTGGACTAATAATCATAAGAAGGCTCAATGAACATATCTTGTAATGTTTACACTTCTAATATGAACTCTAATAATTTCTTTAAACTCAGTTATTCTACCTTTTTATCATCAGTGATGCCTATCAATGAATTATGTCTCAATTTTCACAAATATGTGAGTAGTTGACATCTTACATTTGATATCAGGCTCACTAATATTTTCAGGTACTTTCATCTGTAATCAAGGAATAGGTCTTAATTAAGTTAATGAATGGTTGTTTGAACCAGAAAAGATTATGTTAAGTACAACTTATCTATCACAGGTAGCACTGCAGCTTCAAAAAATCTCCCAGACTTGGAAAGTTGCAAAACAAATTTTGCAGAGGAAACAAGAGAAAAGTGAGATAGATGAATCATTGCTGTTGAGTTCTGTATTAGGAGGGCAGAGTTTATAATCTCAAAGAGGATCATAAACATGTCTGAAACGTTCGGAACCGCCGGATATAAGAAACTCTCAAAGTAGAAGGCAGAAGAATCAAAACATTTATTTAGGCTCCACAGTAACCAACCCATGAACCAGCAACCCCATTTTGATATATTGATCAAAAGCTTCCAGGCCCAATAAGTACGCCTTGAAAGAGTAACCAGGAGGCTACAGAGAAGCATGATTGCGTAAAGCAAAATCATGTTTCCCCCTCTATGGTAATAAGATTACCCACTGGCCTGAAGTCTTTGTTCAGCTTCCTCCCGTAGGTCAGCTCTGCTACTGGCAGCTCCTGCTTCAGCTGTGTCTGTGGCTGTGGCTGTAACTGACGTAACTGTCGTAACTGCCTCTGGCTCCAACGGTCGCTGTAACTGTCGCTGTAATGGCCTGAAGTCTTTGTTCAGCTTTCTCCCGTAGGTTAGCTCTGCTACTGGCAGCTCCTGCTTCAGCTGTGTCTGTGGCTGTGGCTGTAACTGACGTAACTGTCGTAACTGCCTCTGTAACTGTCGTTGTAACTGTCGCTGGCTCCAACCGGAAAAGGAAGAGAGAGGATCTTCAAGCTGTCCTCTCCCCTCTTATAGAGTTTTTTACATCATCAAGCACCGCCTGAACGACCAGGGCCGATTGGTTCTTGACTTGGCCCCTCCCCCTAGCATAGCCGTTAACACCTCCCCTCAGCCAGCCCCATGACTCATCACACAGGAAGTTGTCTGCTGCCTGGAATGCCCCCCGGGCCTCCTGCCCCGGAAGAGCAAGCCACAGTGTCCAGAGGCTCAATGAGGTAAGCTGAGTCATTCAAAGAAAACAAAGGCCATTCTGGCTACACTCCACCCCTTGTTATAGGATACATAATCTAATCAGCCATGTATCCTAGAACATACATTGTGATCCAATTACAAAGGAAACTAAAACATATCATTCATTATAAAGCAAAACATATCATTTGGTGACATTCCTAAATATTGGTTTACGATTCAAATGTGATCCACCCCTAGGTCCCAGCAAGATAATCTCTTCAATCAATCATCCCCAAAATAATTATTAATAATTCAAATGTCCACCCCTAAATCCTTGTATCCATTACATAGGATCAATAATATCATAACAATAAAACAACACAGCAAGGATAACACAAAATAAGTAAACAGAACACTATCATCATTTCCACCCCCCTTGAACGATTGGGGCTCAAAATCTTGGGGTGAGGGGTGAAGGTCTCATTTTCCATAGCTTCTTCATGCTGAAATTGGATGTAGAGATGGCCCTGCCCCCAAAAAGTCCCATTCCAGAGGTCATTTCTTTAACGAGCTGGCAGGAATTCCAAGAATGCTACATGCTTAGGCAGTCACCGGAAAGTGCAGGGTGCTTAAGCCTGAAGGAAACAAAACTAGCAACAAGGTTAGCCAAAACAAAGGACAAAAAGAATAGTCTGTGAATCTATTATTATAACCTATTCACGGTAAAATATATGGTTCAGGGGTACGATTTGGTAATTATTTTCCCCTGAATAGACAACTGTTACAGTGTTGTCCTTCCCATGGGCTATAACTTCTGCAGCCTTTGGAATATCATCTGGCTTCCGTTTTACCCATACCTTAGCTCCTGACTTTATTCTATCAATGGAGCAAGACCCTTTTGCCCCTCTAGTAGTTATTTTGGGAGGAGGGTCAGTTTTCACAAAGGGTATTTTTTCACAGGGGATAATAATGACTTGAACCATCCTATCATTTTTACAAAATTGTACAGGTTTTTTACCCATATTCTGGAGTGTCACAACAATTTCTTTTTGATAATTAGAATCTATCACTCCAGCCAATACATGTATTCCTTGAGCCGCTAATCCTGGTTTAGGTAATATCCATCCAAGATGATTCTTGGGGATTCTCATACATACTCCAGTAGGGGTTTTTCTTATCTCTTTCCTATTTAACCTAAAATTCTCTATACAATGTAAATCATATCCTGCTGAACCAGGTGTTCCTGGACTTGGTAGTGGGACATCTTCCCTCACAGTCCAAAATTCAATGTTTTGGATCTCACATGTTTGCTGTTCTCTGATCTGCAGATTTGGGGTCATCATTCTGGCTAGAGGTGTACTCCCCCCTAAGGGCCTATTATTCAAATTACGTAAGGCAATAGACAAATTATCCTTCCAATGTCGATATGAATTATTTGAGCTTAATTTTCTCAGCTGTTCTTTCAACAATCCATTCATTCTTTCAATTAGCCCAGATGCTTGTGGGTAATATGGAATATGATATATCCATTCTATATTATTCAACACACAATATCTTTTCACTTCTTTGCCCTTGAAATGTGACCCATTGTCACTTTGAATCTGCATTGGGGTTCCATAATATAAACTTACAATATCTAGAGTTTTACAGGTGTTTTTCTGAGTTGCGTCTTTATAAGGACAAGCCACTAGTACACCTGAATAGGTGTCAACACACGTACATACATATTTACATCCTTTATCCTGGGGTAGTGGGCCAATATAATCTATCTGCCAAATTTGGGCTGGAACTTTTCCCCTTGCTATTTCTCCAGTAACTATCCTAGGAAGAGTTCGTTCTTTTTCTAATTGGCATATACAACACTCCTCTGTTATTTGTTTTAACAACGCATGAGAAATACTGATACCTCGATCCTGTGCCCATCGATGGGTGGCCTGGACCCCTAAATGGCCAGCAGTCTGGTGGACCCATCTTGCTAAGGCTGGGTCATCAGTTGGAGTCGGAGTAGGGACAATACATTCAGTAGCAATCTTTGCTAGTCGATCCGCATGTGCATTGTACTCACGTTCTGGTGTGGTCAGGGTTGCATGAGCATCAACATGAAAAACTGACAGATCTGTAACCAAAGACATGTCCCATATATTTTCCCATAACTCTTTACCCCAAACTTGTTTGCCATGAATCTCCCAATTCTGATTCCTCCATATAGGCATCCACGTAGCTAATCCATTAGCTACCGCCCACGAGTCAGTAAATATATGACACTGTCCTCCTTTCTCTGCTCTGATGGCCTGATGCACTGCCATCAGTTCAGCATATTGGCTACTTCCACCTATCCCAGAACTTTCCAGAGTTCTCCTTGTACAGGGGTTATAGGCTACTGCTTTCCAATGTCTCTTCTGTCCTAAATATTTTGCTGTCCCATCAGTAAACCAAGCATGTTTCTTCTGTTCTTCATTTAGTCCGTCATATCCATTATTCCATTTCACTAAGGATGGTACCATCTGTTGCCTAGATTCAAGGGGCTTTTCATTGCTCTCAGTATCAATGTTCGCCACAGATTCATGTAGAGCAGAAACTCCATTTTTGCCTGCTCTGGACCTATTCTGAATATACCACTTCCATTTGATTATGCTTGCCTCTTGTGCATGTCCAATTCTGTGAGAAGCTGGGGTACTCATTACCCAAGTCATAATTGGAATTCCAGGCCTTAATACCACTTCATGACCCAGAGTTAGTTGCTCAGTTTCTACTAAAGCCCAATATGCAGCTAACAGCTGCTTCTCAAAAGGTGTATATTGCACTCCAGATGAGGGCAGTTTCCTTGACCAAAAGCCTAAAGGTACACTTCGGCTTTGTTGTTTTTGCCACAGACTCCAATTTGCATAGTCATCTTGTACAGTCACTTGTAACTCCACTGGCCCATTTTGCATAGGCCATAAGTCTAGAGCTAATTGAATAGCAGCCTTTGCTTCCTCAAAAGCTCTACTTTGTTCAAGTCCCCAGTCAAATTCATATTTCTTTCTGGTGACTTTATACAAGGGTTTTAAAATCTGTCCCAAATGTGGGATGTGGTGTCTCCAATAACCAAACAGCCCTATGAACTTTTGGGCCTCTTTCTTATTGGTAGGGGTGGGAAAATCCTGGATTTTTTGTCGAGCTTGTGGGAGAATTTCTCGCAGTCCTCTATTCCACTGTATCCCCAAGAATTTTACAGTTTGAGCTGGCCCTTGAACCTTTGCGGGGTTGATTTCCCATCCTTTGCTTTTCATATGGTCAATTAATAATGCTAAACTCTCCTCCACCTCCTTTATATTCTTTCCCTGTATCATGATGTCATCTATGTAATGTGTAAGCTGTACACCAGGTAACTTTAATTCATCCAAATGTTCAGCTACAATCCTGTGGCAAATAGTTGGGCTATGAATATATCCTTGCGGCAGGCGTGTAAATGTATACTGTCGGCCTTGCCAAGTAAAAGCAAACTGATTCCATTGCTTGGGGTCTATTGGGATCGTAAAGAAGGCATTGGCCAAATCAATAACTGCATACCAAGTCCCTTCATGTTTTTGTATTCTCTCTATTAAAGTAACCGTGTCTGGAACAGCAGCATACAAGGGAGGAGTCACTTTGTTCAGCTGTCTATAATCTACTGTCATCCTCCATGTTCCATCTGATTTTCGGACTGGCCAGACAGGGTTGTTCCATTGAGTAGTTGTAGGGACTAACACTCCTGCCTCAACACATTCTCTTATAGTGTTGGCAATTTCATCTTGCCCACCTGGCACACGATATTGCCTCAAAGTAATTACTTCAGAAGGTTCGGGCAAAGTGATTGGATCCATCTTGATTTTCCCCACTAAGACTGCATTAATGCCTATTTTCCTCACAGCAAATTGGTATTTCCCTTCAGGTAAATTTAAGGTCATACCCTTCAAAATGTCTATTCCAATGATGTATTCAGGAATAGGCACAATAACCACACTATATTCTTTCTTGGGCAACTGTCCAATTTTCATCATCAATTTAACTTGTCTGGCTGATATTTCAGTCCCTCCTAGTCCTGTGATGGTAATAGGAGTTCCATGGCTGAACTTGTCTGGATTTCCATAAATAAGGGTGGCCTCGGCCCCAGTATCTATTAATGCCTCAGTTACCGTACTTGACCCATTTTTCCAATATATGGTCAAGTTAATGTGAGGTCTGCAATCCAGCCTGTGTATTTCCTTAATTTGGACTGGGGCCTGGCCTGTTCCCTAGTATTCCCTTTCATGTGATTCACTTGGGTATGAAGGTTCAACATCTGTAGCATTTGCAGGAGCAGTTCTGATTTCCCTATCTCTCCTGTTATCAAGGCCTTTATCTCTGTACATTCTATATAATTCATTGGTTGGAATTCCATCTATCATTTCAAAACCTACCCCTGCTCTCAATAAAGCAGTAAACATTTCTTTCCTTGTTACTCTCCTTTGGCGCCAAGTTTGCTGGTTATTCACTCTTCTCTCTCGAGGAGATCTATCCCTTCCTCAGTCACCTAAGTCATATAACTGTAAAATCTTATTTATCACTGTTGTAAGACGGCTCCCTACTTCTCCAAGTAATAAATTCAAAATTAGTTGTTTATAAGCAGGGGGAGCTGTCCTAATTATTAAATTCCTATGAGGCAGTCCCATTGGATCATTGTAATATTTGTCTGCAGTTCCTATCATAATGGCAGTCTTCATTACCTCCTCCTTTAGTCTCATGATACAATCTCTAAGTGAATACCAGGGTCTGTGCTCAGTGGGCCACATAGAATCAGTATCATATCTCTTATTGCATCCCACAGCGGCTAATGCCAACAGAGTAGTCCTGCTATCACCATCTCCTTGCTGATGATGTTCCCTAAAAGCTTGTTGAACTAGAGGATCATGGCTGATACCTATGAATCTCATGCAGTCTGTCCTATCTACTGATATTCCACTGGCCCCTTGATCACTGAGTCTTACCATCCAAGATATCAATGGTTCTCCTTATTCTTTGGCTGAATCTACTCAAAATATCTGTGACCTCTTGCGGTGAGAAATCTTCCTGAATTTCCCTTGTAACTGAATCTTCACCTCGGGTTTCTGTCTTCCTCCTTTGTATGGGTCGAGCCCTTGTCTGATCATTTAACCATCTCCTATTCTCTGTGTGAGGCACATCCTGAACCCCAGTAGTGTTTTGTGCCTCAGCCCCTAACATTGTCTCATTCTCTCCCCACTCACTTCCTCTGCCACCATGGCTAGGACGAAGCAGGCAGTCAGGCTCTTTCTGGGCTGGGTTGAAATGCACTCTGGGCTTTTTTGGTCTCCTGTTGCTCTTAGCCACATTAATAGAAAAGTTCTCATTTGAGTCAGTTTGGTCTCCTGCTATCTGAGATTCCCCTTCTTCCTGTGGGGTAGGAGTGCCCCCATGTCTTTCACTTAATCTCAATCTTTCGTATACTAGCCGGTAGGCTGATAACACTATCCAGCTTTGCCTAGATAGTGATGCCCCTGACTGAATCCCAACTTCTCGTAAACACTTTTCCAAATCCCTAGGATCTCCTCTCCGTAGCCTTGGTTCCCAGTTTTCACAGGGTCCAGCTTTTTTAGCCAATTCTTTTGCTAGGGAGGAATAAAATGGATCCTCCCATCCTGGGATATTCATCTCTTCCTCTGGAATTGTTCTGCTTCTAAATAGAGATCTTATACCTAGCGATCCCATCCACTTCGTCGCCAAATGTATTAGGAGGGCAGAGTTTATAATCTCAAAGAGGATCATAAACATGTCTGAAACGTTCGGAACCGCCGGATATAAGAAACTCTCAAAGTAGAAGGCAGAAGAATCAAAACATTTATTTAGGCTCCACAGTAACCAACCCATGAACCAGCAACCCCATTTTGATATATTGATCAAAAGCTTCCAGGCCCAATAAGTACGCCTTGAAAGAGTAACCAGGAGGCTACAGAGAAGCATGATTGCGTAAAGCAAAATCATGTTTCCCCCTCTATGGTAATAAGATTACCCACTGGCCTGAAGTCTTTGTTCAGCTTCCTCCCGTAGGTCAGCTCTGCTACTGGCAGCTCCTGCTTCAGCTGTGTCTGTGGCTGTGGCTGTAACTGACGTAACTGTCGTAACTGCCTCTGTAACTGCCTCTGGCTCCAACTGTCGCTGTAACTGTCGCTGTAATGGCCTGAAGTCTTTGTTCAGCTTTCTCCCGTAGGTTAGCTCTGCTACTGGCAGCTCCTGCTTCAGCTGTGTCTGTGGCTGTGGCTGTAACTGACGTAACTGTCGTAACTGCCTCTGTAACTGTCGTTGTAACTGTCGCTGGCTCCAACCGGAAAAGGAAGAGAGAGGATCTTCAAGCTGTCCTCTCCCCTCTTATAGAGTTTTTTACATCATCAAGCACCGCCTGAACGACCAGGGCCGATTGGTTCTTGACTTGGCCCCTCCCCCTAGCATAGCCGTTAACACCTCCCCTCAGCCAGCCCCATGACTCATCACACAGGAAGTTGTCTGCTGCCTGGAATGCCCCCCGGGCCTCCTGCCCCGGAAGAGCAAGCCACAGTGTCCAGAGGCTCAATGAGGTAAGCTGAGTCATTCAAAGAAAACAAAGGCCATTCTGGCTACAAGTTCAAAGAATAATGGCATACAATGGCAAACCAACGGAATGAATAAATATGATGAATTTAAGTAAGAAAACAATGAAGATAAAGGGGATGTAATTTTCTTTTTGGTGAAAAGTTATTGGCAATGGAATGAACTTTGATATAATAAAAATATTTTCTTTTTTTCTAGTACAACTGTAATGATCTATATCCCTTAAGGATTTTTTTAGCTCATGTTATTCATTTTTTAACCATGAAAACACAAAGAAAATGAAGAAATGCCAACTGAGATAAACATCACAGGTGAAGGTTAATGTATAAAGAAGTATAGACAATTTTTTTTGGGAAGCAGCCAATTCTTCTCTAAAATGCTCTGTCATTTAGAGTAAAAGTATCAAACATGAGTGGGCCATCTCCAGTCATCCTGATCTATATCTTGTCACTGGACCCAGAGGAGAAAGCGAAGCTGGTGACTTTGCATAGCCCTTCCTCACTTAAATCCAATTCACTTGCAAGTCATAGCATCACCTTCCTGATGTCATGGTCCTCTTCAAGAATGACAGATAAACAGCAACATCAAACATGACACCCATAGTAGCCAAACACTTCCCAGTATGGCCCAAACCAGATTAGAATGTAATTGAGAAATTTTTTTAACAAAATAAATAAAAACGTAATAAAACATGGATAATGTTAATCTATGGTTTTCAAAGTCAATATGTGGCCTCCAGGGATCCTTATGTATATTGTAATGGCTCTGTTTCTATTTGAGTTTAACACCACTGGTTTAGAACAAAGTCTGAACAAGACAGGTAATCAAACTATTTGGGAGGAAAACAGGATATTAATTTTTAAAAACTCATCTGATAGTCACACTAAATATGTATTGGTGGAGACTCCTAGAACCTTAGAATTGAAGAGGCTTTAGAGGTCACCTAATAAATGCAGTCTGTATCAGAAAATGAATCCTTTTTAGAACACTAAGGTATAAACAACACTCTATTGTAGATGAAGTATTGGACTCACTGTCAGGAAGAAATGGATTCAAATCCTTCCTCTGCATAACTTACTACCTGTGTAACCCTAGGCAAATCACTTAACCTTTCTGTGCCTCAGTACCCTGTTCAATGGACTAGATAAACTATTAGGTATCTTTGAGGCCTAAACATATTATTCTATGATTTTCCAACAGTGTTCCTTACAGTTTGGCCTGAAGACCTCCCAGTGAAGAAAAACCCACTTCTTCCTCAGGTGGCTCAAGCCCAGGAAATTTATCTCAAAGTAGGTACCCACAGTGAGGCAGGTGGAAGAATGAACATGAAATAAAAAACCTGCTCCTGTGAGTGGAAAAGAACCAATATATCAATGGAGAAATATAAAAGACACTACTGACATGGATTTTAAAAATCCTTGATAAAGTCTTCATTGAGAAGACTATTATAGCAAGTGTGTTATTTATAAATGCTTGGTGAATACTATTGTAGCCACTTTGGGGAGAAGAAGATGCATAGAAGATAAACAATTCAGATGAAGATGACACATTTTAATGACACATTATCTTAATTCATGTTAAAAATATTAATATTAACAGGCATGTTTTAAGAGGGGTAAGTCATCTGGCTTCTTCAAGCCACTCATTCCCTATCCTCTCAGGCCAAGACTACTAGAGTTGGGAGAACTAGAAAGAGAAAAATGGTTTAATTCATTGCTCAGGATAATGTAAGGATGAAGCTAAGATTACATGACTTACTACTATTTAGGTAACATGTTGCCCCCCTCTTGGATTTGTAGCTAGAAGAGGCATTATTAAATATCTATTTCAACTAACTTATTTTGCAGATGAAGTAACTGCAGCCTATAAAAGGGAACTGACTTGCTAAAAGCCACAAGGAGAGCAAAGTTGGTTTGAAGTTGGGTCCTCAGATTCTAAATGCATTATTTGTTGTTGGTCTAATCCATGACCTCAGCAAGCTTCTTCAAAAATGCACAACAGAAGACTTCTTAGTGGATATAGGAGGGGGAATTTGTATGAATGCAAATCCATCATTACTATTATAAAAATAACTCAAAACATGTGCCCTAGCAATAACTGGTTGATCTTATCACCTTCATATAGGAAGAAGAGCATAAATACCCCTGTCATAGCTTAGTCCTTCAGATGATCATGAAGACAGTGCTTTTTACATGATAGGCTCTCAATTAATATGTGTTAAGTGACTAAGGAAAGTTACAAATTTATGTCTAAAATAGACCAAATTGTTGTCTCTTGGGAGGCCATGTAAATGGGAGAGCCACCTAGATCCTTCATTTTCTCAGTAAGCTATGCAAGCTGGAATGAGTTATGCTGAGATGCAAGACTTTCTACCATCATTAACTTCTAGCATGGCCTAGTGTGATGAATATTATTGTGGATCGGTTAGAGCTATGATATGACACTAACAGTTCTTAAGGCATGAAGAAAACCCTAATAAGAGCATATCAGAATTGATGAAAGTGCCTTCACATTTCCATTATTTCATCATCCTTTTTCCTAAGGGCTTAGTGTTAAAGAAGTTTTGAAGATCAGCTTCTGCAATCAGAACTCACTATTTGACAAAAGCTGCTGGGAAAACTGGAAAACAATATGACAAAAACTAGATATAGACTAACATCTTGCACTATGTTACAACATAAGGTTAAAATGAGTACATGATTTAGACATAAAGAGTCATGCCATAAACAAATTAAACAAGCATGGAATAGTTTACTTGTCAGATCTATGGAGAAAGGAAGAATTTATGACCAAACAAGAGATAGAGAGCACTGTAAGACATAAAATGAATAACTTTGACTATTTTAGATTTTAAAAAAGGTTTTGCCCAAACAAAATCAATACAAACAAGATTAGAAGGAAAGAAGAAAGCTGGGAAACAATTTTTTACAGCAAGTGTCTCCAATAAAGGTCTCGTTTCTCAAATACATAGAAAACTGAGTCAAATTTATAAAAATACAAGTAATTCCCTGATTCATAAAAGGTCAGTTCTCAGATGAAGAAATCAAAGCTACCTATAGTCATATGAAAAAATGCTTTAAATCACTATTTATTAGAGAAATGCAAATTAAAACAACTCTGAGGTACCACCTCATACCTATCAGATTGGCTAATATAGCAGAAAAGGAAAACGATAAATGTTGCAGGGGATGCAGGAAAACTGGGACACGAATGCATTGTTGGTGGAGTTGTGAACTGAACTAATCATTTTGGAGAGCAATTTGGAACTATGCCCAAAGGGCAATCAAGCTGTGCATATCCTTTGATCTAGCAAAACCAGCTGCTAGGTCTGTATCCCAAAGACATTTTTTTTAAAACCTACTTTGTGCAAAAAAATTATAGCAGTACTTTTTTTGTGGTGGAAAAGAATTGGAAATTGAGGGGATGCCCATTAATTCGGGAAAGGCTGAAATAATTGTGGTATATGAATATAATGGAATACTATTGTGCTATGAGAAATGACATGCAGGTCATTTCAGAAAAACCTAGAAAGACTTACATGAACTGATGCAAAGTGAAGTGACTAGAACCAGGAGAACACTGTACAAAGTAACAGCAACATTATATGATGATCAACTAGGAATGATAGCTATGCTCAGCAATACAATGATGCAAGAAAATTCCAAAGGACTCATGATGAAAAATGATATTCACTCCAGAGAAAGAACTGATAAAGTCTGAATGCAGATCAAATCATGCTATTTTTACATTTTTTTGTGTATGTGTTTTTCTTTTGGTCTGTTTTTTCTTTCACAATATGACTAATATGGAGATATGTTTTACATGACTACCCACATATAACCTATATCACATTTGGAACTCAAATTTTAAAAAAATTATGTTAAAATTTGTCTTTCCATGTAATTGTTTTCTTTTTGTGTGTGCGGCAATTGAGGTTAAATGAATATGGTCACATAGCTAATGAGTATACTGTATGAGGCCAGATTTGAACTCAGGTCCTCCTGACTTCAGGGTTGGTGCTCTTTCTACTGCACCACCTTGCTGCTCCTTTACTTGTAATTTGAAAAAATAAAATACTATCTTAAGAGAACAAAACAAAAAAGTTTCAAAGTTTAGTCCCTTTAATAAATATCAAAAGGGTAAGTAATAAATATAACATTTTGGTAAAATTTTAGCTTTCTGGTAAATGATATTTCTTTGATTTTTTTTTCCTGTGAATTAGGAAAATCTTTCTTTTGGCTAAGAGTTTCAAAATGATCAACACTGAGCCTATACCACAGCTTTTTCTAGCATGTTGTCAATAGGTTATGAAAGACCTCTTAATGTCTTCATCTGGCATTACTCAACAGAGATGTATTTCTTCTTTCTCTAATGACTGCCAAAATATCTTTAATGCTCCCAAATAACCCTAGAAAAAGCCAATATTTTTAAATAAAAACAAAATTTATCCAATTTATGTGATATGTGATGGGAGATTGAGGCTGACCCATGCGGATGAAACACCAGTGGTGGAACTAGGTGGTAGAGGTAAAAGCAGCAGCAGTTTTGGGAGCTCTCAAGCCAGAGGCAGTAAGGGGATCTGACAACTGGCCTTAAGAGATTACAGGGTACTCCTGTGCTAACACTGGATGTATGACCAGACTTTATTTGGCAATTCCATTGCCTATACCCACTTCTACATCATAGTTCAAGGGCAAAGAGGAGGAGCACCTTCTGGCCAAAAAAGAGTAGGAGTGAAGAGGGAGCCAAGATTGCAAAGAAAAGATAGGAACTCATTTGAATTTCCCCAAATTCCCCTCCAAAAAACTTTAAATAATGACTCAAAGTAAATTCTGAAATGGAAGAACCCGCAAAAGGATGGGGTGAAACAATTTTCCAGCCCAAGAAAATTTAGTAGGTTGGCAAAAAAGGTCTGTCACACCAGGGTGTGAGAGTGTAGCGTAGTTCAGCATAGGCTGTGCTAGTAAGGCCACCCCATAGAAAATCAACAGCAGGCTAAAGGGAGAATCTATAAGATTCTATGAGGAGCTAACTTGTAGAATAAGCCCTTTTGGTTACAAATTTGATGTTTTCCAACGTAGTTATATAGGCTAAGGCTAAACTTTTTAATTGGCTTTGATTCTACCATCATTTAACTTCTGATGTTCCTTTATTTCATTCTTCACCTCAGATTCAAGTTCCAGAAAGTTAAGGAACTTTAGTTTATTAACTATAATTCCCTTTTGATATATTTTAGCAAATTGTTATGTTGATACGTTAAGAAATTCAAATATCATCTAGCCCTCTCAGATTACCTGATTTATGCAGAGGGTGATCAATACAATTGCATATATATAACTCTGAACACATTTTCTATTTGACACATACAATCATCTGATCTTGTTAATTTTTTAAACTTTTCTTTAAACAAAATTTTCAAGGGGGGAATGAAAGAAATTAATATTATGCTGTTATATCAATAGGTTATTATTAATTTGTGATCCATTCTTTTCCTTTTATTTCTATTAAAACCCAGCTCCTGAAAAGTAAGTCAATCTCTGAAGGGCATGGCTGGGTGATTGCTCCCAAACCTCAAGGCACCCAACTGGGAGACCTAATTTCTGTTTAAAATATAAACAGAATCTAGTCTGGGCAAGTCTTTGCCTGGAGGAAGAACCCCCTGTCCTTGATTCTCTCTATCAGAGTTTAGGGCAACCTAACTCATGAAAGAGAAAACTAGACACAGAGGTCCTGATGGAAATGGCTTCTCCTGCCCAAATGCCTTGAGGCTGCTGACTCTCATGATCAAGCCACATTCTCAGTAGGAGGAGTTGAAGACTTTTAGCCCACCCCTTCATTAAAGGTCCACCAATAAAGGCTGATTTTCATTCATCAGAGGTATTCCCTTTCATAAGGTATTTAAGAGGTTTCACGTTCTCCCTTGGAGTCTTTGGTTGCAGAGAGAAACCAATGACTACCAATTTGTTGATTTCTGGCTAGCTTAATTAATAAATTGATTATTAATTACCCAGAAATTCTGCCTCCCAGGATTTCTATTCATTACATTACCCAGAAATACCACTACTAGGTCTGTATCCCAAAGACATCAAAGAAGAGGGAAAAGGACTTATTTGCACAAAAGAATCTATAGCACCTCTTTTAGTGAGCAAAATTTGGGAAATAGAGGGGATGTCTATCAATTGGGGAATGGCTGAGAAAGTTGTGGTATGTGATTGTGATGGAATACTATCATGTTATAATAAATGACAAGCATGATGGTTTCAGAAAAACCTGAGAACACTTATATGAACTGATGCAAAATGAAATGAGCAGAACCAGGAGAATATTGTACACAGTAACAAGGATCTTGTAAGTATGATCACCTGTGAAAGACTTAGCTACTTTGATTAAGACAATGATCAAGCAAATTCCAAGGGATTTATGATGAAAATGATATCCACCTCCAGAGCAAGCACTGATGAACTCTGAATGATGATTGAAGCATACTTTTTTTTAAAAAAAACTACTTTATTTTTATTGTTTTCTTTTGTTTGTGTTTTCTTTTGCAAGATGGCTAATAAGGAAATGTTTTGTGTGACCTCACACAAATAATTGATATAAAATTGCTTGTCTTCTCAAGGAGGGGAGAGAGAGGAAGATATTTTAGAACTCAAAATTTAAAAAAAAATGATTGTTAAAAAGTTTATACATGCAGTTGGGAATTATGCTATAATTAAAAGGTATTAAGAAGCTCTATTATTTCAATTCAAAAAGCATTTATTAAGAACCTATCATATGCCAGATTTGGCTAAGCACTGAGGATATAAAGACAAAAAAGCCCCTGACCTCAGGAAATTCATATTCTATAGCTCCAGAATTCCCCTGGGAACTTCAGATAAATTTCTGCATCACATATGAGTCTTCAGTATTTACTATGTATAAGACACAATGGGGTTTACAGAAAATATGTAAAATGTGGTCCCTGATTTTAAGGACCCAAGTCATATACTTTAAAGAACATATACAAGGACATGTACAAGACATGGAGGCAGCTTGGTGGCTCAGTGGACAGACCACCAAGCCTGGAGTCAGGAAGACTTGAGTTCAAATTCAGCCTCAGGCACTAGCTATGTGTACTTGGGCAAGTCACTTAATCCTGTTTGCCTCAATTTCCTCATCCGTAAAATAAGCTGGAGAATGAAATGACAAACCACTCCAGCATCTTTTTCAAGAAAACCCTGAATGGGGTTACAAAGAGTCAGACACACCTCAACAGCAACAACAAGAACACAATCAATGCACTTAGAATTGAACAATATCCTATGGTATCTCAGAAGTACCAGAGATCCCTACGAATGACGTGATGAAGGAGCAATTCATGCAGGCAGCAGTACTTGAGCTGGTTCTTGAAGAACAGGTAAGATTTCAAGAGGCAGGGAAATTGTAAGGAAAAAAATCCCCTCTCAGCACAAGGTACAGCATGAACAAATGTTCTGTAGTAAATGGGGCTCAAGTCCAATTTAGCAAGAAAACTGTATACATATGCAAGTTTGTTGGGAGGTAAGCCTGAAAAGATATGGAATTGCCAGATCATAGGGGGTGTCAACTGAACCAAGAAGGGTTCTGAGTAAAGTAGGAGAATGTCACAAAGAGGTGCTTTATGAACAGCAAGATTATGAAAATGATAAGGACATATTAGAAAGCAAAGTGACAGGGGTCTGAAGACTATTGCAATAGCGTTCACATGTAAGGTAAGAAGGCCTTGAATGAAGACTGTGGAAGTGGGAATAGAAAAGAAGGGAGAGATGGGGGAGATACTGAGAAGGAAGTATAGACAGGAATTGAATAACTGATTGTATACGTGAGAGAGAATGAATGAGGCAAAGGGGGTCAAAAATAATTCCAATGGTTTAAATTTGAGAGAATGGGATAATGGTGGTATCATGTTAAAAATTGGGAAATCAGGAAAAATTGCTTTAGGGTATAGGACATTTTGAAGGTTGTTAGATTATTTATATATTATGGTTGTAATAATATTATCATAACAGATGTTAAAATTAAATTTTAAGTATGTCAAATTTAAGATGCCTGTAGGTCATCTGAGGGAAATGAATAGCAAGTAGTGAGAAATGTGGTTCTGTCAGCCTACACCTGGCTGAATGTCTCCAGGCAATTCATTTAATGTCTCTGAGAAAGTTTCTTCAGCCAAAAAATGGAAAGCATAGCTTACAAGGTTGTGTGGGAGAATACTTTAATACCAAAAGATTTCCTTAGGGACTGCAAGCTCTGCACAATTTAGTAGACAATGGTCATGAGTATCCATGGGGGCAGCTAGGCAGCACAGTGAGTGGATGGGGTGTCGGACCTCAAATCAGGAGGACTCACCTTCAGGAGTTCAAATCCAGCCTCAGACACTTACTAACTCTGTGACCCTGGGCAGGTCACTTAACCCTGTTTGCCTCAGTTCCTCATCTATAAACTGCTCTGGTGAAGGAAATGTCAAATCACTCTGGTATTTTTGTCAAGAAAACCTCAAATGGGGTTCGAAGAATTGGACACAACTTAAAAATGACAGAACAACAGCAACGACAAGCCAGGGGCAAAAAAATTCATATTCTAGTAAAAAGCTTCTTTATACTTAGATCAGCTGGTCTCCAAGCAACAGACTAACCATCCCTGGACCATCACTTGAAGCTTTTCAAGACTGATAGAACCTTCCAAGGCTTATACTTTGCTGGCCTTCAAATCCCAGTGTCACTTCCATGTCATGTGGAGGCATTAGACTAAGACATCAGTGGAGTGCTTTGATTAAGGACTAGAGAAAAATTGATTCCAAAAATTTTTAATACATATAAGTTAAAAAAAGCATATGTATGGAAAAGGAATGTCGCAATTAACTGTCTTTCTTTGCCCTTCTCCAAAAGTTAGCCCTCTGGCGTTCCATTGTATATCAGCAAGATATGAGTTCTCATAACACTGAAAGTTATGCTGAGTCAGTATTCCCAGACCTTCTTGTCAATCAGTGTTGGGGGAGGGGTCACCTAGTCTGCAGCTTTGTATTACCTGCTATTTATCACGTACCAAGTCACCCACACTTTCTGTTTGTGTCTGTCTAGTGTCACATACTTGCTACCTTGGAGAGGAACGGAAATGCAATGGTTCATTCCCTTTTGCTGAAGTGGACCCATCTGAATTGTCTTTATCTCATTATGGAAGTTGTCAATAAAAGCTGGTCCCATCTTGAAGCCCTCGCTAATCTTTAGTGATCAGATCAACGTGTTCCTACCTTGATATGCTTTTAAGAAACTTTAAATTCTCTTTGTCCTGAGTTTCATCTTAATAATCAGGGCAAGCGCCCAAACAAAGAATCTTCCTTTAAACTCTATCCCTCAAGAATAAAGGGCAGGGATAGGCATCTACACAGCCCACCAGTGAATTCTCTGGACCAGTTCAGAGACTGGGTATTTAGCCTGGGGGTTATGAACTTTTTTTAAACAACTGATAGCTACATCCCAATATTATTGTTTTATTTTGTATATTTTAAAACAATATTCTGAGAAAGATTCCAATGGTTTTTTACCAAAATGCCAAAGGGGTCCATGACATACAAAAATGCTGAAAACTCCTGTCATAACACATTAAATGGGGTAACAGTATAATAATCTCTCCTAGATACATGTTCCAGAGTTCCCCAGAGCAATTATTCAGCTAAATTCAACAAGCACTAAGTGTGTATTTTGTAAAAAACACTATGCTAACCTGGAAGAAATACGAATTTTACCTTACTTTCCGGAGGGAGGTATAACATATACCCAAACAACTATGTTAGATACAAGTATGGAATCCTCTAAAGTGGCTCCATGTATTCAAATTCGCACTACTAGGAATAATGATTATTTTAAATTGTTCTTTGGTTTTACCCCAATGGAAATATACTGAGCAAATTCAAATAATGGGATCATTTTGTTGCATTCATCATTCACACTAAACAAGACCTACATAACACATGTATCATTGTTGCTGTTGTTCGTCCTTTATTTTCAGAGAGGACCACGATATCAGGGAGGTGATGCCATGACACGCAGGTAAATTTGATTTTAAGTGAGGGAGGGCTGTGCAAAACTGCCAGCCTCACTTTCTCCTCCAGAACCATCTGGGTAAAATGGCAAGATAAAGATCAGGATGACTGGAGATGGCTCTGGATGCAGTGGGAATCCTTGGCCTTTTCAATCTAAGGTCTTCAACTGGTCTCAGTTTAACTGAGGCAATGCCTATTCAGTAATTAAGGCTAGGTAAGACACGTATAAGATATTTACCACGTGCCATAAGAGATCAAAGAGATAAAAGCCATTAGCTATGGGAAAAATCAGGAAAGGATTCCTGAGGAAGTAGCATTTTTAGTATGGTTTTAAAACAGAAAGGGAACACCAAAGAGTATCTTTGGGATTATAGGACTTGAAAATGCATGCTTGAGAGTAAGGATTGCTCCCTTCTTTGTATTTGTATTCCTGTCACTAAGCACAGTATCTGGCATAAAGTAGGAGCTTAATACAGGTTCATTAGCTGATCATACAATGCTACCCATACTTCATTGTTTCTATTCTAGAATAATCACTACATTTGTGATTTACCTCAACCCTACTATGCATATAATATTTTTCACTTTCCAAATTAGATTTTTGCTTTAAAAGTGCAGGTATCTTATGAAATATGAATTTCCCAATTATTCAGTCTTTTCATTTCCCTTATCCATTGGAAAAGCATGAGTAGTAAACTTAAGAGAAAAGAGGAGGCAAAAGAGTAAGAAAGTCTTATCTCACTTTCCCTTCTAAACATTCAAGGAAACAAGAGGAAAGATGAGGGATATATTTTTTTTTTATCCAATGGGGAGGAAAGGAAGGAAATTTTTCTTCTAGTGAATAAAGCAAAAATTAAACTATGCTGCTCTGGCTCTAATCTAGAGCTCTGTGCCAAATTAACGCACATGTTTATGTGCCAATAAAACTGAGCTCATTTACAATTTTATGTAACCGAAAGGAAACTTCCCTCTTTCTAAAGTGGTACTTTGTTGAACACTAAAAAATATGGTTTTTAGCAAAGTGGGTCAGGTCTTTGCTTATAAGGACCACAGACTAATTGAATAAATCTCTGATCATGTCAAGATGTTTTTTGTACAACTATAGAAAAGTTAAGAAAACTTAAGCATTAAAGATTTCTACATAAGGGTCAAGGACAGCCCGATCTATTAGTACTACCAGCCGTACAAAAAAGTAACTTCTTTTACCAGGGAATTCTCACTGTTCTTGAAAAAATTCAGCCACCTGGATCAGTCTTTCTTTTTAAAAGCAGATTTAAATTCATTTAAGCAAAGATGATGACTCATAATTTCAAATAGTCATTTCTGAGCTTTTAGATAATAGCATAATCATAGTTATTGATTCACAATTCACTATTTGTGATTTTCTCCACTACTTTTTCTCAGAAGCAAAATGAATTACAAATATTAAATGTAAAATCTGGATCACTCGATTCCTCCATATTACCCTAGTAGAAAGTATACCATAAAATACTGAGTGAATAAGCCTCCTTTGTTCAAAACACTGAGAAATAAAAATTAAGAAATTATTGAAAATTAAAACAAAAGCCATTTTTAGTGACCAGAAATAGAGAAGTCATTAACCCCAATGGGGGAAAGATGCAGACATTTCTGACTCAGTTAACCCATTTCAAATTATGTTTGTAATTTATAATTTTGTTTCCTAATGTGTCTAAGAATGAACCATCACTTCAACATCTTAAGTCTACCAGAAAACTTAAACTTTACAGTACAAAATAATATAGTCAGTACCCATTGTTGTGTTTACAGGATTTGGTATTAAGTACCTACTATGTGCCAAACACTGTGCTAAGTGCTGGAGATACAAATAAAAAAAGTTGGAAAATTTCTGTTCTCAAGGAGCTTACATTTTAATTAGGGCAGACAACAGATAAAAGAGCATTCCTCTGATGCAGGGTGGATGGAAAGTCCTGGAAATCCTAAGGGTTTAGAAGGAAATGGAATGACAATTTTGAGATTTCCCTAGTTTATTCATGTACTTGAGATAACAGTGTGGGAAGACTGCAAGGTATAGAGGCAGGGCATATGGTAAGGCCTGAAGGACTTTAGGATGCAGTAGAAGGGAAGTTAGGAAAGTTTAGTGGTCCTCATCAGGAGGAAGAGAGGTAAGGACTTCTATAATATTCAAACTCTATGAATGATCAAGCAGCCTAGGCAAGGAGACAGGGCAGCCCCAGTGGTGATGTTCTTCCTGCCCAGCCATATCCCTATCATTTCTCCCCCTTCTTTGTGTAGTGACAACACAACAAAATGAGGAATATTACATATTCTCATAGAAACAACTTGTTGCCATTTAGGATTTCCCCTCTTCTTTCAAAATCATAAGATGTGTTATTTGGAATATTGATAAAATGATAAAACCCTGAAAGAGATGAAGCAGTCTTTAACATTACCTATATAGTTCCTCCTTTCATTAACATGCTTTTTTAATCATCCTATGGAGGTGACATAGGGTTCTCCAAGATTGTGCAAACACTGGTAGGTACTATTAGGCTGGAAAGCTTGAGTGTTGGCACTACCACAGATTGGGTGACTCCTGTGGGATGGGATAACTTGCCTAGCTAAGTGTGGATAGGCTTATCACCAGAAGTTTGATGGCCATAACAACTCATGAAGATATAATTTACTAAGCTATTAAGGAGTGATCTGCATTAGGGGAAGGAGTTATTGTGGCCAGTAGGGCCAGGCCCTTGTGCAAGGCCTGCACTCAAGTCTGAAAGAGAACCTTGTGCTGACTGAACCTTTTTCTTCTCAGAGAGAAAGAGAAGAGAAGAGAAAAATTCCAGCTTAGATGGAGGCCAGGCAGGTAGAGTATCAAGCCCATACCAGAAGCAGGTATATTAGGAAGGCAGAATTTATGATTTCAAAGAGAATCTCATATGTGCCTAAAAGGTCCGGAACCGCAGGATATAAGGAATTCTCTAGGCAGAAGGCAGGAGAACGAAAACATGTATTTACACTCCACAGTAACAAGCCCACAAACCAGCATCCCCATTTTGATATTTTCATCAAAAGCTTCCAGGCCCAATAAGTCCGCCTCACAAGGGTAACCAGGAGGCCACAGAGAAGCGAGATGGTATAAGGCAAAATTGTATACACGCTTCCCTTCTATGATAAGAAGATTACCCACTAGCCTCCAGTCAGCTCTGCTACTGGCAGCTCAGCTTCGGCTGTAGGCGTCTCTGGCTCCAACCGAAAAAGGAAGAGAGGATCTTCAAGCTGTCCTCTCCCCTCTTATAGAGTTTTTGACATCATCAAGTGCCGCCTCAATGACCAGGGACGATTGGTTCTTGACTTGGCCCCTCCCCCTAGCGTAGACCAGGTTAACACACCTCCCCTCAGCCAGCCCCATGACTCATCACACAGGAAGTTCTCTGATTCCTGGCATGGTCGCTGGGCTTCCTGCCCTGGAAGAGCAAGCCCCAGTGTCCAGGGAAGCTCAATGAGGTAAGCTGAGTCATTCAAAGTAAACAAAGTCCATTCTGGTTACAGCAGGGCAAAAAGATCAAAGTGGCAGGAGGAACTAGAGGTGGGAAGAGCTGTCAGAGACAGGAGAATCAAAACTAGCATTTCCCAATAAAATTCAATAAGGGAGCTAACAAGAAGCAAGGCATAGGCTTTGGCAGCCTTTCTTTCCTGACTTGCTGTAGCTCCCATTACACCAAGAGCTCCTTAAGCTACTGCTGCCTTTGTCACCGTCTATGGAATCTATAGGGCTCTGAGTTTACTTATATTGCTGTCAACTGGAGTACTCTCCAGGCCACTGCCTCCTCATTCGCTGCCAGGAATTTATGAAGAATTACACCAGAGTACTCAGTGATGAAATCCCAGATCCCTAAAGTTGTGGAATATAAATTTCCCAAGGGGATTGATCTTCATTTGTAATTTTCTCCTTCCAAAATGAAGGTGAATGGAATACTCATCAGTTAGTAGATGGATGAGTGAAGCCATTTGGTAGGGGCAGAGCCAAGATGGTAGAGTGAAAGCAGGGACATGCCCAAGCTCTCTCACAAATTCTTTCAGATACCTCTTGAGAAGTGAATCTGAACAGATTTGAGAGAGGTAGAATCCACTAGGAGACAGAGTGTGGCAGATTTCCAAGCCAAGGGGGTCAATCCTAGCTCCACTGACCTCCAGAATATCATATTCCAAGCCCTTCAATCCTTCCATGTAGAAGCTGCTAGATCTTGTATTATCCTGATTATGTTTCCACAATAGTCAAATTGTTTCTTTCTGGCTGCTTGAAATATTTTCTCCTTGATCTGGGAGCTCTGGAATTTGGCAACAATGTTCCTAGGAGATTTCTTTTTGGGGTCTTTTTCAGGAGGCGAACGGTGGATTCTTTCAATTTCTATTTTACCCTCTGGCTCTAGAATATCAGGGAAGTTCTCCTTGATGATTTCTTGAAAGATGATATCTAGGCTCTTTTTTTGATTGTGGCTTTCAGGTAGTCCAATGATTTTTAAATTATCTCTCCTGGATCTATTTTCCAGGTCAGTGGTTTTTCCAATGAGATATTTCATATTTTCTTCCATTTTTTCATTCCTTTGGTTCTGTTTTATAATATCTTGATTTCTCATAAACTCACTAGCTTCCACTTGCTCCAATCTAATTTTTAAGGTGGTATTTTCTTCAGTGGTCTTTTGGACCTCCTTTTCCATTTGGCTAATTCTGCCTTTCAAGGCATTCTTCTCCTCATTGGATTTTTGGAGGTTTTTTGCCATTTGAGTTAGTCTATTTTTTAAGGTGTTATTTTCTTCAGTATTTTTTGGGGTCTCCTTTAGCAAGTCATTGACTTGTTTTTCATAGTTTTCTCACATCACTCTCATTTCTCTTCCCAATTTTTCCTCTACTTCTCTAACTTGATTTTCCAAATCCTTTTTGAGCTCTTCCATGGCCTGAGACCAGTTCATCTTTTTCTTGGAGGCTTTTGATGTAGGCTCTTTGACTTTGTTGACTTCTTCTGGCTGTATGGTTTTGGTCTCCTTTGTCACCAAAGAAAGACTCCAAAATCTGAGTCTGAATCTGAGTCCATTTTCACTGTCTGGCCATGTTCCCAGCCAACTACTTGACCCTTGAGCTTTTTGTTGGGGTATGACTGCTTGTAGAGTAGAGAGTACTTTGTCCCAAGCTTGAGGGTCTGCACTGCTGTTTTCAGAGATATTTCTACACACCAAGGTCTGCCACACCAGTGCTCCTCCTCCCCGAAGAACCACCAACCAGGATTGCGACTCAGATCCAAGCAGGCTCTGCACTCCTGCTCTGATCTGCAGCTTAATTCCTCCCACCAGGTGGGCTTGGGACTAGAAGCAACTGCGGCAGTAGCTCTGGAAGAAGCCTCAGAGCTGCACTACCTCTGCTGTCCCCAGGGTGGTGGCCAACCATAAACTCCTTTCACTCTGTCCCAGCAGTTTTTCCCACTAACCTTCTCTGTTGTCTTTGGTGTTTGTGGGTTGCGAAGTCTGGTAACTGCCACAGCTCACTGATTCAGGGTGCTATGGCCTGTTCCACCCAGCTCCTGGTCTGGTTGGTCCAGGCGCAGCCCATGCTGGGCTCTCTCTGCTCCCAACTCCGTGTGATAGACCTTACCCAGCAACCATCCAGGCTGTGCTGGGCTGGATTCCTGCTTCCCTCTGCTATTTCATGGGTTCTTCAGTTCTAGAATTTGTTCACAGCCATTTTTTATAGGTGTTTGGAGGGTCCTGAAGGAGAGCTTTAGGCAAGTTCCTGCTTTCCAGCTGCCATTTTGGCTCCGCCCCTGGTCTATATCTTCTGCTTTCACTTTCTAATCACCTGCCCTCAGCTTATTCTGCAATCACCTCTCCTGTAATCTGGTTTGAACGTCAAAGAGGATTTTAAAAGCCAAATTAGAGAGGTAAAAGAAAATACAGAATCTAACAGGAGAAAATAAATCCTTGACAAGTAAAATTGGCCAAATGGAAAAAGACATGCAAAAACTACCTGAAGAAAACAATTTGTTAAAAACTAGAATTGGGTAAGTAGAAGCTAATGACTCTATGAGGCATGAAGAATCACTCAAACAAAATCTAAAGAATGAAAAAATAGAAGAAAATGTAAAATATCTCATTGGAAAAACAACTGACCTGGAAACCAGATCAAGGAGAAATAAACTAAGAATTATTGGTCTTCCAGAAAGTCATGATGAAAAAAAGAGCCTGCACAGTATTTTCCAAGAAGTCATCAAGGAACACTGCTCCAAGGTCCTAGAACCAGAGGGTAAAATAGTCATCGAAAGAATCCACTGATCACCCCCTGAAAAAGATCTCAAATTGAAAACTTCAAGGAATATTGTAGCCTAATTCCAGAATTATCAGGTCAAGAAGAGTCATTTGGCAACCAGAATTCTACCCTCTACAGCAACTAATTTGAATAGGTCTTGGATCTTTCACAGTATAGCAAGCTAAATTTCCATCAACTTAATTCAATGGAAAAATATTTTTGATGTTCAAAGCACCTGAGGCCATTTTAAGCCTGAAATTTCTTTTATTTGCTTAGCCACTGAAATAGTCCATAGTTCTTCTAATTTTTAAATGAAAAAGAGAAACTAAATTTTACTTGTTTTTCACCAACAAAAAGCAGGGAAAGAAACAGACAGGAGTTGGCATTGGATAAAATGGTGAAATAAAGTTTGTCCTTGGTGCACCCTCCATTCCTTCACTTGTCCATCTTCTCATCCCTCCCCCTTATTTTAAGGACATATTGATGTCAAGTAAAGCTACCCAGATGGCCTTATTTTAACATGTCTGTAGGATGAGAGGATCTTAGAGAGCTGGAAGGGACCTTAGAGGTCATTTAGTCCATCCTCCCATCCAAGCAACGATCCTTTCTGAAGCATCCGTAATGTCTTGTCATGCAGCTTCCATTTGAAAAGCTCCAGTTACATAGAGCTCACTACCCTGTGAAAGCTTCTACTACTGAACAGTTCTTACATAATAAAGTTCTTCCTTACACTGACTCAAAATCTGATAAATAATATTAACTGACATTTATATAGCACTTTAATGTTTGCAAAGTGTTTTAGAAGAGATTTTCATTTGATCTTCACAATAAACCTGTGAGTTAAATACTGTAGGTATTACGATTGTCATTTTATATTTTTATTTGTTTTAGGGGGGAAGGCAGGGCAATTGGGGTTAAGTGACTTGCCCAGGGTCACACAGCTAGTAAGTGTGTCAGCATCTGAGGCCGGATTTGAATTCAGATCCTCCTGACTCCAGGAACAGAGCTCTACTTACTGCGCCACCTAGCTGCCCTATGATTGTCATTTTATAGAAGAAGTAACTGGGGATCCATGTCTTCTCTGCCTTTGATACCTTAATCTTGACCACTAGGTCTTTTACTGTCTAAAATTTTTTTCATAAGCTTTAAATACATAAAAGCCTAACATCTGACATTGCTGGGTAGGGATGGGGAATGGGGAAAAAGTCAGTCTAAATTCATGAAAAACTGGTACATTTTTAAAGGAATCAATTTTGTTTCAGTGGATGGAAGACAAGGATAAAGTGTGCTGAAGGATTTTATGGGTGCTTTAATAAATATTTTAGAATCATGTATAATGAATATACCCATTGTAAGAATACAAATGTTGCTACAGAACGCCGCAGCCCTATGTTGCGGATGAATAATATTAACTAACAATGATGTTTATATAGGACTTTAAACTTTGCAAAGTACTTTACAGGGATCCTCATTTGATGCTTATAATAACCCTGTAAGGTAAATATTGTAGGTATTATCATTGCCATTTTACAGAAGAAAGTGAGGCTCAGAGAGATTCAGTGACTTAGCACATTTTTATACAGAATTCCATCATAGGCCTTCTGGATACACACACACACACACACACGTGTGTGTGTGTGTGTATGTGTATGTGTGTATATATATATATATATATACATATATATATATGTATGTATGTATACACACATACACACACACCTATATACAAATAAAAGAGAATGGCGCACAGTGAGTGTTTTATTTATCTGTCTATAGTACAACATAAGAAATTTTGTGAAACAATCAATAATGGTATTTCAGTTCCTGACCATCAAACTGTGACTGTCCATAAAAATATTAAGGGATTGTAGTTCTGGGAGACAGCCTAACTGCTCATGATTCTTTTCACTGTTAATGCTTTTATTGTTGTTCTCTTCTGACTTTAGTGGCAACCAGACTTCAGCCTCCCTCCCTAGTCAGAGCAATCATTCACAAGAGTGAATGCACTTCCACCTCAAGAAACAAAGAGAAGTACGTATAGAATGAATATATGTGTGTATGTGTTTATATATGTATGTATATGTGTGTATATATACAGGGATATGGATATACACACATATACACATGTATGTGTGTGCGTGTGTGTTTGTGTGGGCCTAATGGTAGCCATCTCTAGGGCAGGAGCAGGGGAGGGAAGAAAAAAGGAAAATAAAGAAAGAAATTTACACGACAGCTTTATTGTATATTTAAATGGAATAGCAAGTTGTACATAATAGATTTGTAGTTTCATGTGCAATCATTCATTTAAATTATACTTTGTTATGGAAATGCTTGTTTTACTCTATAAAATAAAGATTAAAAGCAAAGAAAGAAGAAACAAACATCTAAGCACCCAGGGTATATAATAAAGCATGGGAAAAAAAAACAGGAATCAGTAGGGGGAAAGGGGTAGGAAAGGCTCCTTTGGTAGAACCATTAAAGCATTTCTTTTATCTTCCCTCCTGTGACTTTGAGCTGAGTTCTGATTCCCCTTTTGTTTAATTTCTACCTTTTCTCCTCTGGTACATTTAAATTCTCCTGGAATTCTAGCCTTTCCTGACTCTCTGGTACCATGGGCCTGCAGCCTCAAGCTGCTGTGAAGGTTCAAGAACTAGGACAGTGACGAAGCCTTCTAACTTGTCTTCCCAGTCTTCCTGCTCCCCCTAGGAGTCAATGTTGCATCGTGAAGATGTACAAAATCCTTTAGGGCTGACTGATTTCCCTAAAGGAGAGCGAAGTTGTTTTCTCCAAACCTCAAACACTTTGTGTGCTGGTGATCAATCATTTGGACCGCGTCTACATCTAAGCTTAGCCAGGGCAACGACTGTTTCATATTTGTCTTTGTATTCTCAGTGCCTAAAATATAGAAGTTGCTTAATAAGCATTTATTGCATGACTGACCTATATGTGAAGCTAGTTATAAAGATATGTAATCAAAATGAGAATGAATAAGTCCTCTAAGTCAGTAGGTGACCCTAGGCCATGGGCATGCATGGCAGTAGTATGATGTGTGTCACTCCCAGCAAGGTGACTTGTGACTTTATGAACACAATCTCAGTCCTAGGAAAATCTTTCTAGGAAAGCTAAATTTCTAGATGGGACTTCTAGGAAGGGAAATAAACAACATTTCTTTTTCTTCCCTCTAGGTTCTATAAATATTGCCAAGCTTCATGGGCCATATGCTTTTCTTTCGTATCTTGGCATTCTAAGAATGCCAGTACAGCATCCCATGACCCAAACATTTCCCTTCCCATTTCCTACATGGCTCTTTTATGCTAGGTAAGAACTATCATACTTCATAGGCAGATGTCAGTCAATGAATTGGTGGTCATGTAACATATTTGCACATTTCAGAAATAATGACTTCACACATTTTTTTTTCTAAATTGAGAATTCAGGTTCTGTATTAGGCCAGTGGGGTAGATACCCCTGAGATGGAAGAACCTTTAAATCATAACGAATAATTTACTTATATACTTGGCAGATAGCTAGGTGGCATAGCAGAGTGTCAGTCCTCGAGTCAGGAAGACCTGGGTTCAAATGCAGCTTCAGATACTTACTAGCTGTGTGATGATGGACAAGTCAATTAACACTGTTTGCCTCAGTTTCCTATGAACTGGGGAAGGAAATAGCAAGCCACTTTAGTACTTTTTGCCAGGAAAACCTTAACTGGTGTCACGAAGACTCAGACACGTTGGAAACAATTGAGCAACAACAACCAAGTCCTCATCCTTGACTCGTTGACCTGAAGCCCAGATACTTTCCTCCTTAGTACTACCTAAGTTCACTGAATGTTGCTGGACCTTATGCCTGAGGTGTCTCAAAGAAGCTAAGTTAGCCTTCATATGATTGAGATCTTTACTCCCTCCTTCAGTTAAGTACAGAGCAGGTTTTGTTTAAACTAGCTTATCAGCATTGAAAATTTCTTCATGATTCAGCATTAGGGTAATCTTTTAATACAATTTTCTGTATTTCTACTTGCCATTTGATGGCCAGAAATATTTTTTTTAATCAAAGTCTTGACAAAATCTTTTCCTTCATCATTGCCACCAAGGGTAATAGAATCATAGAGGAAGAAATGTTTTCTTTCTCTCCTTGACTCTGTATTGTTTCAAACCTTCCTTTCTTGCACAGAGATGCCTCTGCTTGGTTGTTTTGATGCTACTCAAGTCTTTGCCCTCATTTCAAAGCCTGAATTTTCCCCAAACAGCCTTTAAAAAATTCCACCAAAGAACAAAGTTATGTTGGAGGCTATAGCAGATCTAACCCTTTCCTCTAGCCAAGGCTTCTTCCCTAAGTAAGAACTTGTGGAGGAAAAAGCTTTTGTTTGCTGTCAGAGATTTCAGAAAGTAGGATCAAACTTCCTTTGGGATTTGGGGGACTAGCTGAAAATCACAACTTTTTTATATTGTTAAGAAGGAATAGCATCTCTCTTGACTTCTCATCAGAAATAGAGCAAGTTGAAAGGGAATCTAGGAGAGACTCAACTCCACTGAGCCCATAGTATGGGGTGGCTATTTTGTTCCACTGAGACAGGATCTTGCTATCTTTAGTGGATTATAAATGCGTACTAAAAATGTCCCTGTTCTCAAAGAGCTCACAATTTAATGGGGGAGATAACATGCAAACAACTTGTTTATACAATACATACAAAAGATAAATTAGAGATTGATTTCAGAGAGAAGGCACTAGCATTAAGGGGGACTGAGAAAAGCTTCTTGTACCAAGTGTGATTTTAGCTGAGATTTGAAGAAAAACAGGAAAGCCAAAGGGTGGAGATGTGGGAAGACTTTCAGTACTGTTCCAGTGATAAACTGTCTGCTTTCTTAAAACAAACCTGGGTTAATATGGAAAGGCTCATCACCTGTAAAGATGAGGCATTCTTTGACTATGGAAATCCATAACAAATAAAAAACAAACAGCTTTCAGAATTTCATATCACTCCCTACCCTAACTCCTCCTTCTCCCACAGTTATGTAGAGTGGGAGAAAATGAATCTGAAGATGCTTAGAATAACATAGTTTTTGGATGATCTTTAAGGATTAACTTAACTGTTGGTATTTTAAACATGAAATCATTGTCCAATTATTAAAGTTAACATACAATAGAATGATATCCATGTTGACATTCTTACTATAAATAAAACCCCAAACAAAAGAAAACTGCAGCTAAATCCAAAGATGGTTCCCAGGTTCTTTTTAATCAAATAAAGCAGCCAGAAAAGTTAGGTTTTTCCCCCCCACATCCCAAAGTAACAAAAAATATCATTTCATGGAACACTTGGATCATCTCACATTAGAGTACATATGATGAGTATTTTGAGGGAAAATCACTATGAATGTAAGTGGAGCTTATTTTACCAACATTTGTTGCAAAAGAAAAGTTGGAGAAATTCTACAGGGAATTCGACCAGATTAAATCAACCCATATTTTAGTACTCCATTATTACAATACAAATGTTAAGATAGGAAAAAATAGCGCTCGCTCTCTCTCGCTCTCTCTCTCTCCTTCTGTGTGTGTATGTGTGTGTGTGTGCGTGTGTGTGTGTATCTGTATGCCTCTGTATATCTACAAAGCATGTCTAAAGTATGAAGTGGCTATAGACACATATATATATATATACACACATATATAAATACACACATACACACAAATATATATATATGTATATATATATATATATGTATATAGCCACCTAGAGAGCCATTCTCTCCTATATGTACACATATATATGTATGTATACATATATATAAAAATATGATTCAGAATGTTAAAATTAAAGAAACTAAAGACTTATTGATGACACTGAAGTTTTACATATTCATATGTGAATATATATTTCAAGAGAAAAGTTGTTGGGTATTAGATATAACATGCTGATTACCATAACAAAAACAAAATTGATGATAAAGTAAAAACAAGAAATAACTGCCTAGTGATGTGGGAGATTTTTAAAAAGAAGCTATTCATGTACATTCAGACTCTTTTGGACTTTTAAAGCAAAGATTCAAATTAATGTCAAACTAGAAGAAATAACATAAGAAGACACGGCATACAATTAAAACTGGTCCTACCTGAGCTATTTAAGTGAGTTATTGACATTAAAAATGTGAAATGGAAGAAGAACAGGCACTAATAGAGATACTGAGACATCATTTCTTAAGGAAGTTTAGCCATCTGAAAGTCAATCACCACAAAAAAGTAGGAAAAAACCCTGTAAATCATCTTAGCCAATAAATATGATCTCTTTGTGAAGCAGGGAGAAATGGTAGTGAAGAGCAATACTGGTTCTGCATAAAAACAAATTTGTAAAAATCTTTTGAAAATGAATGATGTCCATATGTACAAAAATATTTATAGTAGCTCTGTTTGTGGTAGCAAAGAATTGGAAATCAAGGGGATGCTGATCAATCGGGGAATTGCTAAACAGGTTGTGGTATATGAATGTAATGGAAAACTATTGTGCTATAAGAAATGGGGAACATATGAACTTCATAATAACCTGGAAAGACCTACATGATCTGATGCCAAGTGAGGGGAGTAAAACCAGGAGAACACTGTACACAACCACAGTCATACTGCCTCTGTGATGACTAACTTTGATAGACTTGGCTCTTCTCAGCAATACAAGGTTCAAAGACAGCTGACTCATGATGGAAAGAGCTATCTACATCCAGAGAAAGAACTATAGAGTCTGAATGCAGATTGAGGCAAACTATTTGCTTTCTCTTCTTTTTTGGTTTTGTTTCTTCTTTCTCATGATTCATTTCATTGGTCATAATTCTTCTGTACAACTTGACTATGTGTAAATAAGTTTAATGCAAAGGTGTATGTAGAACATATATCAGATTCCATATTGTCTTGGATTGGAGCGGGGAGTGGGGGGAAAGGAAGAAAATTTGGAACTCGAAAACCCACGGAACTTAGTGTTGTAAACTAAAAATAAAAAATCTAACTAAAAAAGAAAATGAATGATGGTAGATTATGAGTAATATTTATCTGGAAAGAGTGAAAAAGAGTGGAAGAAAAAAGTTTATAAAACACTGAAAAGAAACAATATTAATCCAAGTCATCCCACATACTTAATCTAGGAATTTATTTTAAAAAATATTTTTCTATTGAAAATATCAGTACCTACTGACCCATATGTTTACTTAGCTACAAAATCTTTATGAGAATAAACTATTCATGCATTGAGGGCATCTTTGATGAAAGCATGAAAGGGAAATTATATTGTATTTAAATATATTTGGCTTTCTTTGTCCTCAGATGTATTTTATTTTATGCATTAAAAACATCATTCTGAGAAGGGGGCTATCACCTTCACCAGACTGTCATGTCACAAAAAGTTAAAAATCTTCAATTTAGAAAAAGACCTCTATTACCCTGAGTCAAAACTCCATAGGAGACTTGGGGGAGAAATATAGGAAAGTATCATGCAAGAAGAAGAGGTGCTCATACTATTAGGGGAAAACTATCAATGAAATCATAGATTATAATGATGACAGACCTATATAGAACTTTAAGGCTTCAAAATGCTTTACATGTCATCTCACGATTTGCCTGTGGTTGCACAACTTGTGTGGGCAGAATTTAAATCCAGGTCTCTTCTGGTTTGAAGTACTGTTTCTACTCTATCACTGATATAACCTGAAGGGGATACAAAGAAGAGACTTTGGAAGAGGCTACACATTAGCAATAATAAGCTTATGCTTTAAAGCTTACAAAGCACTTTATTATGGTCTTGTTTGATTCTCACAACAACATGGAGAGAGGGATATCATTGATATTAATAACAGTATTTCACTGATGAGGAATTTAGTGACTTGCTCATGGTCACACATATACTCAGTGACAGAGGTAAATGCTGAACCCAACTTTCTTTATGATTGCAGGTTCAGAACTCTTTTCACTGCTTCTAGGTAATACAAGACACATACACAAATAACTATGGTAAATATGAACATCTTGTTGAATTAAACTCAATATTGCTGTTGTTGTTGTTGTTGTTGTCTTTGTCCTTTGTTTTTGAAGAGGACTGTGACATTAGGAACATGATGACACGACTTGCAGTTGACTTTGATTTGAGTGAGGAAGGGCTGTGCAAGGTCACCAGCCTCACTTTCTCCTCCAGAGCCATCTGGATCCAGTGATGAGATATTTGTCAGGATGTCTGGAGATGACTCAGGATGCAATGGGAGATCCTGGCCCTTTTAGGCAGAGGCCTTTTCATGTACTCACTTAGAGTGGCGTAATGCCTATTCAGTGAATGAGCCTCTTTAAGAAGTGAGTCAAGGGATGGCCCCTTTTATTAGGAAAAAAATCAAGCTGGGAGGGGAAGACCCTCAGGATTGCTGTTCCAAAGAGAACCAGTTACCATTGACATTTAGTAGAAGATGAAAAGGGGCTAAAACCATGACATATGAGGATTGTTGGAAAAGATTGGGGAAGTAATGTAGTGGTTTTTTAATTACTATTTACTTTTAACATTAATTTTTAAAAAATTGAGTTCCAAATTCTCTCCTACCCCTCTCTCCCCACTGACAAGGCAAGCAGTATGATATCAATTATACATGTGAAATCATGCAAAACCTATTTCCATATTAGCCATATTGGTGGGGGAAGAAAAAAAAAACGAGTGAAAAAATTAAGCTTCAATTTACAATCAGAATTCATTGGTTCCCTCTCTGGAGGTAGATAGCATTTTTCATCATGAGTTTTCCAGAATTGTCTTAGATAATTATATTGAGCAGAGTAGCTAAGTTTTTCACAGTTGATCAATTACAGTATTGCTATTACTGTGTACAATGTTCTCCTGGTTCTGCTCACTTCACTTTTCCTCAGCTCATGTAGGTCTTTCCAGATTTTTCTGAAATGATACTTTCATCATTTCTGGTGACTAAACCACAGTAATATTCCATCACAATCATATACCAAACTTGTTTGACCACTTCCCAACTGATAGGCATCCCCTCAGTTCCCAATTCTTTGCCACCACAAAAAAATAGCTGCTACAAATATTTTTGTATGTATAGGTCATTTTCCTTCTCTTTGGTCTTTTTGGGGAACAAACCCAGCAGTAATATTGCTGGGTAAAGGGGCATATTCAGTTTTATAACCTTTTGGGCATAGTCCCAAACTGTTCTTCAGAATGGTTGGACCAACAGTGCATCAGTGTCCTTATTTTTCCACATCCCTTCCAGCATTTTTTATTTTGCTTTTCTGTCATGTTAGCCAATCTGAAAGATGTGAGGTGGTACCTTAGAGTTGTTTTAATTTGCATTTCTCTAATTAGTACTTATTGATTGGGGAATGGCTCTTATTTTTTCTTTTTATAAATTTGACTTCATTGCCTATATATTTGAGAAATGAGGTCTTTATCAGACAAACTTGCTGTAAAAATGTTTTCAGTTTTCTGCTTCCTTTCTAATTTTGCTACATTTGTTTTGTTTTTGCAAAACCTTTTTAACTTTATATAATCAAAATTATTTTTTTCTAATAATCCCCTCTATCTCTTTTTTGGTCACAAACTCTTCCATTATCCATAGGTCTGACATGTACATTTTCTATAATCCCATAACATGTTATGATATCATTTTTTATGTCTAAATTATGTACCCATTTTGACCTTATGTTTATATATGGTATGAGATGCTGGTCTATGCTTAGTTTCTGCCAAACGTCTTTCCAGTTTTCTCAGCAATTTTTGTCAAATCATGAGTTCTTGCCTCTAAAGCTCAGATCTTTGGGTTTTAAAATACTAGATTACTATAGTCATTAACTACTGTGTATTATGTACCTAATCTATTCCACCTATTCACCACTCTATTTCTTAGCCATTACTAGAGTGTTTTGATAATTACCACTTTAATATAGTTTGAAACCTTGTACTACTAGGCTGCTTTCCTTCAAATTTTTTTTCATTGATTTATCATTGGATAAATATCATTCCGGATTCATCTTCCAGATGAATTCTGTTATTTTTTCCAGTTCTGTAAAATAATATTTGGTAGTTTGATTCATACGGCACTGAATAAGTATCTTAAATTTGGTAGAGCTGTCAGCTTTATTATATTGGTTCAACCTATCCATGAGCAATTAATATTTCTCCAGTTTTTAGATCTGTCTTTATTTGTACAAAGTTTTCTTTTATAATTGTATTCATATAGTTCATACATTTGTCTTGGCAAGTGGACTCCCAAGTATTTTATATTGTCTGCCATTATTTTAAATTAAATTTTCTCTCTCTTCCTGGTGTGTTTTATTGAAATGCTGATGATCTATTGGGTTTATTTTATATCCTGCGACTTTGCTAAAGTTGTTAATTGTTTCAACTAGCTTTTTTATTTGATTATTTGGGGTTCTTAAGCATTACCATCATTTTATCTGCAAAGAGTGATAGTTTTGTTTCCTTATTTCCTATTCACATATGCTCATATTTTCCCTTGTCTTATTGCTACACCTAGCATTTCTAGTACAATACTAAGTAACAGTGATGATAATGGACATGCATACTTCATCCCTGATCTTATTGGGAAAGTTTCTAGTTTGTCCCCATTACAGATAATACTTGTTCTTTGTTTCAGATAAATGTTACTCATCATTTTATGAAAGGCTCCATTTATTCCTATGTTTTCTAGTTGTTTTTTATAAATAGGAAGGGGTGTTATATTTTATCAAAATCTTTTTCTGTGTATGTTGTGATAGTTATATAATTTTTGTTGTTTTTCTCACTGATATGGCCAATCATGCTTATAATTTTCCTAATATTGAACCAGTCCTACATTTCTGATATAAATTCCACCTGCTCATAGCATAGTTTCATTCTCTGGTGACTAAAGTACATATTGTTCTTTAGTTCAATATGGTTGAAACATTTTTGTAAAATCACCATGTTGGTGTCACTTACTAATGATTGATATTTACAACAATCCTTACTATATTAGAAGCAGGTTTCTAAACATAAAGAATAATAAATGATTTTGCCAAATCTGATTCCCTAATAGAGGTGTGCTTTATTGTAATAACTCTTTAGTTTTTACTTAGTAAAAGCAATGTTATTACAATTAAATGAATATAGCAACATGGCTTACATTTCCAATGTGTCTTGAGTTATCTACACCAACAGCTTATTCAAATTAGCCTCTGAAATAAAGAAATCTATATATCTCATTCCAAAGATGCTTGTATATTATTTATGGAGTTAAACATAATATATAAAAATGCTCATAGAAACTCCCCAAGAGGAAAGACCAGCTCATTGTGCCAAGAGGAAAAAGCTCTTTCAATTAAATATTATTTGAGCAGGGGAAAGATCCATTTAAGTTTTCTGAGATGAACCCAAGCAAAAGAATCAGAAACGTTCCACTTGAGCCTTACATAAAAAATGTGAAACCAGTTTAGACCAAAGACAATAATAATCGACATTTTTATAATGATTTAGGTTGCAAAATACTTTACACAAATTATCTCTTATGAATAGCACAAATATACTTGCAGTAGGTATTAGAAGTGCTATTATTCCAACTTGCAGATAAAGAAACAGACTCAGAGAGTAAAATGACAAGCTCATGATCATAGAGGGAGGATTTGATCGAAGTTCTTCCTAAATTCAACTTCGATATTCTGTCTACTATACAACACTGCCTATTAATAATGTAGCCAGCTTGGTATTCTATCTGTTTTATCAGAAAACAAAGCAGTTCCTCTGGGTTCCATAAAGACTGCAGTTGGGCCTCAAATATAATTCATTTTTCAGTCATTTTCAGCTGTGTCCAACTCTTTGTGACCCCATTTCTTGGTAGAGACACTAGAATGGTTTGCCATTTCAGATGAGTAAACTGAGAAAAACAGGGTTAAGTAACTTGCCCAGGGTCACCTAGTAAGTATCTGAGGTTGAATTTGAACTCATGAAGATGAGTCTTTTTGACTCCATGCCTGGCACTCTATCAGCTGTACCATCTAGCTTCCCATTCAAATATAATAAACTCACTTTAATAACACATTGTGGATCTATCATTTATCTAGAGCATGCTATGTTCCTGTTAGCAACATAAAGATTCCACACTTTTCAGGCTCATTGTCAGCAGAAGATTGGATCTTTGTGGAGCACAACTAGTGTTTTAATATTTATTGATTGTCTATACCAGTGTTGTCAAACTCAAATAGAAATGAAGCCACTAAACCTTAGTAATGATTCTTACGGGCTGCATGTTGACTCAGAAAACCACATATTAATATTATCTATCTCCTACTATGTTTATATTTATTTTGTTAAATATTTCCCAATTACATTTTAATCTGGTTTGGCAAGACTTGGGAGTTTTGTGGCTGCAATACATCCTGAGCTAGTTTGATGACTATGATCTACATGTCTAGGCATAGAGACACAAATCGATATGAAATTTGACATAAAATTAATCTTGTTGATCTATCCTAAACACAATGTTCAATGAAGCTTCCAAGATTAAATGTGCATCATTATAGTAGAAGATACTATATTCCTCATGTCTTTCAAGTTCTATATATTTTTATTAATTTATTCATTGCCATGTGCATAGCAGAACATAGAAGAGGATTTAAAATACACAACAAAAAATTTCCATTTCAAGAAAACCATACATAATAAATATTATGTTGTGTGTTCAGAGCTGTCCATATTTTCTTTGTTTCCTTGTAAGTTTTCTTTTGTCCTCTGCTGTGCACTTTTTACTTTGTTCTTCCCCACCTCCCCAAGAAGGCTACAACTTAGAGTATACACACACATATACATATGTGTATATGTGTGTATACACATATATACACACATACACATACAGACATATTTACACAGATATATATACATATATCCACTTACACATACATATACTTAGATATCTATAATCATATTCATATATAGACATATACATTCATATGCATATATGTAAAACTGTACTATACTTATTTGTCCTTTGTTTCTCTGAGAGTTGATATCCTCTTTTTCTAAGTCCATCAACTCACCATTTCCTACGCAATAGCAATATCTCAACCTTATACTGTCTAGTTATTTTAAATAGTCTAAAACAATATTAATATGGCTGACATATAGTGTAGTTTCCTTATTTTTCTCTTTTGATTAAATCTATTTTAGTTCTTTGTCTGAGATCATGATTAATACCCTTGCTTTTTTTCCTCATAAATTCTAATCTTTATTTTATGTTTGTGTGTATCTCTTACTTCCTATCCCTCCTGACTTCTCTACTTTACTTCCACCCACTACCTTGCCCTCCTATTACTTAACCCACCCTCCTTCCAAGGATCCCTCCCTTATCTTCCCATTCCCATTAATCTAAACACTCTTCAATACCCTCCTTACTCTATTCTCTCACCCTCCCTTCTAAAAATCCCTCCCTTATCCTCCCCCCGCCTCCTCATCCCCTTGGCCTTCTATTTCTTTCTGAATTTAGAAGACTTTTATACCCTTCCAGATACATATGTGTTGTTCCTTCTTAAACACATTCCTGATGAAAGTAGGGTTCCAGACTACCAGCCCTCTCCCCCATCTAATTCCTCTGTGTCAGTTCTTCCTCTCATACCTCATTTATATAAGATAATTACTCTTTTTACCTTTTCCTAAATGTTTTTACTTTTTAGAATCATATCATAGGTCTACCCCAATCTTTCTTTTGAACTACCCAATTACTAATGACAATCTTAGACATACATTTTACATTTCTTCATATGGAAAGTAAACAATCTGTCCTCATTAAGTCTCTTGTAATTAGCCTTTTATATATATTATGTATATATATATATACGTATACCCACACACATATATATATACACATATATTTATATCTTACATTTCTCTTGGATCTTATATGTCAAGTGTTCTATTAAGTTCAGTTTTTTTTTAACAGAATTTAAAAAGTCTGACAATTCATTAAATATCCACTTTTTCCCATTCAAGATTATGCTTAGCTTTGCTGAGTATGATATTTTTAGCCATGACTCCAGTTGTTTTGCTTTTGGATATATGGTGTTCCAAGACCTGTGGTCTTTCAGTGTCATTGCTGCTAGGTCTTGTGTGATTCTAATGGTGGCACCACCATATTTGATTTTTTTTTTTTTTTTTTTTTGCTGCTCATAATATTTTCAACTTGAGCTGGAGGGTCTTAGAATTCGACTATGATATTCTTGTAGGTTTTCCTTGTAGGATCTCTTTCAGGTGGTGATTGAAGGATTTTTTTTTTTATTTCCACTTTCCCCTTTTATTCTAATTCTTCAAGAAACTTTAGCTATATTACCTTATCAAGATTCTTTTTTTGATCATAGCTTTTAGTTAGTTCAATTATTCTTATGTTTTCTCTTCTTGATCTGTTCTCCATATAAGCTCTTTTTCTTATGAGATATTTCATATTCTCTTCTGTTTTTTTCATTCTTTATATTTTGTTTTTATTATTTCTTGATCTCTTAACTCTGCTGGCTTCCCCTTGCCCAATTCTAATTTTCAAGGAGTCATTTTCTTCCTTAAGATTCTGACTCTCATTTTTAATCTCCTTGTCTTTTGATAATCTTGTTTTTCTTGGATTGTTCTTTTTAAAAAATTTTCCTCAATCTCATTTGATTTTTTTAAATTTTTTTCAATTTATTTATTTAACATTTTTAGTTTTCAACATTGATTTTCACAAGAGTTTGAATTACAAATTTTCTCCCCATTTCTACCCTCCCCCCCCACTCCAAGATGGCATATATTCTGGTTTCCCTGTTCCCCATTCAGCCCTCCCTTCTGTCACCCCACTCCCCTCCCATCCCCTTTTCCCTTCCTTTCTTGTAGGGCAAGATAAATTTCTATGCCCCATTGCCTGTGTATCTTATTTTCTAGTTGCATGCATGCAAAAACTTATTTTTTTGTTTTTGAACATCTGTTTTTAAAACTGAGTTCCAAATTCTCTCCCCTCTTCCCTTCCCACCCACCCTCCCTATGAAGTCAAGCACTTCAACATAGGCCACATGTGTATCATTATGTATAACCCTTCCACAATACTCATGTTGTGAAAAACTAACTATATTTTGCTCCTTCCCAACCCATCCCCCTTTGTTGAATTTTCTCCCTTGACCCTGTCCCCTTTCAAAAGTGTTTATTTTTGATTACCTCCACCCCCATCTGCCCTCCCCTCCATCATCCCTCCCCCCTTTATTTATCTTCCTCCCTCTTCTTTCCTGTGGGGTAAGATTCCCAAATGAGTATGTATGGTATTCCCTCCTGAGGCCAAATTTGATGAGAGCAAGATTCACTCATTCCCCCCTCACCTGCCCTCTCCCCTCCTCCCACAGAATTGCTACATCTTGCCACCTTTATGCGAGATAATCCACCCCATTCTATCTCTCCCTATCTCTCTCTCTCAATATATTCCTCTCTCATCCCTTAATTTGATTTTATTTCTTTTAGATATCTTCCCTTCATCTTCAACTCACCCTGTGTCCGCTCTCTCTCTCTCTTTATATATATATATATATATATGTATATATATATGTGTGTGTGTGTGTGTGTATGTATATATACACACATATATACATATACATACATACATATATACATACATGCACATTCACATATATATATATACATACACATAAACATATATATGCATATTCCTTTCAGCTACTATGACACTGAGGTCTCATGAATCATACACATCATCTTTCTATATAGGAATGTAAACAAAACAGTTCAACTTTAGTACGTCCCTTATGATTTCTCTTTCTTGTTTACCTTTTCATGCTTCTCTTGATTCTTGAGTTCGAATGTCAAATTTTCTATTCAGCTCTGGTCTTTTCACTGAGAAAGCTTGAAAGTCCTCTATTTAATTGAAAATCCATATTTTACCTTGGAGCATGATACTCAGTTTTGCTGGGTAGGTGATTCTAGGTTTTAATGCTAGCTCCATTGACCTCCAGAATATCTTATTCCAAGCACTTAGATCTCTTAATGTAGAAGCTGCCAGATCTTGGGTTATTCTGATTGGGTTTCCACAATACTCAAATTGTTTCTTTCTGGCTGCTTGCAATATTTTCTCCTTGATCTGGGAGCTCTGGAATTTGGCGACAATATTCCTAGGAGATTTCTTTTTGGGATTTTTTGAGGAGGTGATCGGTGGATTCTTTCAATTTCTATTTTGCCCTGTGGATCTAGAATATCAGGGCAGTTCTCCTTGATAATTTCTTGAAAGATGATATCTAGGCTCTTTTTTTGATCATGGCTTTCAGATAGTCCAATAATTTTTAAATTATCTCTCCTGGATCTATTTTCCAGGTCAATGGTTTTTCCAAGGAGATATTTCACATTGTCTTCCATTTTTTCATTCCTTTGGTTCTGTTTTATAATATCTTGATTTCTCATAAACTCACTAGCTTCCACTTGCTCCAATCTAATTTTTAAGGTAGTATTTTCTTCAGTGGTCCGTTGGACCTCCTTTTCCATTTGTCTAATTCTGCCTTTCAAGGCATTCTTCTCCTCATTGGCTTTTTGGAGCTCTTTTGCCATTTGAGTTAGTCTATTTTTTAAGGTGTTGTTTTCTTCAGTGTACTTTTCAGTATTTTGGGGGGTCTCCTTTAGCAAGTCATTGACTTGTTTTTCATGGTTTTCTCACATCCTTCTCATTTCTTTTCCCAATTTTTCCTCTACTTCTCTAACTTGCTTTTCCAAATCCTTTTTGAGCTCTTCCATGGCCTGGGACCAGTTCATGTTTTTCTTGGAGGCTTTTGTTGTAGGCTCTTTGACTTTGTTGACTTCTTCTGGCTGTATGTTTTGGTCTTCTTTGTCACCAAAGAAAGAATCCAAAGTCTGAGACTGAATCTGGGTGTGTTTTTGCTGCCTGGCGATATTCCCAACCAGCTAACCTGACCCTTGAGTTTTTCAGGGGGGTATGACTGCTTGTAGACTACAGAGTTCTATGTTCCACGTTTGGGGGCGATGCGCCAGCTCTGCCACACCGGCACTCCTCCTTCCCCAAGAGCCCCCAACCCGGACTGGGCTTAGATCTTCAGCAGGCTGTGCACTCCTGCTCTGATCTGCAGCTCACTTCCTCCCACCAGGTGGGCCTGGGGCCAGAAGCAACAGCAGCTGTTGCTGCCCCAACTCTGCTGCCGCGGGGGCAGTGGCCAAACTGTGAACTCCTTCCACTCCCGCAGCTTTTCCCACTAACCTTCTCCGCTGTCTTTGGTGTTTGTGGGTTGAGAAGTCTGGTAACTGCTGCAGCTCACTGATTCAGGGCGCTAGGGCCTGCTCCGCCCGGCTCCTGGTCTGGTTGGTCCGAGCAGCTCACACTGGGCTCTGCTCCGCTCCCAGCTCCTAGCTCCGTGTGGGATAGACCTCTCCCAGAGACCATCCAGGCTGTCCTGGGCTGGAGCCCTGCTTCCCTCTGCTGTTTTTTGGGTTCTGCAGTTCTAGAATTGGTTCAGAGCCATTTTTTATAGGTTTTTGGAGAGATTTGGCGGGGAGCTCACTGCTTTCCAGCCGCCATCTTGGCTCTGCCCCCCTATTCTCTCATTTGATTTTTAAAGTCTTTTTAAAGTTCCATGAATTCTTTTTGGACAGGTGACCATTTGACATTACTCTTTAAGGTAGAAGAGACTTTTTTGCTTCAGTGTCATATCTTCCTCTGAAGATAAATCCTGGTCTTCTCTATTCCCATAGTAACTTTCTATGGTTGAATTCTTTCTTCTTTGCCTGCTCATTTTTTATATGTAGTAACTTAGTTTTTGTAATCATCTCTAGTCCTGGGGTTTGAGAGATGGTGCCTCTGGCCTTAGGATCTTCTTCAGTTCTCCCCTCTGACCTGTAATTGAAACCAAGACCTACAGTCTCTAGTAAGTGCCCACAGCCAGCAGCATCCCAGCCCCATTGCTTCTGCACTCACCAGGAGTGTACTGGTTCTTTCTCCCCCAGGGCTGCCTTGGCAGCACAGATGAGTCTGTCATCCCTTATCAATCTCTTATTTTGAAAACAATGAATACATGATGCATACAACTTGGTGAAAAATCAGTGAAACAATATCACATGGCTTTGTAAAAATAATAGTGATAACTTTTATAAATATGCCACTTTAAATCAATATGACATTTGACATAAAATTAATCCTTTTAATCTATCCTAAACACAATATCCAATTAAGCTTCATTATAGTTCATAATAGTTCATTATAGTAGAAGATACTACATTCCTCACACTCTTCAAGCTGTTTATTGTTAGTAACTCCTTAGTGATAATGGTGTTACTAAGGAATCACACTTATGACTAGAAAATATGATGGTGCAGTACTATATACACAGAAGAGGAGTAACAAGGGAGAGCCCAAATAGTGTAAGTACTAGTCTGAAAGGAAGGCTTTCACTGAATTTTCATAAATTCTTTCATGAAGATTTATGAGAAGACATAGAAAATAATTTCATAAGATGAAAATGGGCTGTGATCTGCACAAAAGTAGGCAACACCCCATATTGATGAGATCATGAAGCCATTGATAAATTCAAGTATTTTGTATTAAAAAGCCAGAAAAGCAAAATTCTTAATGCATTTTGACTCTATTTTTTGTTTTCAGTGTGATGTTTATGGATAAAAGGAGCATACTGTGCAGAGGAAGTGATTTCAAATTTTAAATATTTTTTCAAAAACACATTATTTCTGTAACCCATATATAACTAGAGAAGTTTTGCCTCAAAGATTTCATTATTTTTAGCTTGATATTTTTACTATCATCCACCTTGCCTTGAAAGAGAAACCAATTATTTTCCATTCATTGTTTCTTTAAGGAAAATACATTTTATGTCATCTAGGATACATAATCATTACAGCTCAGTATTAGTAATAGCTGGAGGTTTATTTGAGCTGTGTCACTAGTGACACTAGAATTTTGTTTAGTTTTCCTGAGGACTGCTTGGAAGATCTCATACAATGAGTTCAAAGATTTCAGTTGAGATATCAGGAAAGACATGGTATCAGTATCTAAAGTGTGCTGACCATTAAAAAATGATGCAAATTAATCACCATCAGTAGAAATTGGGCTTTTCATTTCTGAGCCATTTTTTTCTGGTAGCAGTAACAAATTTGTGATGATCAGTTAACAATCCCTTATCTTCAATACATCTCCAAACCATTCCAATGCAATAAATATTTGAAAAGTGTCTAAAATACAAGGCACTCTGTAAGGTGTTAATGATACGAACAGAAAATGATAAACAGTCTTTTCTCTAAAAACATTTACATTCTATTGGCTCCCTAGTCCCCTGACTAATGTCAGATATACAAAATAGCTGGGCAGGGTGAGGGGTATAGTCAGGGAATAACAGCTAACTCGGTCACACAGAAAAAAAAATACATACAGCCTTGGCCTCTTTAGCCTAGTGCCCTAAACAGGTTAACTAGCCAGCCATTTGAGTTAAAAGAATGATAGAATATAGGACACACAGCAGCAACCAGCAATCTCATTTAAACTTACTTAGGGCAGCTAGGTGGCACAGTGGATAGAGTGTTGGATCTGGAGTCAGGAAGACTCATCTTCCTAAATTCAAATCTGACTTCAGATACCTACTAGCTATGTATCACTTATCCCTATTTGCCTCAGTTTCTTCATCTATGAAATGAGCTGGAGAAGGAAATGGCAAACCAACCTAGTATCTTTGCCAAGAAATTCCCAAATGTGGTCACAAAGATTTGGAAACAATTGGAAAACAACTGAACAACTGAGACTTTGGGTGAATCATTTAACTTTTGTTTGCCTCAGTTTCCTCAAGTATAAAATTTGAATAATAACATCCACCTTCCAAAGTTGTTGTGAGGAACAAGCACTCAATAAATGCTAGCTTTTATTATTTTATAGCTATTATTAGTATTCTACCCATGAAAGCAGAGACATTGAGGGAAAAGTGACAAGTGTTGAAAAAATTCCAGCATATCGAAATAGATCATGGTATAATGGAAAAAGAAGTAAATGTGGGATCTGAGGACATGGCTTTATATCCTGGTCCTGCCATGTATTACTAGTGTGAAGTTGTGCAAATCACTTCAACTATTTGGGGTTTTTTCCTTTATCTGTAAAATGAGAGTATTAGACAAAAAGGCAATGTAAGAGTGGGGAAAGCCCTGGGTTCAGAATCATAACACCTGGACGTGAATCTCAGCTCTGCTACTTATTTCCAATGTGACTTATACAGGGCCATTATCTACTTTGGGCCTCAGTTTCCTCATCTGTAAAATGAAAGAAGTGACCTAGATGATCCCCAAAGTCCATTACTATAATAACTAGTATTCATATTGTCCTTTAATATTTGTAGAGAGCTTTATATTTGTGATCTAATTTGATCCTCCCAGCAAGCCTATAAGTGCTACCATTAGCCTGATTTTACAGGTAAGGAAACAGGCAATTAAAGAGGTTATTTGCCCAAGACCACAAAAGTGTCTGACGCTGAAAATGAGCTCAAATCCTCCTGACTCAATTACGTTTATATCAGTTTTTAAATCCTCTACTTTCCTATGACTGATAAAAATTATTTAAGGGTAATTTAGTGTATTTAAGTATTGGTGGAGATATTGAACCCATTCTGGGAGACAAACTATCTCAAACAATATGGAAAATATAAGACAGTAGAGCAGAACTACTCTCAAACTTTATCCACATGGCTCAAAACAACCATTAAGAGAGGACCAAGTTTTCATGAGTGATGGACAGTGAATTAGCTACTGTTACTTTTAAGAAGAAAAAATGCAATTTTAAGAAGGAAAAAAGGCACTGATTGAAGAGAACAGTTAATTTAATAGGGCAATGTTCAAGATAGTAACTTCTTAACAAAAAACAAAATAGGTGTATTTTAAAATGCTCCTTAGTGATTTTGAGAAATTGTTCTAATTTGTCCAGGCTGCCTTTTCAATTTATATAGCATAACAAATAGTAACAAATAGCTTTATTTTCTAGTAACATGAGAGAGTAAGGTAGAGGCATAAAGAAACAAAAAACAACTTCCAATTCCAGCTCTGCCTAAAATCTAGTTTTTTTCCTGATAGCTGACTCATGGAATTATATTTCTCAAATTCAATGCTGTAGTATTAAGTATGGAAAGTCTGAGGGGATGCCAAAGTAAATGGAATATGGTGAGATCATGTAAGCATAGTAAAAAGAAAACAAGAACGGCTATCTGATCATTTCTGAGCCCTCTTGATAGGTAGTATTTATAATTAAAGGTATGGAGAGATTTAGTTTCATATACATATACACACACACACACACATATACACATATATACACACATATATATGTGTGTGTGTATATACACACATATAGTTTTATACACACACAGACACACACACACACACACACATATATATATATATATATACATATCCTATATTAAGACCATATATGGATGGTTTGAAAGAAAAACTAAAGCACTATCTTAGCAGCAGGCTTCTAATATGACTTCATTGGTAATGGATGAAGGGCTATAAATGGAAGCAAAAAGAACAGGTTTCAAATCATGCCACTGACAATAGCTGTGTACCCCTAGTTCTCTAAAACTTCTTTGAGTCTCAATTACATCATATGTAAAATGGGGAAAATACTCGTATTATAAAACTGTGAGGATAAAATGAGTTGCTTAATGTAAAGTGCTTTTAAAACTTAAAACACTAGTATATTGCAGCCAATATTATTATCCACCATGTGAATTAATTTATGGAAGAAAATTCTAATAATAAGATATAACATATTATATATAAATTAATATATTAATTATTAATTAATTAAATATTAGTATAATGATTAATTATTAGTATAATAATATTCATATAATAATGTTCAATAATGGAATGAATTGACTAAAGGGGTAGTGAGCTCTTTGTCCCTGAAAGTTTTCAGACATAATGGATGACATGCTATCACAAATGCTTTACAAGGGATGCTTACAGTAGGTGAAAGAATGGACCACATGACCTCTAAGGTCCTTTCCAACTTTAATATTCTGTGATACCTTCTCCTACATTCTGAAGGGCAGTGCTTTAGGAAAGAAAATGCCCCTTGAACAGAGAGATTCACAGTCTAGTCTCAGAAATAGGCCATTTCTTTAGAAGTTGTCATCATTCAGTTAAAGAAAACCCTGCTGAGGTTACACATGATGTCAAGAAATCTATGAGATTTCTCATCCATGATTTTTTTCCAGAGAATGTCATTCCACAGTGCTGTTCTGTTACTGAGTACTCTGTAGTCATTGTTTGTACTGCTCATTTAGCAATTACCTATTTATCACCTTGTGAAATCTACTAAATAAGAAGCAACATGGTGTAGTAGACAGAAAACTGGCCTTACAGCCAGGAAGACCTGGGTTCAAGTTCTATCTCTGATGTCTTAGGCAAATCACTCAAACTACTATTGCTGTACTCTAAGTAACTGTCTAACACCACATATTGCAGAGAAAGTATGTTGTTAGACATTTCCTATACGGAAGTTCACTATACCAATGAATCCTAGGTCCATTCCTTATTTTATCTCCTTTATTTAACTTGGGTACTATTATATAAAAAGTTAAGGCTTGGGAAGGATGTGATAGCTAACCATGAGTATTGACAAGGTCTTTATGTTTTAAAAAGGGCACTAGATTTTATGTATTTCTAGAGGATAATTACTGTAGGGGTAAAGTTGCAGGGAGATAGACTTTAACAGAAAGAATTTTCTAGCAAGTCACAGCAAGCAATATATAGAATGGGCTGCCCAGTGAGTTCCTTGTCACAAAAATGGTTTGAGTAAAAGCAAGATGATCACCTGCAAGGGAGGTTAAGACCCAAAAAGAAGCTGGACTTAATAGATTCTAAAGAGTCTTCTAATTCTAGGAATTGAAAGAAAAACTAGAATACTTTTTAACTTTTCAGGTACTTAGGTTTTCAGTTCAACCCTACTGAAGAACCATATATGCAGAAGAAAGAATTACACTATTAGTAGAGAGATGTCTCTAAATGTCCATATGGCTTATTTGGGCCCGACTTGTGGTAGAGCCTTCTGAGCTCATATTGGTCTGGATCAGCTATAGTCAGAGATATTGTTTCTTGACTCCAACATAATGATGCCATTTTGGTCCTCTTTGAATATGAAAAAACAACAACCAATCAACAAACCAACCATTACACTATAGACAGTGGTGCATGCAAAAATCAAGAAGCCATGAATCTTCCCCTCGATGTCCTTTCCAGCTGCAAATCTATGTCCCAATAATTTCGTGAACAGAATGTGAGCACAAAAGATGAAGAAAACATTACTTTGAGCCAGAGAGTAGGAGGAAAGGCTTCACTGAGTATCATTCAAGGTGACTATTAAAAGATGGGAAGGATATAGATAATGTTTTAGGAAAAGGATATTTTAAGAAAAAATAGCATAAGCCTTTCTTTGGGAAGGATGAGGAAGCCAGTTTGGTTGAACATAGAGTATATAAAAGTGAATCCTGAAAGATAGGGCTAAAAAAGCTTTAGCCAGGAAGTACAGGGCTTTGAATGACAGACTATGAAATATTTTCTGGCATTTTATTCTGAAGACAATAAGAGAAAACTGAAGATTAATGTGTAGGATAGTGATAGGATCACCAAGAGACCCAACTGCTCCAAACTTTGGCTGCTATCATTCCTGCCTTCATGGGACCTACACCTCTATGTTACTACTATAGACATCAAGACAAAAAAGACAATGAGGGAAGGCCATAGGGAGAACATTTTACTCACCTGCCTTTAACAGCAGAGCTCCTTCCAACTACTATTCCTCTACCTGGACTCATTTCCTAATTTAGTAATCCCTTATCCCCTCATACTGCCCCCATACCTATACTTTGGAGTCCCAGCTTACCAAAGGAAAAAAAAAAACTCTGTCCAACCCCTGCTGCCCACTCTCTCATTCCCACTAACCATAACACTACTTACTGCCCCACTCCTTATCTACTCACCCCTTTTACTGTACTTTCTGGAACTCCTGCTATATAATTAAGAACTTTCTTTCACCTTGAACTACTTATTTTTACTCACCTTCCATTTTTTTTTATCTTCATGGAGGCCTGGCAGCTCCGAGATGACACTGAGCCATGGGACCTACTTTCTAGTTGTATTGGCAATCAAAATGGGCTCTTAGCACTTAATTCAACCATGTGCCCTTGAAGAGTTTGGTCTTTATTTTCTTGATTAAATTAGGAGTCCTTGATGACCTCCTCGCCTCAAGGGAAAGCCTAGTTTATGTGGGTTTGAGTGACATGTTTGTGACATCAGAGGCTTTTAGACCATGTGGGTTTAAGTCGCATTTTTGTGACAATTTTAGGTCGTGTGGGTGAGTCGAATGTGTGACTCACCCTTGACCCTGAAAAGATATAAAACCAGAGGTTGGCTTTCTTTGTTTGGAGCTCTGAGCTGCAGCAGTAGTGACACATGACTCTGAGCCAGCCACTGTCAAGCTCCCTGGCTGAACTCAGATGTTGGTAACTACGAATTGTATTTGGTCTGTTTGTAATTTGGTTGTATTTATTCTGAAGTTCAGGGTGCTGGCTTTTTCCTCTGAACTAAGTGAATGATATTTGTATGTTGGATTAAAGTAATATTGTTAATGCCTTAACGTTGCTTTCCTTAGCAAAGCAGATCAAAAGGACGTGCGTTTGCAGCGTTCTGTGAGCTGGTTGTTGTTGGTTTTACACCCCCACAGCAGCTGCTAGCAAGATTGCTGAAACACTAGTACTGGTGGCATTTCTTTCATAACCCACTGCCGTATTGGTCCCAATGTGAAAGACTTATTCCCTATTGCCATTTCCTGAAATCTCTTTCTACAACCATCACTTAGACATTTCTCCTCTTCCTTCCAAACTGATCACCCTTCATAGTTCTTAATTTACTGAATATAAATGAGGCTATCCACAGAGAATTTTCTTTCTTCTCATCCCCTCACCACTCAACCACTGGAATCTATCTCCCACCATTTTCTCCTTTAATCTCTGATGAAGTAGTCCTTCTACTCTATACCCATTTTTTATCTCATTCCCTCCCTTCTTCTCCACTAGATGCTCCCATTATCATCTCTCCAATTCTAATGCTTAATTTCTCCCTTTTACTGGTTCATTTGCTGCTGCCTAGAAACATGCTCAAATCTCACCCCATCTTAATATAATCCTATATCTCTCCTCCCTTTTTCAGTCAAGTGTCTCCATTTTCTTTCTTCTCACTCCCTTCCTTATCCCCCTGAAATCTGGCTTCCAACCTCATTACTCAACTGAAACTGCTCTCTTGAAAGTTACCAATGATTTCCAAATTTCCAAAACCAATGTACTTTTCTGAATCCTTAAACTGTTTGACTCTAAGCAACACTTGATACCATTGACCATCCTCTCCTCCTAGATACTCTCTTGATTCTGGAGAGTTACTGCTCTCTCCTCTTCCTTGTCTGATCTCTCATTCTCAGTCACCTTTGCTGAATCATTCTCCTTATTATAATCATTCTGTGCACATCCAAAGTATCTGTCATAGACACCCTTCTCTGGTCTTTCTAAATTCTTTTAGTGACTCCATCAACTCCCATGAATTCAATTACCATCTTTATGTAAATGATTCCCAGATCCAATCCTTTTCTTTGTCCTGGGAGTTTGTTCCTTACTAGGTACCCTCTGTTAGATATTTCAAACTCAATATCCTATAAGTCTTTGAAACTCCACATCTCCAAAAAGAAGACTCATCTTTCGCTCCACCCCCCAACCTTCAGCTCTCTTCCAAATACTTTGATGATTATTGCCAAATGTACCACCAGCTTTCTGGTCACCCAGGTTTATAACCTTGCTGTCATCTCCCAGTCCTTACTCTCACTCACCATATCTGAACTGAATACTGAATCTTGCCATTTATTTATCCACAACATCTCTTTTATACATTCTCTCCTCTCCACTCACATAGCTACCACTGTAGCTCAGGCCTATATCACCTCCAACCTAGATTATCATGAAAACCTCTTATTTGCTCTCCCTGCCTCAAGCCTCTCTCTATTCAACACCATCTTCCATAGAGCTGTTAATTTGATTTTCCTAAAGTACATGAAAAACTAAATTCAAAATCCAAACCTAAAGGTTGGATCATGCCATGCCCCTAACTGATAAAGTCCAATGGCCTGTAATTACTTTTAGGATCAAACAGAAAATTCTCTTATATTTAAATATCTTTATAACCTGATTCTTTCCTACATTTCCAGTTTTCTTATGCCTTCCTTCCCTCTTCATGAGCTATGATTCATAGCTATGTTGGCTCACTTACTGTTTTAGACATACATTATATCTCCTGTCACCATGACTTTGAACTTGCAGCTAGGTGGAACAACAAATAGGATACTACACCTGCAGTCAGGAAGACCTGAGTTAAAATCTCCAGACACTTACCTATCTGTGTGACCTTGGGCAAGTCACTTAACCTCTAATCTGCCTCAGTTCCTTCAACTGTAAAATGGGTATAACAGAAACACCTACCTTCCAGGGTTGTTGTGAAGATCAAATGAGATAATATTTATAAAGTACTTAGAACACTGCCTGGGACATGATAAGTATTCAATTAATGCTTGTTTCCCCCTTCTTTTTCATTCGGATGCATTCCCCTCTTTTCCCTTCCCTCTGCCTAGACCCCCCTGCCTCCTCCTCATCTCTTGTTACCTTTGAGATCTAAGCTCAAGTGCCACCAGCTACATGAAGTCTTTCCTAGTTCCCTCATCTCCAAGCTACTATGGTATATTCACGTGTATGAATTGCACATATGGGCATATATATATATGCACATATATATATATATATATATATATATATATATATATATATATATATATATATATATACATATGTGTGTGTATCAACAAGAATATGTTTATTATCTAATAAGTGTCAGGCACTGTGAGCGCTTGGCTTTGTGAAATCAACTCATAATCAAAGGAGTGAGGACCCTGCCCTAAAGTACTAGAAAACAACCACTCCTAATCCTTCAAAGATACCCCTAGAATTCTGAAGGCACAAGTGGCCACTGCCTTCTGGAAAACCAGTATGTCAGTATAAACATGGGTTGGTAGAGTAAGCCCAAAGCATACTCCGTACTTTGCATTCCTATCACTTACCACAGTATTTGGCACATATTAAATGACTTGTTGATTGATCACTGATATTCTTTAGCAAGATTACTGTAACAGCAGTTTAATATTAATTTCTTGGGTGAAAGAACACTGGAGAATATTGCTATATTTCAGATGAGAGATAATGCAAGTTTGAATTCAAATCATTTCAATTTACCAAGCAATACTGAACATTCACTGCATGCCCAGCAGTGAGCTAGTTGTGGAAATAGGGTAGTGAATGTATGAATGGAAAGCGGGAGAACTTTATAAATATTTTGGAGGGACAATCCCCAGGACTGATTAAATATGGGAGGAAGAGAAAAGAGAGTAGAGAAAGATGACTCAGCTATTTCTTATTTGTCCCACCAAGTAGGTTGTTAAGCTCCTCACAAGCAGGGACCATTTCGTAAATTTCATTGTAGCCATCAAACAAGCTATCACATATAGTAGGTACTCTATAAAATTGATTGATTGAGAAAGGAGGCAATAAGAGTCACTAAGTTGGAGGCTTCCTCTGCTTGGATAGAAAGAGTTTATGTGAAAAGAAATAACAAGATTGCTTTCATTTAACATAAACACTATCTTATCCAATTTGCAACTGAAAAAAGATGTTGGCACTCACTTTTACGTGTCTTGGGAATGCTCCAAATTAAATGCATTCTGGACAAAACACATGACACAATTAGGAAGACACTAGATATGTAAATTTTAGCTGAGCCTATTCATCATTTCCTAGAAGTAGCAGCAGTCTTATTGTAGAAAAAGGCAAGATTTCTGATTGTAATCACAACTTTTAAAAGTGGATCACAGAGCAAATACAACTCTTGCTTTTGGGCCTTGGGTAGGCCAATAGGTATGTCAAAGTTTAAAAACTTGATATAAGAAATTGGAGCAAATATTAACCCATTGTCTTAGTTTGCCTAATACAATGAAAACACAAATATGCTATGTGCAATGGAACAAATAATACAACAATCCCTTGCCCTAAGCCTCTCCAAATCTCAAGAAAACATTCACTTTTCCTCAAGTGCTGAGACTTGTATCTTTGCCTTTTTTTTGTATCCCTAGGATTTAGCACAGTACATGGCTCAACGTAGATGCTTATTAAATACTTGTTGACTGACTAATTTTGTCATCTTTCAGTAATACTTTCAATTGAAATCGGTAAAAAAAAAAAAGTAAAGGGGGAGGAGATAATGACTTTCAATTAACAACAAAAAAGGCCCAGATTTATTGAAGTCCTACTATGGGATCTGCATTGTTCTGGACATCGAGGGGTTACAAAGAAGTATGACAAGTGATTTCTTACCTCAATGTGAGGAGATAAACACACAGAAAGACAATGTCTCAAATCTCTGAGGGAAAGAGAAAATTAAAGGGCAATGAAGAACCAGTGAATTTTAGGACATTGGACATTTGGGAAGGAGTTAGAAAAATTGTAGTCACTTAAGGATTTAAAGAAAGAAGGATATTTTATAGGAGCAATGAATAGGAAGCTAAAGTGGTACCCATCAATTGGGGAATGGCTGAATAAATTATGGTATATGTATATAATGATGTACTATTATATATCACTGAGTGATTTGAGTATATGTATTATATATGTACATATATATATTTAGTGATTTGAGAATTTATGAAGTGAATGAATTCAGAGAAACCTGAGAAGACTTGTATGAAATGGTGTGGAGTTAAGGGAAATGTACTGGAAGAACAATTTATATAATAACAACACAGACAACTTTGAAAGACTTGAAAATTCTGATCATTTTGAGAGCCAACAATGATTCCAGAGGACTGTTTATGAAGCATCCTACACACATGCTTAGAGAAAAACAAGGGACTCAGGGTGAAGGAGGAGAAATATTTTTGGACATGGTAAATGTGGAGATACATTTTGCTTGACTGAATATTTGTAACAAGAATTTTTTTCCCTTTTATTTCCAATGGGGAAGAGAAAATAAGTCTTTGTAAATTGAATAAAAATTAATAAAAAACCAAATAAGTAAGAGACTGGATAACAAGGATGGTGTTAGGTTATAGATAGTAAGAGAAGAAAGTTTTATTTTCTATTCAAAATCTTCTCTGAGAGAAGACAGAAGGCTTTCAGACTCAAGATTTACAAACCACTTTCTTCACAACAACTCTTGAGGAAGGTAGTATAGGTCTTATTTTACCTTATTTTTAGGTATCTAGGGGTCAGAGAAGTCAAATGACTTACCTATAGTCACACAGCTAATGACTGAGACAGGATCAAAAACAGGTTCTCCCAATAATAAGGCCAACATTTTTTGCAACATACCATGTTACCTCTAGATATTATACTTCTGTTTTCTGCCACTACTTTACAGCTGTGTCAGGGTGACCCAATAATTTTTAAGATAACTAGAAGACTTGGAAGAACCTTAATTGCCTTTAGAAGATCATATAATCCAACTGGCTCACTGTATGGATGAGAAAACTAAATTCTGGAAAGGAGTAAGGAACTTGCCCAAGGCCATTTGGCTGGTAAGGAGCAGAGCTGGACTTTCAAATTCAGTGCTCTAGAGTTTTCCAGTACACAAATGACTAAAAGATTTCAAATCCCTATGTTTCAATATCTAACAAGTATCATTCAATCAATTAACAGGCATTTATTAAACCCTTACAATGTACCAGGCCCTGTGTTAAGCACTGGGATCACTCACAGACAGACAGACAGACACACACACACACACACACACAAGCAAATAATTCCTCCCTTTGAGGAGCTTAAATTCTAAAGAGCAAGATTATATAAATAGGTATATATGAGATACATGATAGATGCTAATCTAATAGGGAAAGGCACTAGCAAATGGCAGGAAACATTTAATATCTAATCCCCTGTAAATTAGAAAGTACGTTAATGAAAATAATGATTTTTTTTTTGTTATATAGCACCTATGCTACAGTAGAATAAAAAAAATGAGAAACATGCTTACTGAAATGTAGTGCAATGCCTTTCATTTCATTAATCAAATACTTCTAGAAGGAGCCATTTTCATCTCAGATGATTTCTATCACATAATAAACATATGGCAAAAGGAAACCAAATTGATCTGAGATGGTGTTATAGCAACATCTATTATGACAACAAAATCAGTGATTCAGAAAGTCAGAAAATACAAAAATATCAGCTAGTTGCTTAGTTTACATGGTATCTACCACTTTAGTTGTTTGTTAGTTTTAAACTGTATTGACTAGTTGTTAATTAACTCTATTGTTACTGATAATAACTGAATTGTTAATTAATTAACTGTATTGAGTAGTTGTTTTGACATCACTTAGACAAAAAATATACCAAAAAAAGAAGTTAGTTATATTTTATAGCTGGTACAATTTAGGAAATATGCATTTATATGTGTAATGAGTGATTTCTACTTAATATGCATGATATCAGAGAACTGTTTTACCACAAAGGAGGGTCTCTTGTTCCCTAATGCCTAAACCTTCTTTGGGAGGAGGGGTGGTCATCCAATGTTTAAGAGGAAACTTTATTTAAAAGGCTCTACAGTACACTATGTTAGTAGGTGGTGATCATGGGGAAGACTGAGAGTAGAGATGATGAATGAATTTCTTCCTGTTTGAGCTAAAAAACTATATTATCATTAGCTGAAGAATTCTTTTAAGATACAAAAATGATGCTTGGAGTTGTATGCAATTACCACTTATAGTAATGAATAAAAATAATCAAGGCAGGGGGTGTTAAGTCTTCAATTATTTCAGATGAAATATGAATATCATTTTAATAGCAGTATATCTTGAAATACTCTCCTCTTACCTTTTCTTTCTACCAAGTACTACAGGAATTGATGCAAGACATACTTGTTAGCTAGATTCTCACCCACAGTGAAAGTTCCATAAGCTCACTTCCATGGAAATGAATGGGACAAAGGCTTTTGCAACATGAAAAGACCATCATATCACGAATGCTAGAGAAGGGGTTCTATGGCTTTCTGGGAAATCAGATGAAATATAACAAAATAAATGTGTATTAAATACCTGCTATATGCCATGCACTATGCTAGATACCAATGGGTACATTATTTAAGATTCAATCCTTCATTTCTCACAAAGCTCAAGGTCTAGCTGAAAGTGGGGAGGAGAGAAAAAATACCAACAGATAACTAGACCTAGAAGAGATCTAAGGTTGGATTCCTCCCAATTCAAAGATTATATGAATCTTTAAAAATAAGAAGTTAATGTCCCAACAGACTGATTCCTCCCTCTCACCTTATATCATGGGACTATATTAAAAGAATTGGGTTTAATTATTCTGTCCCAATTAAAGTATTCAACTTCTAAGAACATAATGCAATGTTACATATGAGTTCATAAATATCAGAAATTATATACAAATGTGTACAGTAAAAATAAATATAGAATTGATAAAAAAATTCCTGCCACCATTCAATTCCTTTAGTCTTACTACTGGAATGTGGCATAGGAAAGCATAACTCAACAGGATAAGTGGGGAGATTTGCTGCAGCATTTCCAGTTGGTCTAAGCCTCTCCTAGGAAAGATAATTCCAACATTATTTTAAGTTACTCAGAAGTATGGTATAGCTTTTTACCTCTACCACCAACATCCACTCATTTAATTATAATTGACAGTACTTTTTCCCAATAGCTAATGGAAAATGCTCATTGGTCCAAACAAGCGAAATTACCCACAAAGATATTCTGAGTGGTTTGGTCTGATATAAATTCACTATTATGCTGTCAAGAGGCCAATATGCAACCATCTGCATCCAAGGGCTATTATCAGGCAGACAAACCTACTCCTTGGTAGAAAACTATTAATAATTAAGAAGTGTTTAGAAAAGCCAGCCCTTACATTAGTGCTATAAAAACTTTCTCCCCCTACCCTTTTTTCTGAATCAAGACCAAGCCATCTAGGTCCTCAAGTGTGGCCCTTTGACTGAATCCATCCTGAGGCCTTGAGGACACAGGTTCCCTATCCCTGGTTGATGCTGGCTGACTCCAGAGGCTTCCTGTTACCTCTTGAATCAAATATAAAATTCTTTGTTTGGCTTTTAAGGTCCTTAACAATCTGGCTCATTCCTACCTTTAAACTCTTTTTATTCTGCACTTCTTTCTATTAACCTCTATTACACAGAGGCATGGACCTTCCTGCTATTCCTCAAACAAGACACTCCATCTCCCAACTCCAAGTATTTTCATTGGCTGTCCCCCATGCCTGGAATTCTCTCCCTCCTCACCTCTGACTCCTGGCTTCCCTGGCTTCCTTCATGACTCAATTTAAATGTTACTTTCTGCAAGAGGTATTTATCTTCCTCCCCTATCTTCCTTCTAAGAAAGCACTTCCAATTATACTATACATATATATATATATGTATATGTATATATACACACACATATGCAAATATACACATATACACATACTTACACATATTTATACATATATACATACACATATACTATGTGTGTGCATATACTATACCATGTGTATATACTATACTATATATGTATATACTATGTTCTCTCTCTATATATATCATGTGTGTATATACTATATACATATGCTATATGTAATATAACACATACTACACATACATTTAAACATATATGTTGTTTAGTTATTTAGTCATTTAGTCATATCCTGTTCTACATGAATCCATTGACTTTGTGTCTATGAGTTTTCTTGTCAAAGATACTAGAGTGCATTGCCATTTCCTTCTCCAGTGTATTCCCATTTTACAGATGAGGAACTGAGGTAAACAGGGGTGAAATGACTTACCCAGAGTCAGATACTATTAAGTGTCTGAAACTAAATGTGAACTCATCTTCCTGACTTCAAGCCACTGTTCTATCCACCATACCACCTAGCTGCCCCATCTATCTATACACATGATATGTATGTATATATGTGTGTACATATACATACACACAGATATGTGTATATATTGTACTGTACATTCTGCCTTTCCTTTTAGAATGTAAACCCCTTGAGGGCAGAGACCACAGTTTTGCCATTCTTTGTACATTTAGTACAGTGATTGGCACACAGCAAGTACTCAATGAGTACTTGGAGATCAATAATAATAAGCACTTGCTGGATGACACACATTATCAGGGACTCTTCTCAAATCATAATATTGACCAATGCTAGAGATTATATTCTGAGTAAAAACTTTTACATTTTTAAAATATGATTTGAGTAATAGAATTTTAAAAAAAATTCTCTGGGAAATACAACAGTTCCCCCAAATGAGAATTACAATTACTAATAATGCAGTGATACGATCCTTCCAGGCACAATTCTTGGTGTTTTATGTCCCTTCATCTCATCTCCCTATAAAAGGGAGGCAGTGTTGTGCAATGGAAGGAGTACTGAATTTAGAGTCAGAGGACTTGAAGCATGACACTGCTACCTATTATTTACTTTTATTGGATCAGGGTTCCTCTGGGAAGTCATAAGTGGTATTCTTCAGGGATGACTCCTGTGCCCAATTATGTTTTCATTAGTGACCTATATCTTTGACTAAAAATAGGGTCTTGAAACATGCAAATTATATCAAGAGTAAAGCAATTAGCCCACAGCTAAGAAAAAGAAAAAAAAATAATTCTAGGTGACCCCGGTAAATGGGATAGGTAGATAGAAATGGATGGAAAGTTGAATGTAAAAAAATATGAAGAAAACCTCATGTGGGAGCCCTTATGGGGAGATAGTGACTCGTTCTCTCTCTCTCTCTCTCTCTCATTTGTGTGTGTGTGTGTGTGTGTGTGTGTGTATGTGTGCTTGAGAGAGACAGAGAAAGAGAGACAGACAGACCTTGGACAAAATAATTGCACTTCAATTTCCTCATCTGTAAAGTAGTCAATAAATATTTATTAAGTGCCTACTACTAAATGTTGGGGATACAAATACATAAGAAAAAAGTTCCTGCCCCCAAGGATCTTACAATGTTAGGAGGAAAGACAATACACAGAAGAAAGCTAAAATGCATGGTAGGGGATGAGGGGAAAAGGTATCTGAGCCTGGGACAAAGGTGAAAAGTCAATCAGAGAAGTCCCAAGGTAGCGAAGCCAGGAGAGAAATGAGATGTCTGAGCTGAGCTTTTTTCTTATATGGAAGTTTGCAGTTCATAGACTGACCCTCTGATCAGAGAGGCAGAGGGTAGTGATAGGATGAAGTATCAGGGCTGATGAGATTTTACAGGATGATGTAGGAATCTGGGAATTAGGCTAGATTATATCTAAGACCCTATCCCAGTTTAAATCCTGCAATCTATGATTGTGGTTAAACTAACCCTTTTTGTATTAAGCTCTTAGATAAGCATATTCAAACCAGTATCATGATCAGCTCAGGGTAATCCAAAGTAGACTGTGGTTGACCACAGCCAACTTGAATAGGAAATGTGCAAAGTGATAGGATCAAGAAGAAAACTTGGGCTCAAAGCCAAAAGAGGAGATAGCAGGAATTCCAAACACCAAGGAATTATCTCAGTGATAGTTGTCAAATAGCAGTATAGGAAGAGCAGTCAAGGAATCGCGGCCTAGTAAAACCAATTCAAAGTTCCCAGTGGTATGGAAACTGGTCAGAGTCAGGATGGTGTCATATGAACCTGGGCAAGGCAGGGGTTGGGCAATGTGTGGTGAGTACTGGTTTGCTTTGGCCCAGGGACTTCCTATTGGGGTGGGGCGGTAAGACCCTTTTAAATATATATTTCCCCCATCCTCTCATTGACTATCTTAAATGTACACGTGGTCAGAATCATGTGGCAAGTGTTTTACAATGCAAATGAAGACGTATTCTGAGGTACACAGGCACACTGGTCTTAGCTGAGGAGAATGTGCAGCTATACTTAGCTACATGATTTTAATCATGCTATATTACTTACTTCTGGCCAAGGCCATTCTAAGAACTACAGAAACAAGGGAGAGAAAAAGGAGGTAAAATGTGATCTCTACATTTTCCTGACATGTTGCTACTGCCATCAGGAGCTCCAGTTCTCACTATGCTGATTGGGAAGAACACCCTACAGCTAGGTAATCCCAGTCATCTCACTATGCCTTTTTATTGCCATAGTTCTGCCACTGCTCTGTACATGGATACTTTTCCAACCAGATCTCCAGCCCCCATCATGGGACTGTGATGATTGAGGAAAGCTCCCTACATTTAGATGAATCCAGCCACAAAACCCAGAAACTCTGAGGGTCTTCCCCTTCCAGATTGTTATCTTTGTGATGGTAAATTGAGCTATCTTGTGTCTCAACTCTTTCCTAGCTCTTAATCACTGAATGGGCATGGCCTCAGATAAACTAAGACCTGGGAAAGACCTTAATTTAGAAAGGCCAAGGTCACCCACTGCACCCTGGGCCATTGTTGGTAGTCTTGCCACTGACTTCTATGACTGGGGAGGAAGGCTGATGACTTTCCACAGCTCTGCCTCACTTATATCTACTTCATGTGCAGGTTAAGACATCACCCTTGTGATATCATCGGTCCTCTTTCAGAGGAAAGGACAAACAGTTACAGCCATAAAGTCATATCATCTTCCATATCATAATGCTCACTCTCTCTTCCTTTCTTCCCTCACTGCCAATTTTCCACCTTAGGTTCTAGACCAGTGTTGGGGAACCTGCAGCCTTGAGACCACATGTGGACTTCTAGGTCCTTGGGTTTGGCCTTTCGACTGAGTCCAAGTTTGGGTCATACTTGAGGACCTAGAGGGCCACATGTGGCCTTGAGGCCACAGATTCCCCATCCCTGCTCTAGAAAAAAAAAGTATCAAATCAGTATTTTCACTATTTTTGTCATATGATGTATCATTCAGTTGCCCTAGAATCTCACTTACCCCTTCTGTAACTTCATCCTTTTCTGTCCATTTCTGTCCATTAGAATGTAAGCTCTTTGAGAGCAAGGGCTATCTCTCTTTTGCATTTGACTCTTGAGCACTTGGCATAGTGCCTAGCACATAAGAAGCACTTAATAAGTGTTTTTATTCACTCCTTGTTGTAAGTTCCAAAGCCCATCTTAAGTTTCAATTTCTCATGAAACTCTGTTGCCAGGGAGGTTTCAATGGTGGGGAAGGCATTGGTTGTGATGTAAAAAACAACAAAAAAAAACCATGAATCATTAATTTTTGAAGTATTTTAGAAATTAAATGCAATACAGTTCATAGAATCATGGAATTAGAATTGAAAAAGACCTTAAAGTTTATCAAAAATAATCCTTGTGTTTTACAGGTGAAGAGTCTCAGAGAAGTTATGATTTTTTCATATTCACATAGGTAGTAAATGGCTGATACAGGATTCCAAGTCAGGTCCTCTCTAAATCTAGCATTCTCTCCATAGCTGTATCTGGAGTGTTTTAAAATCAGTAGGCTCCATTTTCCAAATCCTTTCCTAATTTAAAAGAGTAGTAGAAGGAGAGCCTGACATGGAGTCACAGTACCTGAGTTAGAATCCTAAATCTGCTAGTTATTACTTATGTAACTTTGAGCAAATCACTGACCTCAGTTTCCTCATCTGTAAAAGAAGTTTTATCTAGATGACCTCTAAGATATCTTCCAACTCTATATCTCCGGTCCTATGAGCCTTAAAAATTGCACTAGAAATTAGAACTTGTCAATTCTCACCAGTGAAGGACAAAGGAAATTTGATAAAGGGTGATTACCACAATTTGTTCCCATGGGGATGAGAACTAGAGCAAATAATACAAAATACAGTAAGATAAATTCAGATAAAGAAGAACTTTCTGACAGTAACAATGGCCAAATACTAAAAGGCCTACAAAGTAAAGTTGTGGCATTTTTACCTATGGAGATCTTCAATGGCATCCTTAAAAGTTCTGACAACTGTATACACTTTATAGCAATGAGGCTAAAAGTTCCAGGTGGAGAGTCAGGAAATCTGGGTTTGAGATTGGGTTGTAACAGTAGGCAGCTGTTTCCTCAGTTATACCATAGATTTAGAGATGAAAAGGACCATATGGATATTGAGTACAATCTCATATTACAGGTGATGAAACTGAGGGCAGAAAGAGGTTAAATTACTTAGCTAGCATCACACAACTAATAAATTTCTGAGGTAGGGCTTGAACTCAGGTCTTCTTGACTCTAAATCCAGAATTCTACCAACTTTACCCCCAGGTGCCTCAAACTATAGCATCTGGTATTTCAATGTGATCTCCTATCCAGGAAGCAACCATTCCCAGTTCTACTTAGCTTCTGAGATTAGGCATGATAAGTATGATATGGCTATGCCAAAAATGGGTGAAAAAAACACAAACTAACAAATTCAGAAGATTATGAGAAACCAATGAAATGATGATACAATACCAGTGAAAAGATTGAAATAGCATAAAGTACTAGGGAAATGCAAAATTTCTGTAGTTTAGCCCGAAAGCATGAAGGTCAGCTAGGTGCCTTTTAAGATTACAGAATTATAGACTCAGCACTGGAAGGAAGCTTAGAGGCCATATAACTGAACCCTCTGATCTAATATAGGAGAAACTGGAGCACAGAAAAGTTGAGTGAATTGTCTGAGGTCCAATGAGGAGTGAGCAGAAAAGCCTAGATTTGAACCCAGGTCTTTAACTTCAAATACAAGATACCTTCCATTGTACTATGCTGCCTCTTTCATTTTGAGTACATGATAGCCAAAACAGCAGAGGATGGAGACAAGTTATTATTTTCTGATATTTCTATGTAATATGAAGGGTTGTGCCTATGGTTATATTGAGGTTTGGGGGACAAACTGAGGTAAAAAGGTCCTGGAAGATAGGCAAAATTGAAGAAAAAGTACATTGAGTTAATTTATGGCATCAGTGATGACTTATCCATATCTGACACTAAGAAGGTACAGTTAGGCAAGAGTTACTCATAGTAGCATAAGAAGCCACCCCTGCTCAGGCCCCCAAGAGACTTCTGCTACATAAATAGCTGTGTCTGGACAGAATCCAAAGAAACTACTCTCTCTGTAATGTCACGTCATCATTCTTAAGCCCCTAGAGATATTTCCTTAGGACCTATTCTTAAATATTTCAAAGGAAACGTAGGTAATGGACATATTGGATGAAAGGAACTGTTAGGAAAAGTTACTGTTTTGTGTCTTTAAAAAGCCTTCTTTTGTTCAATACATGATTTTTCCATTCCATCTAATACCAGGTCAGCACAATAGTTTTTCACACTGTGTCCCTAGAAATCCATCGACAAAGAACAAAATTACTGTCCACAACACATGACTACTAGTTGGGTCACACAACTGACAGAAGTATTATATCCAAAATCACCCTAGGGAGACTTAAGTGTTCCATGTGGATGAACCTTATGTCCAATAATATTTTCATTAATGCCCTAGTATTGTATAAAAACAATATCTTAAAATATAAAAATCATATAAAGAGAACAAGGTAGAGTTGGTCCAAATCTAATATGACAAAAAAATCAAGGCACATTTGATGGATTGGATAAGTGGAAAGAAACATTGAGATGCTAGTTTATATACATATAGACATATATGCAAATGCTAGTATGGCATTGTGGATAGAGAATTAGTAGAGTCAGAAAGACCTGAATTGAAGGCCTGTCTCTGAAACATACTGACTGTGTGACTCTGGACAAGTCAGATAAGTAGTTTAACCTCTCCTTGCTACCTAGTAACTCTTTTAGATGGCAAATTGTGGGGCAGGTACCAATCTTCATTGGTGGAGGGAGAAGCTTACTGGAATCTCCCTTCACAGATGAAACTACAGATTAAAAAAAATACACAAACATGCGCACAAAGCAGATGGATGGCTAAATTAAAAATTGAGGTCTCTTCCAATATTCTGAATTTAGGATGAGCATTTATGAAGCCACATAAGATTAGCAAATAGATTTAACAACCTGTGCTCCTCAGTATTGCACAGTAAATTTAACCAATTTACAGGAAGAAATTACCAATGCTTTACTGAAAAGAATGCCTTGTTGACTTCTGGGACATGTTCTGATTTAAAAATAAGTTATTTTATCTGCATCAATGGCCTACAATCAACACATCAAAAGGCAATACTGTGAAATGACTCTGAGGATGAAATCATTCTTATTATGTACAAAGTACATTGTACTATTAACATTTTGAAATAAGTCAGTAATTTATCTCCTTTCTGTCCTGATATACTCTATACAATACTCTACTGTACTGAACTCTGGGCCTGGAATCAGGAAGATCTGAGTTCACATCCAACCTCACATACTTATTAGCTATGCTACCCTGGGCAAGTCCCTTGACCTCTGTCTGTTTCAGTTTCCTCAAATATAACGTAGAGGTAACAGTAGCACCTACCTCCCAGGACTGTTGTAAGGATCACATAACATAATATTTGTAAAGCACTTAGCACAGTGCCTGGCACATAGTAGGTATTTAATAAATGTTCATTCCCTCCCCTCCCTACCCACCTCCAAACTTCTATGATTGTACAATTCACCTCTGTAAACCTAAACCAAATTCTAATTTGGGCTCTTTCCATATGTTTTGCATTCTTGCATTTAAATGCTATCACGAATGAGGATGTCCACCCCAACCCCTTTTTTGAGGAAAACAGGAAAGGAATGGGCTGAAAACCTTAGCTCTATCAGAGAATATATGATGTTTCCCTGAGGGAATTCAAACTTGAAGAGTCCTGTTGTTGTTTTCACCATGTTAACTATCCTCCATAATTATCCATTTGTTGTACCAGAGCTTGAGTCTATCTGGTCATATCACAGGCAACCACAATAGCATTGAAAATAAATACCAAACAAGACACTGAAAGCATGGTGACAAGACAACTGGATTTAGGCAGAAGACATGAATTTGAATTCCAACTCTCTTGTGTGACTCTTGGAGTAAGTCACTTCACTGGATCTCAGCTTCTTCATCTGTAAAATCAGGCCATTGGATTAGGTGATCACTAAGATATCTTCCAACTCTAAGTTCTATAAATCCTATTGCACACTTGAATCGTGGCATACTCACATCCTGGAACTTAGAACAGTTATAATCACACTATAAAAGGTACTAATATGAGAATGGCAGGGGCAGGACGGGGAGGGGACTCTCCTATCTACAAGAGATTAATCACCTAATTGGAAGGATGAGGCAGACACCAACATAATTAGGAGAAGCACCTGTGTTGCAAATTCCTGTGCTAGGTGTTAGGGATAGAAAGACAAAACTGAAGCAGTTCCTGCCATTACGCTGCATGTGCTGCATTAGGGTGACAGTAATGGAAAGTTGGGTAGCTAGAATTAGGTATACAATCTCTGATCATGGGATAAAACATTCTTGAATCTGACTCTATTACCAACAATGTTCCAGTGAAATGAATTTATTATCCAGTGGCATATGTCTTAATGCATAAGAAACCAGCACATATATGGCAACCTAAAACTTTAAAAGAATTCTGTTATTGTTTCGATTATATTAAATATCCTCTATTTTAATGTACTAGAACCCAAATGTGGTGCTGATATGTAGATATAGATATATACACACATATATACATAGGTATGTGTGTATAACTTCTGTTCATTAAAATAAATTATTCTAAACTTAGCAAGTATCACTAAAAACAATCCTTCAAGTACATAAACAAAACTAAAAATTATTGTAATGAAGCCATAAACTGCATAATTTTATCATTTGTTTTTAAAAGAATGTATTAACTTTAATGAGATAAAAACTTTCCGTATGCTTCTATTTTCAACACAACTTTTTTCCCCATTGTTTTCTGAATTTCTTGCTATTTTGCAAGTCTGTGAAGCATTTTCAATTTCATCAGCACAGAGAACTCTGGGTATTGGAACTCCTTTTGCCAAAACAATCCATTTAAGATTCTTAGAAGTTATGTAACATGTGTAGGTCATGCAACTAGTTATTGTCAGAAGAAGGATTTGGTCCAGATCGTCATCATTCTAATAACACTCCATCCATTAGGCCATGTTGACTTAAAAATGAAAACTATTATCGCTGCCAGATAAATGTATTCAACATATATACTGTTGGCCTGATTCTGATTTTTTTTTTACTCCTTTTCATATAAGTCTTCCAATATTTCTCCAAATTGTCCATGTTTGTCAGTTATTATGGCATATAAAGTTAAGGATAGGTTCTGGACCTGTGATTTTATTTGTTTGGAGAACTCTCCTTACTAATGAAGGTCAACACCTTCGATGCATCTTATAGTCTTAGAGAGTTGTCTAGAGCAATAAGAAGCTAAGTCACTTGTCCAGGGATAAACAGCCAGTATGTGTCACAATGCTGTAAAATACCACATTACATAATGTGATATTGCCTTCCAAAATGTAGCAGCAATTCACAACTCTCCCCCCCCCCAGGAGTATTACACTGTGCCCATTTCTCCAAAGCCCCAGGACTGTGTTGCTATTCTGAGAAGGGTCTATTATTCATATTCATAAATGGAGGGAGAAGGGTATTTGGCCTGGAGGTACAATCCAAACCATGAACTAGTGGGATACCAATTATTACCATATTTTGGATAGCTTATTTAACTCAAAAAAATTAAACAATATATCTGATTTCAAGTTCATCTAGCCTCAGCACACTTGAAAAATGACTAGTTTTAAATTACTTTTCATATTTGTCTGACTCCTAGGAATGTGGAATTTGGACAAGTTCTTTCCCTTCCACACTCAACTGTTTCCTTTACTGGTGGATGTGGGGTGGGCCTGAGAACTCTGAAATTCAGTCAGTAGTTTAGATATAGACTACTAGCCTGCAGCCAGTTTTCTCCACTGGCATTCAGCCTCTGATGTCTTACACAGTTTAGGACAAACTTCTATATCCTTCTATGAACAAGAAAATACAACTAAATCTTCAAGGTTCCAATATGGAACACCTCTTTTCCGAGAACACAGGGGACAAAAGTATTTCCCCCTTGGACTAGTGATTAGAAATTTGACAAGGAATTATGATCCACACATATCCTCCTTTCTTCTCCTCTCCTTTCCTTCCCCCTCCTGTCTGATTTTGTCTTCTCTCTCCTATTCTCTCTGTGTCTATCTGCTCCTGTTTATCTATTTGTCTCTCTTTTTTTTTCTGTGCATGTATCTTTCAGTCTCTGTCTCTGCCTCTCTCTGTCTCTCTCTCTCTCTCCAGCAAGAGTTTACCTACAACACACATCCATAGAGTTACCATTCTTAAGAAACCTATTAGCTAAACTAAGAAGTAGAATTTATAAAACTAATCAGCAAGTAGTACAATATTTGGACTTAATAGGTACATCTGAGCAGGGCTTATCAGAGACAGGTGTGCTGTGGTTTCTGTAGTTAACACAGTTTCAACACACACACACACACACACACACACACACACACACACACACACATTCCTATTCTATATCCCAGGCCATGTTGAATTCTTTCCTTTGGATAACAGTAGTACAATCTCACTGGTTCAGGACCACAGACAGATCCTGGGTGCTGTTTGGACTGAAGAAACTATTTCCATATTTGATCTGAGTAAAGGACAATTGAAAAAGTAAAATGTATTATTCAGCATCTGAGTGAATGCAGAGCTTGGGCCAACACTTTTGGCTAAATAAAAGTTTCTTCATGAAATGAAAAGCCAGGTATATTCTCTCTTATAGTGTTCCATTACGATTGATACAAATAATTCATTGTTAAATATAAACATGAGGCACAGGTATAACTTAAAATAATAAAAATGGTAATCAGTATTAAATTTTTTTAACGTGTTAAACTAGTGGGGTGGGGGTTTACATCTTTTTCAATTTCTAGTGACTTCCTCATTCTGTCATCAATAAAAACAAACCATAGAGCCCTACCTCCTAACAAATACAACGGCTGACAATGCATCCATCATTCCACACCCGTAGTTCTGCATCTCTCTTTTGAAAGGAATGAGGTATCCTTGACTATCAGTTCTCAGAAGTCACAATTGGTCACTGTATGGTCAGAAGTAAATGACATCATAGGTGAGCTAGCTACCCCCAGCCTGTTTTAATCCATTTAGATTTAATATCAATACCAGTTATTTGGTAGAATATTTGTTTGGGGGAAAAACGAGATTTCTAGTTCTTAGAGCTAGAGTTGGTGAAGCCTTTATTTTGCTTTCTAACATTAATTATACTTGTTTATCTGGTAGTCCTCCTATTCTGCATAATTTCTGGACTTCCATTGAGAGTTCTCTATGCCAAACTCTATATCTCTCCAATATGTTCGATAATTACTGAATTTTCACTGCAAGCTCCTTATTCATTTAACACATAGTTTTGACCTTTGAAAAATGCAATTCTATCCCACTGAGGATAGAGGTAGCATGACAAGCTTTTGTGGAAATTTCCAAATAGGACATGTATCCCCTATGATTATACCTATTGGTTTATTTCTATATACGTATGTCTTTGCACAAAGCTTGAAGCCAGGAAATAAGAACCAAAGTCCTGGATCTGCCACTGATTGCTATGTGAATATAAGAAAGCCATTTCCTCATACGTAAAATGCAAGGGCTGGAATAGATGAACTCTTTCTGATTTCAGACACCTCGACAGTGCAGTAGATAGAATATTGTTTTTGGAGTCATGAAGACCTGAGCTCAGATCTAGCTTTAGACATTTAAATGTATGACCCTGGGCAATTCCCTTAACCTCTGTCTCACTTTCCTCATCTGTAAATAAAGATAATAATAGTCCCTACCTCCCAGGGCTGTTGTGAGGATAAAATAAGATAATATTTGTAAAGTGCTTTGCAAAATTTAAAGTGCTATAAAATTTCAACCTATTATTATTGTTTCAAAATCCTATGATTTGACTATGAGAAATAAAGAAATAAATTATTTAAGAGAAAGTCAGACATGAGCTGATACAAAACAAAGTGAGCAGAACCAGGAAAACATTGTACACAGTAACAAAAATATTGTAATGATGATCAACTATGAAAGTCTTAGCTGTTCTAATCAATATAATGATCTAAGACTGTTACAAAGGGCTCATGATGAAAAATGTTACCCACCTCCAGAGAGAGAACTGATGTACAATGCAAACCATACTTTTCACTTTATTTTTCTTGCTTTTTTTGGATAAAATTGCTAATATGGAAATGTTTTGCACAATTTCACATGTATAACGGGTATCGCATTGCTTTGCTTCTTAAGGGGTGGCACAGGAGCCAGAAGGAGGGAGCGTACTTGGAACTCAAAAACAATGTTAAAAACAAACATAAATAAGAACGGAAAAATATTTAAGAAGCCAAAAAGTCATATAATCTTCATAATATATCTATTTGCAATGAAATCTAATATCATGTTTTGCAAGCTTTGTGATATTTCATATGGCTCTGTCCCAGAATTTGTTTTCCAACTTTCCCATGTCAGTATTAGCAGGCATGCCAATCTTCTTAGTGAGTTAGGGCTTTGTGATTAAAGTAAGTACTTTCACATCAGCTTTGTCTTATGAAAAGTACAAAGCACAGTCACAGCACATGGGCAGCATGAAAAAATTTCTTCTCCACCTTGATATGTTTAAATCCAGTGGCCTCTAAATGCCTGTGGAATTTTACAGGGAATATACTCAGCCATGATATATGGAGAATCAATTATTTCACTTTGTAACTTGTTTATTCTTACATGCCAGTTGCTGCATCATTTTGAGTGGGCTAGCTATTAGTTGGCAAAGTCATTTCATCTTGTCTACCAGGACCTTTTGAATGTTTCACAAAGGCATTAAGAGATTCTTTTATAACATTCATCATGTATCAGAAAATAATGTGTGCTAAAAAGAAAGTAATACATAATGCTATTGTTTAGCCATCATGATGAGGTAATCAATAATCTTAATTACAAACAAATACCATCATGATTGAAATTTCCTTATATAGCACATTATTTTTTAAATGATTGTCACTATGTGAGATATTATCATCCTTATTTTATAGACAAGGAAACTAAAGCTCAGGAAAGTCATAGGATCAAGGACTAAAAGGGAACATAGAGATAATAGAATCCTAGCTTCCCATATGAGAGATGATGAAACTGAGGCACATGAAAAGGAAAGTGGCTTGCTCAAAGATGCAAAGGTAATAAGTAGTAAAGACAGCCTTAAAACCAGATTTCCTGACTCCAAAACCAAGAATCTTTTTCATAAGATTGAAATGCCATGTGTAACACCAAATATGACTTTCACACAGCTAGTAAGTGGTAAAGCTGGGACTCAAACCCAGATTAAACCTAGGGTTTCCATTGTTTCAAGCTAACGGCATCACTAAATTATAAGAGATGGAAGGGTCCTTTCAACATCATCTCGTCCATCTCGTCAACATCCACCTAGGACAGTCATTCCCTATAAAATAACATTAATGAGTGATATTCCATCCTCATTCTGAAGATGCTCCATGAGAGGAAGTTTTCTATCCCCCCAAATAATACATTTTGGACAGTTCTAATTAATAAGATACATCATATCACATATTTTTTTGATTTTTGGGAAAAATTATTTTTACATCTTTTAAAGTCTATGAAACCTTCAACAAGTTCCAGTAGACAAGATGAAATGACTTTGCCAGCTAACAGCTAGCCCACTGAAAATGATGCAGCAACTGGCATATAAATATAAACAAGTGACAAAGGAAAATAATTGGTTCTTCAGATGTGCATGCCTGTGAGTATATGTATATGTGTGTGTGCATGTGCACGTGTGTGCATGCATATCCTGTTATTGTTTCTTCCTTCTCATTTTTCAGGGCCTGGTTCAACTCTCATCTCATCATTGACCATTCCAGTGAATATTTACAAACCTCATTTGCCACTTATGTAGCATCTCTTTGCAAGAAAATATAGACTTATTTTTGGCCCCAAAAGAGTAAACTACAGCCAATGAGTGGAATTTCCACAGAGGCAGTTTTCATTGTCTACTCAATGGTCCAAGTTTTACCCTCTAGGGTTAAGAACAAAGCCACTTCTCCTTCCACAAAAGATACCACATGATAAATGCCAAATGAATATAAAAGTTCACTGGAATGATCAAGAAAGAGATGAGAGTCAAACCAGGCCCTAAAAAGTAACCAGGCCATGCAGAAGCAATAAGAAATATTTTTTTTTCTTCCCCTTGCCAAAACTAGCCAACTCAACTAGTGTAAACACTTGTTTTAAGAATAGAGCAGAATTTGGAAAGACAGCTACACTAATGCAGTGGTGGTGGAACAATCCATTGGTCCAACCATTCAGGAAAGCAAATTGGAATTATCCTAAAAATTTAACTAAAAATCAATTAACCTTTGACCCAATTAACCTATCACCACCATGCATATACACCCAAGATGTTCACAGACAAAAAGGTTTCATGTACACTAAAATATTTCTAGCGGTGCTTTTTTTGGTCTACAAAGAAATGGAAATGAAGTAGGGGTCTCCCAGGGAATGGATAAACACATTATGTTACATGGAAGTAATATAATACTACTGCACTAAAAGAAAATAGGACTGTGAAAAGTTCAAAGAAGCACGGGAAGAAAAAATATGACCTAATATTGAATGACTGTTAGGGCAGCTAGGTATAGCAGTGGATAGAATACCATGCCTGAATCAGAAAGAGTCTTCCTGAGGCACTAGAGCTGTGTGACCCTGGGCAAGTCACTTAACCCTGATTGTTTCAGTATTCTCATCTGTATAACGAGCTGGAGAAGTAAATGGCAAACCACTCCAATATTTTTGCAAAAATAAAACAAATGGGGTCACAAAGAATCAGACGTGACTGAAAATGACTCAACGACGCTGAGTTCATTAAATAAAACGAGGAATAAAATATACACGATGAAAGAAATGTAAATTGCAACAACAACACCACCACCAACAAACCTGAAAAGAGTTAAGGAAAATTTACTTACTTCTCTTCTTTGTTGAGGTGGGGAACTAAGGGTATGGAAAATTATGGTTGAAATATTTCTTCGTTTTTCTATCAGAGACACACTAGTTTTATCTGTTGTTTTAACGTTATACTATGAGAAAGTGGTGTCAGTGGCTAAATAAGCAGTACTTGAATTGTGATGAGAAATCATCTTTAGGCTTGGCTGTATAGTACAGTGTGATTAGTCTCTATTGACATAATTCCCTAACTAAAAAAGATATAATACCACTTACATAAGATGTAATGTTATAATTTAATATATAATAGTAGAAGAAGATTCTATCCACCATCCCAAATGAAAGAAGTTAGAAGAAAGGTTAAGTAAAATTCACATTTTTAAATCTAGGTAGCAAGAGCCAACATATTTATATTTCTGTGATGGGTGTTACGGACAATTGGCAAAAGTTCAAAGCTATTTATATTAAGGGTAGAAAGTGTTATCCTCCTCAGATGGTTTGAGTGCAGTCCTGACTTAGCTGATTTTTGAAGGTCCCTTCAAATCCTCTGATACTATGACTCCTTAAAGAGCAAGTCATATTTCAAAGGTAAAGGAACACTGAAAAGTAATCAGACTAGAAATAAACGTCAGAAACAAAATTAAAGTGAACATACAATTTGACCTTGAAGATGACTGAATAATCCTCAAAGCCAGATAGAATATTCTTTGATGTAGACACATCTTTAAGGTCTGCCAAACACATTGATTAAAATCAATTTGGAAGGGGGAAAGCCCCTTGGTCATTGGACTCAGGAGCAAACACAAAGCTTCTTATAAATATTTAGCTGGTGGAAAATCAAAGCTAGGGCTAAGATATGGTTATCATTAGATATTGTGAATATGAATGAGAGCATACATCATGCTTTCATGACTCCAAGCATCATTAAAACACTCGAGGAACCTTCATGAGGCCTTTGGAATATCTATCGTACTATGCCATTTCTAGAAAATTTTCTTTTTATGAAAAAAATTTTCCATATCCCAAAATATTCATATCTTATCCCTCCAACATCTGGAACTTTGTCTAGAGTGTTAAATATAAAGGGTCACAATGATTGGGGTTCCCAGGCAGCAGAATACAGTTGAATTTAGGGATAAAAACATGTTCCAAATGATTCTTTCATCCAGGAATAGGTAAAATTCGAGTGAAAGTCAGAGGGTTAGAGATTTCAAGCTAAAAGCTCATCTACTCCCAAACGTTCATTTTATTGATGAAGGAACTGAAGCAGAGAGTAAGTTTAGGGACTTGCCTGAGTTGACACAGGTAATAAGTAGCAGAGTCAGCACCTGAATCCAGGCCTTTTGTCTCCAAATCCACTACTCTTTCTACCAACTACATCATGCTTTTGACATTAAATTTGAGGGGCAGAGCAAACAGAAACTACATTTTGATTTAGTTTTCGGAATAATTTTCTTTTATTGATGCCCTTTGTTTTTACATACTATTCACTTCTCTTCCTCCCCTAACCTTCCCATAAAAAGTAGAAAGAAAGAAAAAACCATCCAATACATTAACCCCATCTGATAGTATATGCGACATCATACACATATAGCACTTCATCTTTTTACTGAAAGGATGGAGGCATACTTTCTCAACTATTCTTTAGGCCCTAATTTAGTCATAATTACATAGTATTCAGAGGCCTTTTTTGTTGTGTTTATATTTTTGTAATCATCATATACATTATTTTCCTGGTCCTGCTGACTTTACCTTTTATCAATTCCTATAAGGCTTCTATGAATTCCTTATATTTATTGTTTCTTATGGATCAGTAGTTTTCAATTATACTTAAAAACTACAATTTGCCTAGCTGTTCCCACATCTACCTCTTCCCTATTTCTTTGCCACCACAAAAAGTTCTGAGGCAATTGAGGGGGATTAGAGCAGCAAATGGTAGTGGGAATTGAGTGAACCACACTGACTCCATCTTGTGACAATTCTGGAGCTAGCGCAGTTCTCTTTCTATTCAATTATGGGTCTGGTCCAGTTTCTGTCTTGTGAGAAAACTTTATTCAATTGTGGGAATTGTGAGAGGACTTTGCATTGTTTAAACCTATCATCGTGTGACTGTAAAGCTGAACCATCTCTAAGAAACCCTTAACTATGCCGACCAGAAACCCAGGCAGATCCAAAGATTCATGCAATGAATTTTCTTACAATTTTCCATCTCAAGCAACCCATATGTCTTATCTGAAAGCTGGCCATGCACTGATTAGTGAGTTATTGTTTCCATGTTCCTTTAATTGAATACAGGCACTTGGGGGGAATGGGACACTCTTTCTCTAAATTAAGGGAACTGCACCTGTTCACTCTCCCCTTCCCAATTTGTAAAGTCCCTAATCTTTCCTCCAGTTAGACATCAGATTACCTACTTGTATTTTGGTTGTTTTCTTTTAATTAATTGGTCATATTGGATTGCTTTTAATGTATAAAAATCTGTCTCCCCCGATATGCTGGGTCCAGTGACAGCACGGAGGAAAGTGACTAGTCCTGATTTTTTTTTTTTTTTGGGCAATTAGCCTTCATTGCTTAATAAATCAACGTGCACAGAAGCTCAAACCGCAGTTTCCTCAGTCATTTCATCTTTTATCTGCCTCAGTGCTACTATGAATATTTTGGCATAGATAACTTTCCTGGTATATTGCACTTTCCAGAAGAATTTTTGTTGAAAGAGTCTGGACATTTTAGTCATTTCTTTAGCATAATTCCAAACTGATTTCCAAAATGCTTGCATTACTTCATAATTTTGTCAAAGGTGTATTTCTATATCTTTCTTTTCACAGCCCTTCCGACAGTGACTATTGTTCTATTTTTTGTCATTTTATACAATTTGCTAGTTATGAAATAAAATATCAGAGTTGACTTAATTTGCATTTCTCTCACTATTAAGGATTTGGAGCCTTCTTCAATAGAGTTGTTAATAATTTGTGATTATTCTTTCGAGAACTTTTTGTATCTTTTAAATACTTATTAATGGGAAATGGTTCTTGATCATATACATACATACACATATGGACACATATATGTATGTGTATATGTGTATATACATGAGGATTTAACATATATACATTTATAAGTATTAATTCCACATACGTGTACATATATATGTGTTTGAATATATGCATGAATGGATGAAAATGTGTGTGTGTGTGTGTGTGTGTGTGTGTGTGTGTGTGTGTAAAGAAAGAAAAACAATGACAAACTATCAGGCCCCAGTCAAGAGTTTCCTTTCCTTTCCTAGTTGCATTGATTTTATTCATAGAAAAGTTTTTCAATTTCATCTAATAGAAATTATCTATTTTCTCTTTTGTGATTTCCTCTATTCCTTATTTTCCTCACAATGCATTCTCTAGCAATAGTCATGAAACTTACCTCGACACATTTTTGCTCCATTTAAAAAAGATATGACCTTTTCTACATGGTCATTTGAAATTTATTGTGACATATGGTCACATAAAATGCTAGTCTCAGCCAATTTTTCTGCCAAATCACTTGTCTATTTCCCTAGCAGTTCTTAATAAACAGAGCATTGTTCCCCAAGTACTTTCTTGGATTATGGAATACCATGTTATTTTATTTGAACATTTCTTATTTTTATCTAGTTGTTCTACTGGTCTATTTTTCTATTTTTTAAAGTAGTAACAAATAGTTTTGGCAATTTATGCTCTTTATTGCGGCATGGATGTGCTATAACCATTCATTCAAGGTTTTTTTCATTATTTTCACTGAGATTCCTCTAAATGAATTTTATTTTTGTGTTAGTCCATGAAGCAACATTCTGGTATAGTGCTAAATCTGCAAATTAGGTAGTATCATCATTTCAAAAAATACATTGGTTAGTTCAAACATTAGTCAGATTCATTTTAAAACCGATCTCCTTAGTAATTATCAAAGTCTTGTTTAAAAGCGTGTTTTAAGTTCTGACAGAAATCAAGGCTGTTCTTAATACAATTATAACTTTTAAGAATACAGCTCAAATGTCCAAGCTTATATTTTGAAGGAAGAAAGAGCTCGTTAGTGTATGGTTATTCTCTTTTAGAGAAGGGGCAAGGAAAAGACTCCATATGCATATGTAAAAGTCTCCCATGAGTATGTGCCCAGCCTCCTCACATTCCACTGTCACCCCAGATGCCAGACAATAAAATGTCTGGTGCTGGTGGCACTTGAAGACACGTTAAAAATAATTCCACTGTATTTCATATTCACAGTGCAACTCCATCCTTTCTTTTTGCCCTATTTTGAGAAGAAACAAACATGAGAAGAATAGCAAAAATATCTATCAGCCCTGGCTGTCAGCTACCTGACAGGCAAAAGATTTAACTCTTTGATGTGTGCAGTAAAGTAACTGAGTTGCGGAGATTCAGATAGTTGAGTAGTTGAGCTTCTGGTTATCTTATAAATTATGTTCATGAAAAAGTTTTTCAAAATATTGGGGCTAATCCTGGCTTCCTTCCCATCTCAGGAACTGGGTATGGAAAGTCCTAGAGGTCTTTCATCTTTACCCCAGTCCAATGAAATCCAAATCTGTTGACAAACTGGGTAAAATACAAGTCAATGTTGTTGTTTATAATTTAGCCAAAACTTTTGAGGAAGAGCATGTAAACAGCTACTAGGAAAGCCCTATACATCGCTGTTACTTTGAGTTCTCAGGTAAGAATTATGATCACCTTTTTCACTCAAAACCCTAACTCCTCCCTCTAAGGGCAAATCAGTGATAAGGACAGGAATGGAAGCGACATTTGGAATTGTTTCTCCTGTCCTGATCTCTGCCTAATACGACAGAGACTAGTATTGTCATAAATAAAAGGAAGCAGCGTGCTGGGGAGATAGGGACATAATTTCTAGGAAGTGAGGAAAGGCTGTAATTATCTTCCAATCATCACCGTCAATAAGTATTTGTGGGGTACCTTATATACACTGTAGTTCTCAAACTTTTGGTAGCTAGGTGGTAGAGTGGATAGTGCTGGGCCCAGAGTCAGGACTACCTGAGTTCAAATTCAGCCTCAGACATTTAGTAGCTGTTTGACGCAGGGCAAATCACTTAACCTCTATCTGTCTCAGTTTTCTCAAATTAAAGTGAGGATAATAGTAGCATCTACATCACAGAGTTGTTGTAAGGGTCAAATGAGATGTTTGTAAAATCCTTAGTTGAGTGTTTAGCAATAGGAGACACTGTATAAATGTTTGTTCCCTTGCCTTGCTCTTCTTCCCCTCTACCTCTTTTTCAATTCAAGGACTTCTAGGTTGCCGAAGACTTGTTGATTTCATTGGTAAAGAGCTATTCCTAACCCAGTTTCTTATAACAATGAGACATGGGATCCCCACCCCCCGCAAAGGACCACTGAGATAAAAACAAAAGACCCTCTCCCACTGGCCACTGGATAAATGAGAAATAAATTTCCATAATTCACTAGAAGGTTGGCATTATTTTTGACAAGTTCAGAATGAAGAAAATCAGAAGAAATCTATGTCCAAAACAGAATATTTGTTCATGTACTTGAGGAATTTTTTTAGAAAATGATTGTTCCTCTACTCAAGTCTTGCCCCACAGTCTTGTTGGTGTAACCCTGGCTTCTCAAAGTATATACCAACAGAATGAAGCCTCTAGCAGAAAAACTTCAAGCCAGCTTTCCAAAACAATGGGTGAGGAGAAGTAATGAACAGAAGTTTCAAATGTCTCTCTCCCACTCCTCTTAAGCTTGATAAGATTCAATTTCAGTCTGGACAATACACTGCATCTTTGATGGGAGAGTAGGTTTAACTAAGTTCAAAATGGCTCATCACCAGTGGTGATGATGTTTTTCCAGCCACACAAATTCATGAAGAATGTCTGTGGCATAGCAGTGGGAGGTGGGAGAATTCTATTATCAGCAGTCACAGAAGGAGTAGCTGCCCCAAGGAGATCATGGATCTCTGAAGTATTGAAAGAAGAATATGGACTAGTCCCAGGACCACCACTTGCAAATCATTCATCTAATTACTTATCTTTTTATTCTCAGAAGGACCCTTTCCTCACACTTTTCCCCATAGCACTTTCCTTCTCACAATTCCGAAACCACTCTGAGAGTATCCTGCTTTCTATAGCTGAACCACCGCAGAGAGGATTCTTAAGACTCTTCATTGCTAGAACAGGCATTTTGGAAAGACAATCTCCCAGCAGCTAATGAAATTCTCCTCTGGTTCCAAAACAGACTGAGGAAAACCACCTCTGGCATAAAGCCTAGGATGCCACTAAAAGTTTCAAGATGCGTCATAAGAGTGAATGCTAAAGGAGTAACAGCAGTAGAAGGGAGGAAATGGAAAAATGCCACCACCTTGTACCTCTGTGTTGATTCTTCCCAATTAGGTTTGTGATGCAGAAGAGCTGAATGGAAAGCTACAGGAAAGGAGTCACAGGAAAAGGTTACCACTATTTAAAATTGAGAAGTAAAAGGTAGTCTTTAATAGGAAAATGTGGTAATTGAAAGAGCTGCATAAAGGTAGCATTCTCCAGATTGAAAATGACTAGATAATGCTGCCAACTTGACAATGTGCCTGTATCATCCTCATGTCAAAGTCTTTGTGGCAGATGGCAAGGACCAGAATGACCCAAAAATGTCAACCCTTCCTTCTTATAAGAAAGAAGACCTTTAAAAAACTCCTCTGAAAACAGGGAAAATAAGAAAAAAGGAAATAGTTTTTGAGTCCTTATTCCACAGAAATGGAAACTAAATCCACATTTATATTCTAAAGTTTTCATTCCCCTACAAATTATAACTTCTATTGAGTGTGAGGTATCCCCAAAGGAAAATCTTCTAAGCACCATTTTACATTAAAATGATTGATGGTGGAGAGAAGAGGATCACTTATGAGGCTGTGGGAAGTGATCTAATATGATAGTAAACATTTGTAATTATGGTCTGTCCTTTACATAAGGGTCTTCTTAACATTGGAAGTGCTTTGGTGAGACACTGTATCTACTCCATGACTTAAAACTATGACCACATCTCAATTATCCCCTCAAAATAATACTACGTCGTATTTTTTAAACAGCAGCAGGGAAGGAAACTTCATTTGTCCCATGCTACATACACAATGGTCACTCAAGAAAGGGTGCTGATTGACAAACATCCAGAGCCCATTGTGCTATCTAGCAGCTTTCACTATCAGGCAATTTATCTTTGTGTCTAACCTGAATTCCTCATGTAATGTTAGCCTCAATCCTTTCCTTTTCCTCCCTGTAGAATCAGAGAATGAGCTGAATATCATTCTTTACCACATATTCATATTCTCAAACATTTATTAATCTGACCCTCAAAGGTCAAATTTTCCAGATAAAATAATACCATTTCCTTTTACCTTACCTTATGTCTTATTCTTCAATTTAAAAAAAAATTTGTGCCTCTTCTCTCATTCACATGCCTTTTCTAAATGTAGATACATCATTTTACCCTCTTTGTCATGTCCAAATGATTCCCAGGGATTGTAATTTCCATTACATGGCCACTGGAGTCCATGTGTCTGTCACAAACTTATTATGGCTAGGGTCATTCCATATTAAGATCCATTAGCAATCATTTTAACCAGTAATTATCCTTCCGGCTCCCCTACTTAAAGTTTTTTCCCTGAAAAACATATTTTAAAGTATTCCAATCTACCATGAAACCATGTGAATTATTAAAGGAGTACCTGAAATGTACAGACAGAAAAGGCTTTTGAGTCAAGAGGAAAGGAAATTAAGTAAACTCAAGACAATCAACCTAAAAATACAGGCCAGTCACCAAGAGACCTAATAATTATTGACTAAAGCTCTCAGAAGCTCCTCACTTTAAGGAAGGAAAGGAGATTTCAGCAAAAGCACATATACTTTTCTTACAAAACCTTCACTATTAAATTTCCTAGTCATTGACTTCTGCAATACTTATGTGGACCAACTGAAAAATAGAGCAAAAATAAAAGTGACCAAAAAAGCTGGAATTGAGAGAGCACCTTAAGGTTTGTGGAACATTTCACCCACATTATTTTATTTGATCCTCAGAACAACCCCATTATCTTATTTGACCCTCAAAATATTCCCTCACAAAATATTCTCATCCCCATTTTAGTAATAAGAAAATTGAAGAGCAGAGAAGTTAAGTTACCCAGGTTCATAAAGCTAGTATTTGAGGCTAGACTAAAGCCCAGTTTCTGCCTGGCTCCAAGTCATATTTTCTAAACCACTACACCTTGCCACTTCATGCCACAGCTCAGTCATATACCAGTATTGTGTTTGGTATATGTTATGAATATAATTATCCTTCTTAAAAATTATAGGGGCAGCCTGAAATAGCAGATAATGTGCTAAGCTTGTGTCAGGAAGACTTAAGTTCAAATTCCTCCTCTGACATTTACTAGCTCTTACTGACTCTTGCCAACTTCCTTAATTTCATTGTGATTCAGACAATTACCTAGGACTTATCTGCTAAATAGCAGGAGTTTCCACACAAGAAATTCTCTTCACCAACTAAATCAATCCAAAAGGTATTTATTCAGCTCATACTACGAATCAGGCACCCTGGGAAATCACAGATATTTCACATATTGAGGTATCCTTAAAACTATTCTAGATATTTTACCAAGCAGAAAAAGTATACCCAGGAGTTAGACTGTCTTGAATTATTAAGGGAAATAGGGTCATACTTAAGGGAATGATGTGCTGGAATGAGGCCCAAATTGGAATTAGGATATTTGATACCTAGTCCTATCTCTGCTATGTTATTACCTTGGACAGGATTCTACGCCTCTGTCCAAGAATCTCAGTTTCTTCAAAGGTAAAATATGGATGTTGGAAAAGATGGTAATTTTCTTTTTAAAATTATTTTTATAATAACCAGACATTTAGTAATAATTGAGGAAGAGGAGAGAAACAGAGATAGAACAAAAATCACAGGCATGGCCAAAACTACATTCATGTAAAGGTAGTCAATTTAACAGTTAATAGTCATTAGATGGCAAAGACAAAATGCCGCTATGGTTCAAGTCGATAGGAGTTGAACAGGCATATTTAGGCTCTATATAAAGGAAAATAATTAGAACTGTCCAAAAATGGAATGTTCTAGTTGGGAAAGGGATGGAATTCCATTCACAGGAGGTCTTTAACTTTACTTGTCAGGGTTATTGTAGAGATTCATTTTCAGATTCAAATTGAACTAGATAATTTCTGACACCCTTCCCAATGATAATAATTAATATTTACATATCACTTTAAGGTTTACAATGGACTATGTGTACATCATATTGATTGACCCCATGAGGAACATATGACATTATCATCCCCATTTTACTGATGAAGAAACTAAGGCTAAGAGAACCAAAATGGCTTGCCCATGGTCACATACCTCGTAAAGTGTCAGATGGAGAATCCAGGTTCCATGTTCTTTCTACTATATTATTCTGCTTCTCATGACCTACATCATTTTGTCCAAGATTTGCTACTCATTCCCTACCTGTAATCTATATCCTACCTTTCCTTCAAGGCCTAGCTTAATTTCCTCCTCCTTAAGGTTCATCCCTTCTTCTGAATACCTAGACCACTTAACATTAATACTGTTCACTTGGCATTTAGTCTATACTAACTTGTCTCATTATGCTTTTAGGTACATTTTTGTATTTCTCCTCCATGAAAACCCTACTCTGATGCTTCTTCCTAGTGTGGAGGCAAACCTGGGTTCTCAAAGCCTATGCCAGGGGCAGAGAAGATCTGGAAGCTCCTACCAACCTATAAAGGCATCGTATGTCATTTCAGGACCAGCCTCATAGCCAGAATGGTTTCTGGGTGATGAATTTTATTTTCAGCTACACAAAAATTTAAATACACGCTCCTAAATCATGGAGACATCTCAGTTTGCATCAGTGAAAAGACCACTGAAATCCAGAGATCTGATGGCAAAAAGGATATTCTGCCAACCAAAGTAATTTTAAAAAATGATAATAGCTAATATCTGTATCATGGTTTCTATGTTCCAGGCCCTGTGCTAAGTTCTTTACCAATATTATCTCATTCGATTCTCACAACAACCTTGGGAGATAGGTGCTATTATTATTCCTATTTTCAGATGAGGAAACTGAGGCAAACAGAGATTAAGTGACTTGCCCAGAGTCACACAGCTAGTAAGCATCTGAAGTTGCATTTGAAGTGAGGTCTTTTTCAAGCCTGGCACTCTATCCACTGTGACAACTAGCTGCCTTGAACTCAAGAAACATGTATTAAATCCTTACTCTATACAAGGCATGATGCTCAAGTGAGACCACATCTCACATTTCTTTGTTATTTCCAGTGCATAGCACAGTGTCTTGGATAATGTAGGTGCTCAATGAATATTGATGGTTATATTGATGATACTGCATCCTGTAGGCCCAGTAGGTAATGGAAGGAAAGGAAGGCTGAGTAAACAAACAAGATCACTACATTTTGTTCTTTTATTTGTGACCAACAAAGTGTTTCAAAACAGAACACATAATTATAGCTCCCATGCCAAACCTATACTGTCCTATCTGAGGGAAGGTAAAAGTCTGACAGAAGAGATCAGAATATATTCTCATGATCTGACCACAATTCAATCTAAGAGTTGATGCCATGCACCCATCGGTGGGCACAACAATCATGGAAGAGTTGAAAAGTGGGAAAATATACAGATGGCAAGAAGCTTTCTAAGTCCTTTTAAAGTATATTTATAAAGTCTGGTTTTGATATTTTGTCAAGTCTTTTAAACACCTCAGACATTAATAGAAGAACCAAAAATGCATTATAAGGCCAACAAGGGACATGAGGTGTCCATTGTTCTGAGGGGTAGCAACACCCCTCCATTAATGTAAATAATTGTGAATAACTGTACGGCACAAGGGGACAATAGTCCCTCCAACATGAGTACTGTGAAAATGCTTTTTCTTAAAATATTTCTGTATTCAAGGACAGAATGACATCACCTAAAATTACTGGCAAAATCAAAGGCCATTTATGGGTTTGGGCTCAATCTGAAAAAATAAAAAAACAAATACATGGGTATTGAATAAGAGCTAGCTACTCACCTAGGTGAACAGAGTCTTTTGAAAAGGATTTACATGTTATTTGTAAACACACATCTGTTTTTATGCATCTGTTCCCACTTAAGTAACATGTATTAGGTGCATCCTCACATAAAGAAATTAAACATGGTCATGACAAAAGGTATGGGAACTAAAAGTAGACCCAAAGTAGGTCACTGGTCATGAGAATTAATTAGGTCTGGTGAGCTATAAGGTCCTGAGGGGGTGGGATAGAGTGGCATCTTGGCATCTCAGTGCATCACACCAAGCCATATGCTCAGAGTTTGCTCTTGAATCAGATGTAAGTTGTCTATTGTGTTTGTTTTCCGTGGGTATGAAGGAACAATTTAAGGGCTGAAACTAAGTGAGACTTAGAGTATCTTAACGCTGATCAGATACAGGCTATAAACCAAAATGCTCCATTTATCAGACTTATATATCTTTCCTATTTCCACAAGGTCCAGTTGGACCGCACGATTAATGAAGCTGAAGGGGTATTGCTACACTTTGGTTTTAACTTGTGCTATCTTTTACAATTTAGAACCATGACATTTTCAAGGTAGAAGGGAGATCAGAGATGAATTAGTCCAACCCCTTCACTTCCATCTCTCCTTCAGATGACCACATTCTCTCTTAGGTCCTATCTATGGACTAAATGTATATGATTTTTTTCCCTGAAAAGTTAGTTTCCCCTTGCCCCACTCTCTTTTTCCTTAACATAGATATGCAATTTTTATATTTTGTAGTTTTAAAAATGATTGAATTAACCTGCTGGATGTTATATATAAGTGAAATGTTGAATAAAATGGGATTCATGGAATCTTTGAGCTGGAAGGACATTAGAGGTTATTTAGTCTAATGAATAATATTTCTTTATGATATACCTTATGAGTAGTTTTCCAGACTGTTTAAACACTTGTAGTGGTAGGAAACTCATTACCTTGTGATTGCTAGGTCAGAAGTAGTGGACACAAATATATTTGCTTATATATAAACTATATATGTATACATATATAATATTGCATTATACTATAATTTCAGTCAAGGAACAAAATGCAGTGATACTGTAATTGTATATAATATAAAGTCATGTATTACATATAATATTTTTGTATATAATACATATAATTATATGATATGTAGTACATCATTTATAAGATGCCACTAGCTATTCTCTCCCTCTCTCCCATTAAGGCAGAATAAGGGGAAATGAGATTAAACCTCCTGACTTCATGGTTCATGAGAATGCATTACAACTGGAGTTTAATGTAATTTTTTTTTCCCTAGAGAGTTTTAATAACAGTATGGGGAGGCGGTATCTTCAGCCTGAGGTAGTCTAGGAGACTTCTAACTTGAAGTCAGGGATCTGGAATTTCCACAGAATCCATTTTAGTCCCAAAAGTTTATAACAGCAATAGGGACCTCTTTATAGTTGATCCTTAGCTAAATGAAGGCACCTATATCTTGTGAATTAATGAACTGTCATAGATATATTTTAGTGCTTTTCTGACAGAACTTATTTTTTCATAAAGACACAGACGACTGTGTATCTTTGAAAACTCTGTTCCAATGCCTTATCTGAGTGGGGTGTTAAGTTCAGTTTCTAGAAGGCCATACCAGCAGACCACACGTTATGGTAGGACTTAGGCTGGAAATGGACTCCTTGCTGGACTATTTGCTGTCCCAGCAGCATGGTGTAGAGATTCATCACTAGAGGGCTGGTCATGAATTCATGATTATTTTGGCCACTACCAATTCACAAAGGGGATCTACTGAGCCATGGAGGAGATATTATCTTCATGGGAAAAATTGTGGATCTTTTTTAAAGCAAGATAACTGCCTAGAATCATATGAATTCTCTTTTAGCTATTTCCAAATTTATGGTCAGTTCCCCTATCTTTTGCCTCATTGCTGCCTGATGCTATCAGTGTGAAACAAGCATGCAAGTGATCCATGGATTAGTTGCTCCTACAGGACAGCCCTTGTTGACATTTAGAGGGGTTCTACTTAGATCAACAAACTCCTCCCTATCGAAGGGCACAAAGTGTTAGTATGGAACTCTGTCTACTGGGTGACTGGAAATACTGAGGGGCAGGCAACCCATTTTCAAAAGTTTCAAGTATTTACTCTGGAATTATTTGTTTGTTTATTTGTTTGTTTGCAATTGTGTCAGCAGAAGTTACAGAATCTTAATGGCACACGATCATTCCTTTTTAACCAATGTTCTTATAATCTCCTGACATTTTTATATATCAAGCAGCAGTTATAATTCCTAGGTCATATAGGTGGGACATTCATTTTCTCTTACATGAAAACTTAATTATAATGTCACATATGAGAATGAGCACAGGAAAAGAATTACCATACAATTGCAAGCACACGATGTGGTACTCTGATGAAATGGTATACAACAGCATACTTGTATCCCTGCTGTGATAAGACCTCAGAGCAGGTCAGTTATACTTCCATTAAACATTTAGCAAAAGGTCATTCGATCAATCAATAGGCATTTGTTAATCACCAACTATACTGTACTGGGTGCTAGAGATACAAATACAAAGATAACACAATCTCCATGTTCAAGGACCTTACAATCTACAGGATGGGGACATCTTTATAAATAAGAACACTCAAATTATATATAAGTTCATCATGACGTGAGATGCCCGTAAACTTTAGGGAAATCTGAAAAGGACTCTTAAAGGAGGGTGGCTATGAGCTGAACCTCTAAAAGAGATGGGGGTTGCAAGAAGTGGGTGTTAAAGAACCGAGACAATTCCAAGCATGGGAGCCAATCACATTGTGAAGACATGGAAATGGGAGATGGAATATCTCATTCTGAAAACAGGAAGCTGGTCTTCCCATTTGACCACAGCCTAGAGTTTTTATGGTGGAGTACTGTGCATTCACCTTAGAAAGTTATGTTGAGGCTATATTGTGAAGGGATTAAAATGCCTAAATCTATCTGTTGGTTGGTTTCTTTTTTCCTAAATGCAAGAGGTCCTACAAAAGCAGAATAAAAGGGTGATATGGGGAAACCTGGGCTTTGGGAATATCAGCTTGGTAGCTATGTGAATGATGGGTTTGAGAGAGACTAGATGAAAAGTCTATTTCAATGGCCTAGGGGAGAGATGATAAAGTATTGGACCAGAGTGTTGCATATTACTAGAGAGGAAAGAGGTTTAAGTAGATTTAGCTAGATTTAGCATTTAGTTAGGTATTGGCAGTGTGGGTAAGGGAGAGAGAAGAGTTAAGAAAAAATCTCAGTTTATAAACCTGGGTGACTAGAGGAATGTAGTTGCCCTCAGAAAAACAAGGAGTTTAGGAGGGAAAGGCAATGAGTACTGTTTTGGACATGTGGAGTTTAAGATGTGTATGGGACATCTGAGTGGAAATGCATAACGGGGAATTAAAGATGCAAATCAACCACAGCCTCCCTCAGAAGCAGCCTGAAATACTGTGGGTGGAGGAGAGACGTTGGGAGAACGTATCACAGAAAATCCTGAGCCAGATTAACTAAACACAGCCAGATGTAACATTCCTCTTTTTTGTCAGCAATGCTATCTATCCCTTTAAAAAACACTGTATACACACTTCATATTTTTTACTCTCACATGTCAAGTTCACTATAGAAATCAAAAAAGTCAGCAAATTAATTCGAACTCCCTTGGGACACAAATCCTGAAGCCAAGTTCCACATAGGACATTCTTGCCTCATTTTCGGTGATTTCTTATGCCATGCACTTATACAGTGGTCTCCTCCTTTATCCCTACATAATTTCCAGGCTATCTAACTGACCAATTTCTCATAAACTTTGGGGCCTCTGTTGACTTCACTGATCCCATGGCCTCAATACCTATAGAGTGATTTTTTTCCAATTCTTTTCTGTCTTTTAACAAACATTCATTCTGGTTTACCAATATGAGCTTCTACTTCCAATTCTGTACTGCAATGATGAGAAATAATAATGAAAATCTAACTTAACTCATTTTGCTCACTTGGAATCATGGAATAACAGCATTTTAGAATTAGAGGAGATCTTTGTGATAATCCAGCTTAATCCTATAATTTTATGATAGCTGAAGAAACTGAAGTTCAGATTCCTTAAGTGACCTGCTTAAGGGTATACATATATCAAGTAGTATATAGCTGTCACTAGGGTGACAACCCAGTGCTTTTCCCACTACTTAACATGTCTTCTTTTTTTAGCTTTGCCTTCAGTCTAGTCCAATGGCAATATTAATGTTCATCAAAAACTTGAATATACTAGTCTGTCTCTCTGTCTCACTGTCTCTGTCTTTCTGTTTCTCTCTGTCTCTGTACTTGTCTCTGTCACTCTCTCTCAAATCTCCTTTCCCTCTCCCCTGAGGCTTCCAATGCAAAGGACATTCACAAAAATGAATCCACAGCTCACCGGCTCAGCAAGCTTATTCCATTTATGGAATAATGGTCCAATATATGCCCTACTCCATTTCCAACCTGGGCCAGTATGCCTCTCCTTAGGCAGTCTGATGGCTCTCACTCGCAGGGGCATATTATTGGTGCAAGACTTAATGTGGATACCCAGTCAGCTTTGGCTCTACTAAAGCTCAGAACTCCCAAACTCAAGAAATCTATCAGCCTCAGCCTCCCCAGAAACAGGGATCAAAAAGGGGTGATCCATCATTTTGAGCTACAGTATTCTTTTAAGGCTTACATTTCCCAAATCATCATTTCACATTGTCACCTTATTCAAGGAGAAACTCAAAACCAGTCATTATATGCTACCTTTGAAGGCTATCATCCACATCCTCTACCATGGTAAACGCCTACCCTATCCACTTTTGCTAATGTCACTGACCACGAGGGGGACCCCCTTTCCCTCAAAGTACTAATGCCCATATTTGCAATGAGGTTCCCATATTAATTACTACTTGTTAAAAATCACCATCCTCTTCCACTGTATTTTCACACTTTCAATAACTTTCCACAAACTTTTTCCATTCTTCATATCAACATTTTTTACCTAATATCAATTATTAAGAACATAGGACTTTACCTATCAGTGCTCTCCACCCCAATTCTCTCAAAGTTCCTGAAACTTGCCATGAACCTTTATCATATAAGCTCATCTCTAGCTCTCCTTTGATTTTTCAACCCTCATTGCACTACAGGGAAAGCCCAGATGATCCTTCAATAATCTGAATCAATCTGTCTCTTACTTGGGATCTCTTTGGCTTAAAACTTACTCCTGAGCACCTTTCCTGGCTGTTTCCTAGGATACAGTCCTCCTATAAAACAAAAAGTTCTTATAGAAAATGTACCGTATGTGTGAGATATGACCCAAAGTTGTACAAAGCACTCTCCCCACCCTTCAGAAACTTAAAATGTAGTAGTAGTAATATTACTTACTGCCTTTACTTTGGCTCATAAAACCAAAGATTTAAGATGGAAAGGGTTTAGAGGCCAAACCCAAACCCCAAGGTCACACAGGGACCAACAGAGCTAGGATTTGAACCCAAGCTCTCTGACTCCAAATCCACTATACCATGTATATGCGGTAAGTGCCATTATTAGTAGGCCAAATCACAGGAGGAAGGATCATTTCCATTGTTAGGCATTTTCACTGGCTGGTCTCTTATGCTTGAAATTCTGTTATTCTCATCTTTGCCTCCTGGCTTTTCTAGCATTCTTCACGTCCCAACTAAAATTGTGCCTTTCCTGATCCCCCTTAATTCTCGTGCTTTCCCTCTGTTGATTATCTTCAGTTTATCCTGTCTATAGCTTATTTGTCCATACATCTTCATGCAGTATTTCCTATTAGACCACAAGCTCCTTGAGAGCGGAAACTGCCTTTCACCTTTCTTCATTTTCCGTTGCTTAGCACAGTGCCTGGCACATAATTGGTGCTTAATACTTATTGACTAATTATTTGGGTGAAGAGGCATATAAGATTGGCTTTAAAAGATGAAAGGGTTATATCCTTTTTTCAAAAAGGAAAAAAAAACGAGAAGTTTATCAGAAAACTGGAAGGACATGGGCAAAGGCACAGACTCTGAAAGATGCAAATTTGTGTTTGCTGAAAACTGATTATCAGCTTGGCTGGATCACAGGGTTCATACTGTGAAGTCCTGTGAGAGAAGGTTGCAAATGTAAAGGCTATTGTCTCTTTCACAAATTCCAAATCAAATTGAAAAATATTCATTTGGTGATTGCTATTTAAAAATCACTGTGCAGGACTCAAAGGGAGATGTAAAGGTAAATAAAGCACTTTTCTAATCTACATGGAGCTTATACCACAGAGGGGGAAATTAGGTATCTGCCCACTTAATGGACTTTACTCTGGGTCTTCCTCTTTTTTTCCATACTATGTCCTATACAATGCCATCTGTTCTCATAGACTAGTCTACTGACAGAGATTAATATTTGAAAATATGCATCCACCTGTGAACCCTCCTTAGTCTGTGGCTCCAGGACCCTTTGGATCTGTACAATGTTTCAAGCTAAAATATTAATTAACAGAACAAATGAAGGCAGAGAAATTAATCTTTTTTTATTTTTGAAAATGTTTCATTGATATGTTTTTAAATATATCCATTACTTCTCAACAAACACATCTCTTCACCAAAACACACACACACCATGGAAGCCCATGAATTGTGGAATGGCTAAACAAGTGGTGTATGATTGTGATGTAGTACTCTTGTGCTATCAGAAATGATAAGCAGGATGTTTAAAAAAAACCCTGGGAAAACTGATAGTAACTAATGCAAAATGAAGTGAGTAGAAACCAGGAGAATATTGTATACAGTAATAGTGTAACAATGGTGAACTATGAAAGACTTGGCTACTCTGTCCAAGAAAATGATCCAAGACAATTCAAAAAGGGCACGACAGAAAATGCTATCCATTTACAGAGAGCGAACGAATGAACTCTAAGTACAGATTGAAGAATATTTTTTCACTTTCTTTATTTTTCTTGGGTTGTATGTGTATTTCTTTTGCAATATGATTAATATGGAAATTTTTTGCATGACTTCACATGTATAATAGATATCATATTTACTGCTTGCCTTCTCAAGAGGTAGGGGAGGGGTTGGAGGGAAAAAAAATTTGGAACTTGAAATTTTTTAAAATAGCAATTATAGACCTGTAGCCCAAAGGGATCATAAAAGGGGAAAGGACTTACATGTGCAAAAATATTTATAACAGTCCTTTTTTGTGGTGGCAAAATATTGGAAATTAAAAGGGCACCTGTCAATTAGGGAATGGATGGACAAGCTGTGGTATATGAATATAATGGAATACTACTGTGCAAGAAGAAATGATGAACAGGCAGATTTCAGAAAATCCTGGAAAGACTTGCATGAACTGATGCAAAGTGAAATTAGCAAAACCAGGAAAACATTGTACCCAGTATCAGCAACATTGTGTCATGATCAACTATGAATGATTCAGCTCTTCTCAGCAATACAATGATCCAGGACAAGTACAAAGGACTCATGAAGAAAAATATTATCCATATCCAAATAATGCTGGACTCTGAATGCAGATCAAAGCATATTTTTTCACTTAATTTATTCTTTCTCATGTCTTTTTTTTTACTTTGGATCTGTTTATTTTTTCACAACTGTGACTGATATGGGAATATTTTTTACATTATAGCCCATGTATGAACTACTTCAAACTGCCTACCATTTTCAGAAGAGGGGAGAGTGGGAGGGAGTAAGGAAGAAAAATTTTGAACTCAAAATCCTATAGATATGAACACTAAAAATTTTCTTGACATATAACTGGGGAAAAAATAAAATACTATTAAACTTTAACAAAGAATGTTAAAAAGTTTAAAAATGTAATTGGGAAATATTTAATAAAATAAATAAAATATGTTATATACATATATTATATATTTACATGTATATAATTATGTGCATGTTATAGACTTATATGTATGTGTATATACACCCACACAAAAACACATACCCTGCTTTAAACATTCCCTTGTAACAGTTAAATAAACACTGAGTAAAACCCACTGTCAAGATAACTCTGTCTGATGATATACACAAATCTCTGACCCCTTGAGTTCCTCACTTTTCTAATGAGCTGGGGACTATGTTTCACTATCTTTTCTTGAAAACTGGTCATTGTAATTACTCAAAGTTCAGGAGCTTTTCAATATTATTTTCATTTACATTACTGCATTCATGTGTTTTTTTCAGATTCTGCCTTCTTTAACTCTGCATCAATACATATAATCATTTAAGGCTTTGAATATTTTTTCTGAATTCCTCATTCATCATTTTTATGTTGAACTAAAATTCTAATACGCTCATATACCAAAGCTTGTTCATCCACATCCCAATCCAGAGACTCCTACTTTGCTTATTTTTTTTTCTTTTTTGCTAATACAAAACTACTACAATGAACATTTTGGTGCATATGAAACCTTTATTTCAGCCTTTGAACTCTTTGGGATATAAGCTTGATAAGATAACTCAATTTCCTCAACTATAAAATCCAGAAAATCATACATGCTTCCTGTATCTTGAAGATCACATAAGATAACATATGAAGGTAATGTGGAATATATAAATATATATATATAAATATTTATTACAACTGGTTAATTTCCCCAGTCACATCTTGTCTAAGTAGGGCTAAATTATGACTTCCTGTCACTCACCATTTTACATCATATACATATTCTGCTTGCTAGAAAATAATTTAAATATATTCTCCTTTACTTTTTTATGTATTTCAACTTCTTGTGCACTTCTTTGCTTACTTTCCTATACTTGTTATACTTTTAAATTATCAAAAAATCTGAGAGCAGGGAATTGTTTAATTAACTTGTATATATCACACCTGGGCAGCTAAATGGTGCAGTGCCAAGCCTGAAGTGAGGAAGACTTATCTTCTAGAGTTCTAATCCAGCCTCAGATATTTACTAGCTGTGTGACCCTGGGCAACTCACTTACCCCTGTTTGCCTCAGTTCCTCATATGTAAAACGAGCTGGAGAAGGAAATGGCAAACCACTCTAGTATCCTTGTCAAGAAAACCCCAAATGCAATCATGGTCAGATCTGACTGAAAAACAACTCAACAACAACAAAAACATACCATACTAGGTTTAACAAAACTTAGTGATGATCAAATTCAATGGGCATTTATCAAGTACCTACTATGGTCATGGTATTGTTGTGTTAACTGAGAAGACAAAGACACAAAATTTAAGCCCTCCAGGAACTTACGTTTTACTGGATGCCAGTAATACTATTTTTTTTCTCTTGTGTATAATAACTCATCTCTAGATAGTGAGAAACACCCAAAGCTACTTTCTCTTTCATCACAGTATGGACAATCAAATTCAAATATATGTTTTTTCCTTCCCTTACAAAGAACAGTTTTTTAATCTATTGATCTTTTGGAGAATTCTCACTAAATTACAAGGTGAAAAATGGGTCTTTCCTAGACATTCAGGTTTTATTTCCCTACTAAAGTGTTATCATTTTAAGGTTAGCAGTCAAGAGAAATTAATTTGGAACGAAATCTTGGCTACAAATTGCTATTGATTTCTCCATGGTAATTTTTTACAATCCTGTGAAATGGAAATCAAATCAAATAAAAATAAATATAGTTATAGATAGAAACCATTTATGGTCTCTATGTTAGTTATTACCTATGGCAAAAACTTGACTTTCCACATGAACTTATCACAATGTTTATTCTCTCATTATTTTTTCTGTCCCAAAAAAATTGGACTTTCTTTTTGGTGTTTATGTTCTAGCATCTGGTTCTCCTTCTGTATTTATCATCCCATTCTCTGACAGGTCCATTATTTAGTACTATACAACACTATCAATAATGCTTATGTTTATACCCATTCTTAAAGGTGATTCTGATGGAGAATTGTGTATTCATTTCAGCAGGTACATTTTTAATCCACAAAGGAATGTTCTCAGGCGATGAAGAGAAGGAAGAAATTACTTTGCCACCTGAGTTGAGGAAAAACATGTCAAGAGCCCAATTTAATCTTCACTTCTGTATTTATTGACTTTCCTACCTATTCAGCAACTTCAAGAGGAATGTTTGAATATTTGATGCATTTGCCTGGCCCTAGACTAACAGGGCTTCTGCAAACAGTGGAGATGACATAAGATGAAAAGGAAAAACTCCCCTATAACCTACCAGATGTCAGTTAAGGTGGGAAAGCTCTAACAAAAATCTTCTGAGGTTGCTTTCTATTTTGGGGCCTTGTTTACTTTTTAGCGATCCAGGACTGGACAATGTGGTAGGAAGAGTGTAAATGAAACTGAATATACCCAAATAAATCTGACTTCCAGTTGTCCCCTTTCTGAGTTGTTGGAAAGGCAGACTCACTTCTAAAAATTCCCATATTCCCTCCATCAGTCCTCTCTTCATTCATTTGAATTATAAAAGGAATAATCATTTCCCACACATCAGCTGTGCAGTCAAGTAAGCATATTTCAGACTTCCCCTCTTATAGTTTATAAAGTAATAGGCTTTATTTTCTCCTAAATGTTACGTAATCTCCTCACCAATGTCCTGCACTCCTTCATTATTTTAAGTACTTCATCAATTAAAAGTTTTAATTTACCATTCCCATTTTCATTTCCCCCTTTATAATACAGGTGGCTGAGCAAGGGGGAGGAGGGACTGAGAAGGGAAAAGGAGAGGACAGATTACTGTGGCTAAATGTGCTTTTGTTTCCCAAGCAAAAATTATTAGCTCCCTCAAAGCCCAAGTTCACAGAAAATTTATCCTTACAGCTCAACTTCTGACAAATCTTTCATTTGTACAGCTGTGAATTAAACTTTCACTTAAAAAAGTACACACAACACTTTCTTCTACACAGTACATTTCTGTTGTCACATGAAGTCATTAAAAAATAATTGGTCATTCAGAAGTTTGGCTGAGTAATGTTTCTAATCTAAATGCTACAGATGAAAATAAAAATCTTACAATAAGAAATAAAACATTCAAAAGTTAAAAAAAGAAAATAGTTTATCAGTGAATACCCCCACTTGAAAATAGTGAGAATCTGGATAATTACTGTTTTCCAACTACCACGCACAAAACAAAAAGCTTCATGGAAAATACATACATTCAGACAAAAGTGAGATTGCATTAGTCAAATCTTCTCAAACAAAGGCCAAGATGTAAGTGTCCTTCTGTATCAAAAGCCCCAGCAGCAGACAGCCCTTGTCAATTTTTAGTCAGCATTACTCCCTCACTTCAAAGGCATCATTAAAAAAAATTTGCAGTGCATTGGTGCCAAAGGTATCTGGTCCCTTCCTGTGAGAAACAGCTAACGCCAGCCGAGCCTAATGAGTTAGTGTTCCGTTTAAATGCAGCAAACTGCTGTTTTCGCTCCCAGCTCCCAGACAGTCCTTCTTTTCCCTCTATCAGCCCAGCTTTGCTGAAAACTAAAGAGTGACTTACCATTGTGATCCAGGGTTTCCTCCCTCTCGAGTTCAGCAGCCCGGAGCTGTTGCGGATGCACTGCTTTCAGAGCCACTCCAGGCTTTGGAGGCAGACAATGTTTTATGTAGTGAAAGTGTATCACTACCGATTATATTTCAGTCCCTCAATTGCTAGCCTTGGTGCTTTGGAAATCAGCCAAACCAAGCGATAGGAGAAGGGGTTGCAAGCAAGCAATTGCAGAATTTGCCCCAGAACATGGGTTAAAAAAATAATTGTGACTTATATTTGGCATTTTAGCCAAAGCTAAAGGGGTGCTACATTCAATTTTGGTTCTTTTTTTCCCTCTTTTGCTTTTAAATTTGTAGCTCCTGGAATGAAATCATAACAGAAGCTGGACCCAGGGGAGGCAGGCACTGTGCCAACTTCCACACCCAGAGCTACCAAAGCCCCTCTGTCCTGGTCGGTCACATTGTTAGTATTCCAGTCAAAGACAAAGAGTACTCACTGCCTGAAGAGGAAAGGAAAAAGAGGGGGCAATAACACCTAGCACTCCATGGTTACAGTGATTTGATGCTTAGCAGGTGTTGGTGAAATGCTTTGAAAACAAAGTAAGAGCAGCAAGTCCAGGCTAAGTAAGTAATTTGCTACATGGCTGTTTAACTACAGTTTAACCCAAACTGTCTGTTCGGTTAAAAAGCTGGCAAATTAGAATTCTTCCACCCAGCTGTGAAACCCCGGAAGCAAAGCCTTGTCTTGATGAAGGAGCTGATGAGCGCTTTAAAGGAAAGGACCATGATGTTCCAGGTTCCGTATCTCTACTTCAGTGTTAATTAATTCTGCCCAATTCTAATGATGCTCAATAAAGTTTAGCATTGTAAACAGAATCTTGGACTTGGTGTCCAGAAGACCCATGGCCTATAACACTAATTACCCTTATGACCGTGGGCAGATTGCTGAGATTTCATGTCCTCAGCTGTAAAGTAGGGATAATAATACCTGCTAAACCTACCACACAATCGAATGAGATGATCAAATAAATAAAGTATGTGGTAGCATGCACCCTACTTTCATTTTCCCAACCTCCATTCACAATGGCAGGCTGGGTTGCCAGAGGGCAGTTGATTCCTCCTCCCTACATGGTTCTAAATCTGAAGGGCTGGAGAAAAATCCTAAAGTTGTTTCTCATAAGGTCCCAATTAGTATCCTCTTCCCCCATGATCAAATAATAATCCAGAGTTAATTGGCTTTTAGAAGGATTTATTTACTATTAAGGTCGAGTATTGCTGGTCTTTTCCTACCTGGCTCACTTTCCCACCTGCACTGCCTACTGACTGGTTGCCTTGTGCTCACACGAGTACTGTTGCCTGCCTCCTTATGTGTTGTTTTCCCTCAATAAACTGTAAGCTCCTTGAGAGTAAGGACTGTCTTGTTTTCTTGTTTTTTATCCCCAGCTTAGCATAGTACCTAGCACATAGTTAAGTGCTTAATAAATGTTTTATCTAGTAAAAACAGCTGATACAAAACCTTCTCCCCAAAGCATGAAACAGACTTTCCCAGTAGTACATACAGAATCTAGTGGAAAGTAGGTGCCCTTATGGAGACATGAGGCTGCATTTCCACTGCCTTGAAAAAGACATGCTCCCAGAAAGCTGTGTCTTATTTGGCTTCTCTCAGCTCACAGCTGAATACATTTTTTATTATTGATGCAGTCTCTGGATAGATATGGATAATGGAGAGAGGGGAAAGAAGCATGAGATTATGTCTGGAATCCCCTCCTCCCCTTTCTCATGCCCTCTAGTTAGACATACAAGAGGGCTGGTTCCTCCAAGTTCTCATAAAGCTTAATTTCAAAGTGATTTCTGGAATGTAACCACTGGAACCACCTTTTAAAATATACAGAGGTATATGTCTAATTCTTTTAACTAATGGATGAACTCATATGATGAATGTTCTTAAAATGGCTCAAAGTACTTCACTCCTTCCTAAATTGATTAATTTGTCCTTAATTAGTTTATGACTTTGATTGGAAAACTATTTCCATAAATCAAAAAGGCATTTTCACTTGCTAAAGGTACCAAGCATAGAATTGTTACTGCCCCTAATTGGGGTTCTTTGTTGTTGTTTAGTCCTTGTGCAATCATGTCTGACTCTCTGTGACCTCTTTTGGGGTATTCTTGGTGAAGATACTAGAGTGGTTTGCTATTTCCTTCTCCAGCTCATCTTACAGATGAGGAAGCTGAGGCAAACAGGGTTAAATGACTTGCCCAGGGTCACATAGCCAATAAGTGTCTTGAGGACGCATGTGAACTCAGGTCTTCCTGACTGCAGGTCTGGCACTTTATCCAGCGCACCAACTAACTGCCCTAATTGAGGTTAAAGTATGGAATACTCCTCTTTACCTACGTACATTGCTTCAGATACCTTAAAGCACTACATAAATGCCACTTGCTATTATCAGAAACTTGAATGTAATGATCGCTGTCATAGGACACTTTTGTACCTAACTGCACTCCATGTTTTACCCAATATTATGGGTGATTTCTCTATATGGGAATGGTCTGTGTCTCAATCTGTTCTGTGTCTATCTAACTCTGAGCAGAGTGCCTTTCACATAGTAATTATTTAATAAATGTTTTCTGAAAAAAAATGAATCAATAACATATCTCTGGAAACAGTATTATGCATAGTAAAAAAATGATTAGCTTCCAACAGGTTTAGCAGCCTTTCCTTTGCTCAATCAAATTAACCTCACTAGTTACTTCTTAAATGACCTTGGGCTAGTCACAAACTCCTTGGGTATCAATTTACTCATTTGCAAAATAAAAGAATTAGACTATGTGGCCTCTGATGTCCCTGAGCCCCTCTAAAGCTTGAGATCAACAACCCAATAATCCCATGACCACTGTGCTATAATAATTCATGGCCAATAAGATTTTGTAGTCTGAAGATATATAGCAGTCATGCTGCAGGTTATGTTTTCAATTCTTGTTAAAATAATTTCTTGCCTGTATCCTGACTTTCTTTCTAAGGTTCACAAAAAGCTAACTTCATGAGTGGATTTCTCCTTTCCCAAAAGAGTAAGGCTCACTGTACTGAAAATCCATGTCCTGCCCTGAGAGATTCATGAATAACTTCTAGCCAAGTTCATTACTAATTCTGAAACAAGATTCGATCCACACAATAAAATCTAAGCTAGAGACAAGAATCTGCTAACTGAACGAAGGCAGAGTAGTATAATAGGAAGGGCAGCATACAGTTATCCCTTCCACAAAGAAGGAGTTAGGGGTGCAGCACCTCCATGATCTGGAAAATCCATGTAGAATTTGTACCAGAGAAGAAGACTGAATTTTCCTTTTCTTTTATAGGCTGTTTACACTACCTCATAAAATTTGGGTTAAGTATTTGGTCATAGGCTCTGTGTCATCTTGCTTGCCTTTGTGTGTCATCCACAAAACTTCCCCCCAAATTACCATTTGATTTCTTATGCTGACCCACAATATATTGAAAAGGTAATGGGGAAAATCTTGATGTGGAAGGGATAACTGTATCTAGAGTCTGAAGAGCTGGGGTGGAATCCAGGCTCTGCCATGTACTATCTATGTGACTTTGGGCAAGTCATTTTGCCACTCTGAAACCTCAGTTTCTTCACTTGTGAAAGGGAGTACCTTAGATCAGATGATCTCTAAGGCACCTTCCAGCTTGAACTCCTATGATCATACTTCATTTTCATAGTCACTCTTAGTAGGGTTCCACGATGTGTAATTGGAAAGGGTAAGGCAAACAAAGCTAGGAGGATTCAATGATGTAAACTGTTAGATAAGTTATTTCTTCAGTGTGAAAACTTATTCCACCAAAGCTAATCACAACATATTATATGGTGCTCTCTACACAAAGAAGGCATTCAGATTATTAATTAAATGACTGCATGAAATAAACACATGATATGCTGTAGCAGAAGAGTATAGTAGAAAAAACAATGCTCTTGGAATCAGGAGAGAATTGGGTTTGAACTAGATGGTGCAGTGGATAGATCACCAAGCCTGGATTCAGGAAGACCTGAGTTCATATCCAGCCTCAGACACTTACCAGCTGTGTCACCCTGGACAAGTCACTTGACCCTGTTTGACTCAGTTTCCTCATCTGCAAAATGAGCTGGAGAAGGAAATTCCAGTATCTTTGCCAAGAAAGCCCCCAAAGGGGTCACAAAAAGTCAGACACAACTAAATAACCACTGACACTTGCTATTTGACTCTGGGCAAGTCTCTCAACACCTCTGAGTCTCAATTTTCTTATCTGTGTAAGTGAGATAATACTATTTGCATTATTTTATAGAGTATTTTTTTTTTACATTTTACAGAGTATTTATGAGAAAAGAACTCTGCAAACCTTAAGATGCCATATGTATGTAAGTCATTATAATGGATAGGGGAGGGAATGTGTCATAGTGGATAGAAGGCTGGCCTCAAAGTCAGGAAAATGTAGGTACAAATTCCATTGCTTATGTATCCCTAGCCTCTTAATAGCCTGTGGCAACCACCTAACTCACTCACTCTCTCTCTCTCTCTCTCTCTCTCTCTCTCTCTTTCCCCCCCCTTCTCCTCCCCCCCCATATGCCCCTATATGGCATATCTATAGATATGGGCATTCTTACATATGTATATAGACTTGTATATATTATGGCCATTCCTTCTTTATTCCTTTACTCACACAAAAACAGCTATTTGATTTGCATATTTGAGCCATACAATGAATATTCCTTTTATATCTTTATTGTACATATTAGACTATAAACTTCTAGAAGGCAGGGGCTACTTCTGTTTGATACATATTTAAAGTATTACACTGGCACTATTACCCAAGTAGGCACTTAAAAATTATCTAGTGCCCAGCCTGGTTGAAATTCATAGCTTCAAGTGTATAAATCAAATTTTGGTAGATTCATAAGGAATAAGGTTTATTCGGGCTTTTGGTTTGGTTGGGTTTTACTCTATTAATATTCTAAACTAGGTATGAAGTTAAATAAGCTACCAGTATAGGTTCAAGTGTATAAATCAAATATTGGTAGATAAATGAGGCATAAGGCTTATTTGGGCTTTTGGTTTGCTTGGCTTTTACTCTGCCAATATGCTAAACTAGATTTGAAGTGAAGTAAGCTACCAGAGTCCCAAGAAGTCCTGCAGAAGGCTAGACTAATAAAAGCGTTGTCTTTGAATTAAATTTGTGTGATTTCTTCAGTGTAGCAACTTCCTACATCAAGGAAGATTAAAAGCCATTTATACTTTAACAGCTAAAGTCTTAAGAGAGCTGTCGAGGCTCAGAAAGGTAAAGGGACTTAATGAAATGGTCACACAGATGACAAATGGCAGAGTCAGAATTCAAAGGCAGGACTCTACAGGCTCCAAATGCTAACATTCTTTCTATTATACTATACTGCCTTTAGTTAACCTTCATATAATTTTTCAGGAGGCAAAGAGGATCTACTCTATGATACTATCTGGTATTCGAATTAAAATTGTATAATAATACTTTAATATATCCATTTTCCCCAAGGATTAGATGGCACACAAAAAATGCTATGTGCCTGAAGTGGATGATGGTTGGAGTAGGTCTAGCGAATATTTTGGGATTAATTCACTTTTTTAAAAACTATTTTTAAGTATTACTTCCACTGTGCTGGGCTCTTATGGACAGTAGATGCTTCATTGCTGGGGAACCCAGCAATCCCTCCCCATCCTTTAAGACTGAAGTCAATTACAACCTCCCACACCAAATCTTCCCTGATGGTTTCACCTGTACCATCTATGAAATCACAGCACCTACTTTACTACTCCTTTGACAACTATATAGTATCTTGGGGCATCTTGTAATTGCATTATGTTGTGATTTAATTCCTACACAGTTACTTGATTCTGTGCTTTGAATGTTGTCTTCTAATTAGATTATTAACTTTTTGATGTCAAGAATCATGACCGTTTTCTCTTCTGTATCCTCTATGATGCCTATTTAAGTACCCCCAAGTATAGGTGGCAGCTAGGTGGCATTGTGGATAGAGTACTGGTCTTTGAATGAGGAAGACTCATCTTCATGAGTTCAAATTCAGCCTCAGATATTTACTAGCTGTGTGACCCTGGGCAAGTCACATAACCCTGTTTGCCTCAGTTTCTCATCCATAAAATGGGCTGGAGAAGGAACTGAAATGGCAAATCTCTCTAGTACTTTTGCCAAGAAATCCCAAAATGGGTCATGAAGAATCAGATTTCACTGAAACAACTCAACAAAAACAAATATAGGTGACCAATAAACACATGACTTAGGGGCAACTAGGTGACGCAGTGAGTACAGCACCAGCCCTGGAGTCAGGAGGACCTGAGTTCAAATCCAGCCTCAGACACTTGACACATGTACCAGCTGTGTGACCTTGGGCAAGTCACTTCACCCCAACTGCCCTGCCAAAAAAAACCAAATCCAAAAAATAAATACATGACTTGAATGTATGATAGAATTGATGTCAACATATATTTGTGACAAACACTGTGTGTTGAGCTTTAACTAACCACTTAAAAATATTAAACCATGAACTCTGCTTTCATGAATCACACCATCTGGTAGAAGGATGTACAACATACACAAATTACTTCTTCAATATTTGAACAATTTGAGATTTCATCAGCATAATGCATCCCCAATTGAAAACTTTTGACAATTCACTCTTTTTTTTTGGAGGGGAGAAGGCAAGGCAGTTGAGGTTACGTGACTTGCCCAAGGTCACATAGCTAGTAAGTGTCAAACATCTGAGGCCAGATTTGAACTGAGGTCGTCCTGACTCCAGGGCAGGTACTCTATTCACCGAGCCATCTAGCTGCCCTGACAATTTACTCTTTGAAGTTATTCCAGAGGATCAATGATAAAACATGCTATCCATTAGTAAGGGTTGGTGGATTTAGGGTGCAGGAAGTGATACACACACACACACACATATATGTACTTTTGTGTAAAGCCACTGAGGGAAGTTGTTTTGCTTCACTGTGAATGTGTTACATTATATATGTGTATATATATATGTATATATATATATATATATATATATATATACATATATATGAGCAAAAAATTTTCTTTTCTTTTTCTTAGTGGATTAGACAATACATTTCCGCTAATTTTTTAAAGACATAGAGAAGTAAGAGGGTGCTACAGATTTGAAATGCTTCCTTGAGATATTTGACTTAACATTTTTACTTTGTTACAAAGTAGGAATAATCTGTAAACTCAAAAATCTGTAAATGTAATGAAAAAAACTAAACATCAATAAAACAACAAAAAATAGGAAAGTTACTGTGGTTGAAAAATTAATCATCCTATGGCCCACCTGATAATAAACTTCTCTGAAGTTACTTAAACTATTATTCATGACAGACAGAATCTGAACCTTATTTTGACCTTGTCACCCTCACACCCCATTCAGTAAACTCCAGTGGTTCCTTGTCACCTCCAATATAACACCCTATGTTTCCCATTCAAAGCCTTTCATAACTGCCCCTCCCCTGCCTCCAGTCTTCTTACACTTTGTTGTGTCATTTCAGGCCTGTCTGACTTGGGGTTTTCTTGACAAAGACACTGAAGTGGTTTGTCATTTCCTTCTTCAGCTCATTTTACAACTGAGGAAACTGAGGCAAACAAGGTTAGGTGACTTGCCCAGGGTCACAGAGCTAGTATCTGAGGCTGGGTTTGAACTCAGGAGGACCAGTGCTCTAATCTGGCTGCCCCCTTCTTATACCTTACATCCTTTCAAATACTCTGTGATCCGGTCTCCTTTCTCTTTCTTGAACAAGAATAGAGCATTGCTTGAGTCAAAACATTTTCACAGGTTGTCCCCCCACTCCTGGAACACCCTCCCTACTCATCTCCCTCTCCTTGGTTCCCCGGGCTTCTTTAAAGTCCTATAGAAAATTCCACCTTCTACTTGGAAATGTATCTAGGTCCCTCTTAATTCCAGTGCCTTTCTTCTGCTGATTAATTCCAATTTATCCTGTATATAGCTTGTTTGTACTTAGGTGCTGACATGTTGTTTCCCCCTCAGACAGAGCTGGGACTTTTACCTTTCTTTGCATCTCCAATACCTAACACAGTGCCTAGAACATATGAGCCACTTAATAAATGTTTATTGACTGAGCAGATCCATGCTCAAAGCCTTTCCAGAGTGGAAGAGTTATAGTATGCTTCAAGGAGAGAGTTGGACTAAATGACTTCTAAGTTCCCTTCCAATACTGAGCCTGTGATTTTGTGATAATCATGAAGTTCAGTTGGCAGATGTGGATAGAGATCAAAGTTCAGCAAGAGAAAGGGAGAGGTGGCTGAAGCAAGTTCTGGAGAATTCTCTTCCTACTTGATGAGTTAAGTCAATACTGGAAATTCCCCAAATGAATAAAACAGAATTTAGTTTGAGTGCAGGTCATCTCAGTTTCCTAATCCAAGCTTTCAACCGTTCAATCTCACAAGCATTTATTGAGCGTTTGGTCTGTACTCAACATTTCAATGCACTCTGCCTATGCTCATATGCCCCAAGGTAGATTGGATTTCAAAACTCTTGACATCTGCTTTCAGATTTCAGCATCAAATTTAGGGAAAATGGTACTCATGTAAAATCAAGCCCTTTGTCAAGGACTTTTTCATTTTTATTTTGTATTTACAATGCTTAGTACAGTGCTTTGTACTAGGGGCACTTAAGAAAAGTTTTGTACTGGCGATATTCTCCCTGCTCTCTTCCCTCTCCTGGTTTTCCTGGTCTCCTTTAGGACTCAGCTCAAATCCCACCTTTTGCAGGAGGCCTTTTCCAAACCCTGCCCCCCCCAGTCCCCACTGCTAGTGCCTTTTGTTTGAGATTTTCTTCCATTTACACTATATTATTTTGTATACAGTTATCCCTTCCACATCATGACTTTTCCCATCATGGTTTTTATATATCAGGGGTTGGCATAAAAAATTAAATGGGAATTTGGGAGAGTTTTGTGGAAGTCACAAGACAACACTAGAAGGTCAGCAGACAACATGGAAAAACTCTAGAAACTCAGAAATGTATTAAATCTATGTACTGTATAATAAAATATTTTATATTTTAATACTGTGATAATTCAGACTTCCACTCTGGTACAAAGAGAGGGTCAAAAAATTCTACGTGGATTTTCCAGATCGTGTGGGTGCTAAACCCCTAACCCCCTCTGTGTGGAAGGGATAACTATACATAGTTATTTGCATATCATCTCTCTCATTTGAACATGAGCCCCTGTAGGGTACAGACTATGATTTTGATTTTCTCTGTGTCTCCAGGTCTTAATGCTATATCTGACACAGAGTAATTGCTTAATGAATGCTTGTTTACTAACTGCCTCAGAGCTGGAAGGGATCTCAGAGGTCATCTAATACAATCTCCTCATTTTATAAAGGAAAGAAACTAAAATGCAGAAAAATGAATTGACTTCCTTAAATTGATACAGATAGTAAGGAGAACTGGGATTTGAACTCAGATTTTCCGACTTCAACATTTTACTGTTTCGCATTTGTCAACCTACTACCTATTTACTGAACCTGAATTTCTCTTCCCTACATGCCTACCCACTAACATACATAGTGACGTAAGTTCTTAGTAACAGGGCATTTGATATCCAGATAGAAATCTAACACTAAATTCTCACTTATGCACTAAACAAATACCCTTGTTGTTCAAGCATTTTCAGTCATGTCTGACTCTTTATGTCCCCACTTGGGTGTGGTTTTTCTTTTGGCAGGGATATTGGAGTGGTTTGCCATTTCCTTCTCCAGTTCATTTTACAGATGAAGAAACCGTGGCAGACAGGGCTAGGCCACTTGCCCAGGGTCTCATAACTAGTAGGTGTTCCAGGCCAGATTTGAACTGAGGAAGATGAGCCTTCCTGACTCCAGGCCTGACACTCTCCAGTGTGCCACCTAGCTGTCCTAAAGACCCTTAGCTCTTAGTTTTAATAAATTACATAATAATTGGTAGGATGGCCTGATGAGAACGACACAGGGTTACAAATCGAGAGACCTTGAGCAACCAATTCTAGCATTGAGTTTACCATAAGCTACTCCTTTGGCCTTAGGTAAGTAATATATCAGCTAGATGTCTCAGGTTCCTCATCAAAGACCATTAGAAGAAAAGTTTAAAGCACCATACAAATACTAGGTATTTTATTGTTATCTTGTAGTATCACTGTAACAGATGGATAACTTTTGTGTTCCACTGGTACATATTTAATGTTAAGAGCAAAAGGAAGGTTCCCACTACTTAGGGTAGTGTAATCATGGATGATTTATAGGACATGGTGCAACAACAATGTTACTAGCAGCTGCTGTGGGAGCATAAGGCTAACAACACCAGCACACAGGAGGGCTGCTAGCACAGGCTCTTTGTTTTGCTTTTCTAAGGCAAGCAACTTTAAGGGGCTTACAATCTCACTTTAATTAAACATACTTTCATCATTCACTTAGTTCAGGGGGAAAAATCAGCACCCTGAACTTCCAGAAAAAATACAAACAGAAGTTACAAACAGGAATTACAAGCAGAGGGAATAACAGAAACCAACAGACAGGCTTCTGTCTGTCTGACCAAATCACAATACATAGTTAGAGTCTCATCTGGCTAAACCATGTGACCACTCTTCCAATGAGTGAAAGCCCCAAACAAAATGCTAACCTCAGTGTGTATATCCACTTCTTCAGGGTCAGAGGGCATCACCCATATGACCTAAGGCTTCCCGTGACTTAAGCAGGTCATCAAAGACTCCCAATTCAATCAAAGACTCTTGATCGAAACAAAGGCAAGACTCATCAAAGGTACTTGACTGCCTTAGTGCTGAGAAGCACTCCTAAAGAAAAAACAAAGGCAACAAATCCTACCCTGCTTGCTATCACAGATGGACAAAAGTCATTTCACATAATAGGAAAAGGCATAGATAGGATTTGACCCTGGATATCCTAAGCCTCGATTTCCTAATCTGTAAAACGACTTTAGTAATAACTGTAGTACCTATTACATAGGGTTGTAATGCGCCTCAACTCAAGCAAAATAAGGTATTTAAAATGTCCTTCATATTTTAAAGCCCTATATATTTTTGTCTTTCTTTGTACCCCTAGAGGTTAATATAGTACCTAGCACATAGTAACTGCTTCATGAATACCTGTTGACTGATTTAGAGCTAGAAGAGACTTCAGATGTCTTCATCTCTAGTGGTTTCAAACTCACTCAAGCCACATGCAAAAATCCTGAGTGTGGTATTAGCTATATTAAAATATAACTGGGAAATGTGTAACGAAACAAATAAAAATATGATACAACATAATACAACAATCACAATTTGTGATTTTGAAATTAATATGCTTCCCACAAAGATCCATTTCTATTTGGATTTGACACCACTAATCTATGTGAACACCCTCAGTTGATAAGTAATTAAAATCCAGAGAAGCAAAATTGACTTACCCACGGTCATACAAATAAAAAAGGGAAGAAGAGGAATTCAAATCCAGTTTAAATCTATTAAAGCTTAAAATCGCACTAAGATTTTTGGGATACCCTGTGGAAATAGGAGTTATTATTACTGTCGATGCTATGTAAAAGTGACAGCTTTATTTGATTTACTATCATAGGAAGTTGTCATAAAAAGAAAGATTTTTTTTTGAGCCAGAACTGATATCTGTCTTACCATAGCCTCTAGGCTGGTGGGGGGGGGGTGGGGAGGAGAGGAGGTCCTCCTCACTACTCATAAGAGGCAACAGGGTACCTGGCAACTTCAAAGAACAATGGATAATTGGCATTTATTTTCCTTTCTCTACAGTCTGAGAATTGAGTCCCCCTAGCTCTACTTCTCCTCCTCCAGTAGCTAGTTGGAAATTAGTTTAAAAGTTACCTAATCACAAAGAGCTTAACTGACTTGTTCAAGGTCACAAAAGAATTCATTAGCAGAGTCATATTTGAATTCAGATCCTCCGACTCCAAATTCAATGCTATTTTACTATACCCTCTGGTTAACAGTTCTCTTCAGTAAAATTGTTAGGATTTTATACCTACATCCTATGATATCATCCAAACCCCATTGTATCATCCCAACCTTATGGGATGACTTTGGCTCCGGTTTCCCACTCCCTGCATAGGTGGTTCCAGCTCTGTCTTGACTCCATTGGTTCTGTGCTGATAGAACCATTGTTCCCCTGACTTAGTTTCTCCTAAAGTCATTTTTGTGGAACCACAAAATGGTTATATGTTGCTTTTAGCTTACATTTTATCATATTGTGACTCTTAACTTTTAAATTTACAGATGCTTAACTATGGCGCTATAATATGCTATTATATTCTCATCTATTTAGTCATGGTAGCAGGGATCATATAAGCAGGAAGTCCTTTTAAATATAGTCTCAGGAAAATGCAGAATTAAAATTCAAGTACCAATCCCCTTCAGCACTCAATACTTTTTCAAAGATTTTCTATCTGATGAAATCAAAATTCTTAAGAAAAAAAAAACACAATGATTCTCTGCACTCAGAAACAGAGTTCACATTTAGATCGGGAGAACATTTATAATTGGACATACTTTTTTCAATATGGAAATAGATAAGTGAGTTACAAATGTATCTTAAAAGAGATACAAGGCTACTCAGGATAACCTCTATCTATAAAAAGTTATTGGAAGAAGCTTAAAATTTAACCTGACAAGATATATTTTGGCATCATAAATACTGTTGTATTTCATTCTTAATTTTTACACAGATAGAAATAACTATCTGGACATACAAATTATCTTTCACTCAAACCCCTTCCTAAAGACAAATCATAGTGATCCCTAGAAGACAAAAGAGGATTCAGAACCTTTCTAGTTCTGATAGGTATGTTTCCAAGAAATAGATTACCATACCTACTTTTCACCACAGGAGGGAGCCACAGTACCATGAGGGCATAGATCACCATCTTTTTGTAAATAGCAACAAAATAATTGCTCCCTTTATGTAAAACAGCTTAGTCATATGCATTTAAATACAGAAGAAATGTATTGTCGATTTATTCAAAACAATCCTTTTAAATCCAATGTTAATAGTCATAGCTTGCATGTGTATATGCTCATAAACAGAACATGTATACATAAATTTCTAGATTTCGGGATTTTTTTTTCTAGAATCTAATTTAATACCAACTTTTATAAAATACATGTACAGTTATACTTAAATGGGTATAGGTTGAATATTATAAACATGGAGAAAGTTATTAATGTACTTGAACTTTATTTGATGAGATTAATCATGTGGAACTCATTGGATTGATTTCGACGTGGGGTAAATGTAATTCATCTCAACACCCCAAATCATTGAGCACAAATGAATATTCCCCAAGGGAGAAGGGTCTGCTTGAGGCATGGACAATTTAGTAATGGAGAACAAGCATTTTAATGACAGAAACTCTCTTCATTAACCCTGTGGCCAGATTAATATCTGTATGCACTCCTTTTTTTCAGCTCCCCAAACACCCTAAAGAAATTGTACCAAATTAGAGTTTCAAACCTCTTCTGAAGATTTTTAGCTAATTAGCAAAGTAATTATCCCATACATTTTTGAAGGAAGGAAAAAAGTCTTATTTAGATTTCTGAGACATTAATCAAAATTAGAGAACTCATTTTCATAGAGCAATTCCACAAAGCTGGGAAACTACCTTAAAATCAAGTTCAGCTATTAGTAGAAGAACAGACAAAACAAAATCCTGATTCCAACCACTTTCTTGGACTTTCAGTTATTCAAAGCTTCTTATCTAACTGACTGCCTATTACTTTCTATCTTCCTTGACTGATTCCCTAAGGTTTCCTCTTACTTTCACTCTTGTTTTTTTTCCTCCAATCTCAATCTGAACTTATCTTTTCATATCGATGGAGCAGAAAGGGCAAAAAAAATGTGGGAGAAAGAAAAGAAGGTGCTGTACCAAGGACCTGATTTAGATACTGACTTCTGTCATGTTTCATTGTCCCAAGAATTGTCTAAATTTACCTATCAATGTGCCTAAAATTCCTGTTGGGTAATAATTCCTTCCCTTCCTTGAAGGGATAGTGATAAATTGTTCAATGGTGTCTATGATCTAGTTTCCCTCTTCTCCCCCTCATACTACAAACATCTTAGAATAAGTACTTTTATTCCAATATGTCAACTAGCTAGGAGAAAGGTTCTATGGGCATGAGGTACAGGAAAAAAGCGAAAGAGAATGTTTTACACTTATATTAAACAATATGCTATCACAAGTACAAGATGTGACATTAGACAAGTGTTTGGAAAAATCTGGGGAAGCAAGCTCGACCTAAGTCAAAAGCGTGATATGACAGCCAAAAAAGCTAATGTGATTTTGAACGGCAGAAAAGAATCATGTCTTCCAGGATGTGGTTGAACTACAGTGTGTATTGTCTTTAATTCTCAGTACTAAATTTTAGGAAAGTTATTTATTGATAAACTGTATGCATTCAGAGGAGAACAAACAGGAGGGAAAAAACTTTGAGTTCACTAATCAAACATCAATCCACAAATATTTATTAACTAGTTATATATTAATTAGTTATATATTAACTAGTTATATAACTAGTCAGTCAATGAGCATTTATTAAACACTTACTTTGCCAAGCACTAGTGAATCTAAATACTAAGAATGGTATCTAAGCTTTAGACACAAAGAAAGATAAAAACACTGTCCCTACCCTTAAGAGTTTTGTAATCTAAAGGAGGAGGATATGCAAATCACCATATACATTCAAGATACTGTATTTACTGTGTAAAAGGAAGGCTATCTCAGAGGGAAGCCATTAGCAGGTAGAGGAACTAGGAAAGGTCCCCTTCTGAAGTAGGGTTTGAGCTGACTCTTGAATGATGCTAGGCTAACTAGAAGATTAAGGTAAAGAAATAAGAGTATATAAGGGACATCCAGGGAAAAGGTACAGAGACAGGAGATGGAGTGTTATGTGAGAGAAAAAGCAAGTATGTCATTAGAACTGGATGGCAGAATTCGTGGAGTATAGTACAGTGTATTAAGCCTGGAAAAGAAGGACGAAACCAGGTTATAAAGGACTTTATATTTTGGCTTACATGCCTAACAGCTTTGTATTTAATTCTGGAAGTAATAGGGAACTCACTGGAGTATATTAAATGGAAAGGTGAAATGGCGAGTCCTGTGCTTTAGGAAAATTTCTTTGGTAGCTCAGTGGAAGATGGACTGAAGTGGGGAGAGACCAAGAAGAAGGCTATGGAAATATTCCAGGAGGAAGAGAATGAAGGTCTGAACTTCAGTGATAACTATGTGAGTATAGAGAAGAGTGTGTGTGTGGAATGTATTTACGCATCTGTGTGTGTGTGTGTGTGTGTGTACTTACATATGTATAATACATATACATACATACATATATATATATATATATATATATATATATATATATATATATATATATATAGAGAGAGAGAGAGAGAGAGAGAGAGAGAGAGAGAGAGAGAGAGAGAGAGAGAGAGAGTGAGACAGAGACAGAAATGACAGTAACAGAATTTGGTGGTGTTTGGGATATATGAGGTAAGTGAGAGAAATCAAGGATGACACCAAGGTTGCAACTTTAGTTGACTGGGGGAATGGTGGTGTGCATTATAATAATGGGGCAAATTGTAGAGGAGAAGGTTTTGGGGAAAAGATGAGTTCTGTTTTGGACATGTCTCTTTCGAGATGTCTAAAAGGCAATTGATGATACGAACTGGAACTCAAGAGAGAGGTTAAGGCTGGATATATAGATCTTGGAATCAACAGCAAAGAGAGGATAATTGAATCATGGAAGCTCAAGAGATCACCCAGAGAGAGAATCAAGTAGGGGTTCTTAACTGTTTTATGTCACGGACTCCTTGGGCAGTCTGGTCAAGCCTTTGGATGTCTTCTCAAATGAATGTTTGTAAATATATAAAATAAAATGTATAGGATTTCGAAAGAAACCAATTATATTTAAAGGCTTATAAAGTAATAATAAAAAACAAATTTACAGATGCCAAGTTAAAAACCTCCGGAAAGAAGAGAGAAGAGGCCCCAGAATAGCGCCAAGGATACTGATAGGGGATGACCTGCATGATTATCAAGCAATGGAAACTGATGAAGGGGCAGTCAGACAAGTAGAAGGAGAACCAGGTGAGATTAGTGTCATGACCAGCTAAACAGGAGAGGGTATCCAAGAAGAAATAGTGACCAACTGTGCCAAAGGCAGAGGTCAAGGAAAAGGTATCAGGCAGGTCTCAACAAAAAGGTCAAAGGCAGAGGTCTCAAAGAAAAGGCTTACAGTTGTAGGTCAACAGCCTTAATAGATCTAGAATCCATCAAATTAAACTAATAAAATGTTGGCCATAGTTAGAATCAACAATCTAGGTTGTGCTTAAGCTAAAGAGAAGCTGTCCTTGAAAAGAATTTTTAGTAACTCTTGGGAATTCAGGATATCTCAATCACTGTAAAGTTCTTGATCCTGAAAGTGAAAATTCCACACTTCTCAATATAGAAGTGTGTGTGTGTGTGTTTGTGTGTGTGTGTGTGTGTGTGTGAGAGAGAGAGAGAGACAGAGAGAGAGAGAGAGAGAGAGAGAGAGAGAGAGACAGAGAGAGAGAGACAGAGACAGAGAGACACCAACAGAGACAGACAGAGAGAGAATATATTGAACAGCTTTATCCCCTAGCTTGAGAAAGTCATAGAAGATTAGAAACAGTAAAGTGGAAAGAACAACGGTTTAAATCTTGTTTGGCTACATAATACCTGTGTGGCCTGAGGCAAACCACTTTAATTCCATAGGCCTCAGTACCAGCATCTGGAAAACCAAGGAGTTGAACTAGATGGTCATAAGGCCACTCCCCCACTCTAAATCTATGATCTTATAAAGCCTCTCCTTTTCCAAGTAAATAAATTGATGATCAGAAAAATGAAGTGAGCTGTTCAAGGCTAGCATCTAGGTCAAAGGAAGGGGCTTTGGAAATTCTATTTTTGTTGTTGTTCAGTTGTGTCTGATTCATCATGACCCCATTCGGGGTTTTCTTGGCTTGCCATTTCTTTCTCCAGCTCACTTTACAAATGAGGAAATTGAGTCAAAATAAAGGTTTAGTGACTTGCCCAGGGTCACACAGCTAGTAAGTGTCTGGAGGCCAGATTTGAACTAAAGTCTTGCTGACTCCAAATCTGGTGTTCTATCTATGGCACCACTTAGCTGCCCCTTGGAAAAGCAACTACGAAGTTTCTGCATTTGTATGTCTATATTGATTTCAGTGGGATATGGTTTATATCACTGTAAAGAAAAATGAAATCATATGGGGATGACTTGATTACTAAGTAACAAAATTCTACAATACTCTATATAACTTTTTAAGTGTCCCTCTTTCAAAGGAAGCTTTTACTTTTCTGAAGGATGCCAAATACACAAATATACATACACATACACTTTAAGGATTCCCATGAGAATCTTCTCTTTGACAATTTGGCAGCTCTCCAAACCAACTCATTGCTATGCCAATAATTCAGGGGGAAAATGGGATTTTTCTTCTCATTATCTTGGGATGTTCCAGCTGTATGTGAAGATAGGATGAGATCCAAGTTAGAAGAGAGCAGGAAAAAAACCATGTTGCCTATCTCCAGAAATTACCTGGACAGTCCACTAGGTGGTAGAAGTACATGGCTATCGAAGCTATTAAGTATGTGCTCCTTGGCAATCTTTTTAAAATGAATCCCTTTGTTCCGAAGGCTTAAAAGTCAAATCACCATATCTGTTATTTAGGTCATTGTGACATACAGTTCTATGGGAAACCCCCAGTGCAAATTATCCTCGAGCCTAACAACCCTAAAATATCTAAAGATAAAAATGTATCTTCAGTGTTCAAAATGAAGCCAAAAGTTGTACATTTACTTCTATTTCAAATGTTTCACAGGAAAACAAAGGCTGGGATGCCAGTAGATACAGAAAGTAGGGATGGGATGAAATCTGTTATTTTCACAATAAAATCATTCAAAATATTTTGAGTTTTAGAATAGTCCAGGCTGACAAAAAAGATAGCTTCTATTGTCACTTTACACATTTACTCAGATGTATAGCCTGTAAATTTCAAACCCAGGGCCAATTTAAAAACTACTCCTGGAGCTCTGTCATGATCTTTCTAATGCTTTTCACAACAGTTGATAAGGCATTGAATCAGCACCTACAATACGAGCAGGAAAAGTCCTTTCTATATGAAAGAGTTCATCCCTGTACTACAGAGAGGTCACTCTATAAGAAGGTAGCTATTTTTATTTCTTCATTGTTCCACAAGAGGTATATAGTGGAAAAAGGAGATGGGCAGGTCCTGATGCAAGAAAAAGGGTAAAGTGTATAGTCTCTAATGGTCTCCATGTAATGACGAGACATAGAAAGGAAGTCATCCAGCACAATGAGTATCTGGAATGTCTTGTAAAAGACTGATGGGCGGCCACAGCATGAGAGGCTGTGGGATCACTTACAATCTAAATCACTGGAGGAAGTAACCACGTTGGTAAGACTGTACATCCTTCAAAGTTTTGCAATAGCCTTCATGAGAGTAAACATACTCAATGGCTACTTAGGCAATCAATTATCATAAATCAGGATTAGAACTCAGAGCTCCCTTCAATTGTGGACAAATATTTGGATAAAGGAGCTACACTTTCAAGTACCACAATCCATGTCCAGAGGCATAGTAAATTTGATGATATTGGAGTTCATCCTATAGAACATACAATCTATAAGCTCCCTCTTGGCATATTTTTAGATGAAAATGTTTTCTCAGCCATACCTTGTGATCAATTTATGCTTATTACCCCTTAAGATCAATATTGTATTGAAACAGAGAAAAGAAGATGGAGCAAGCAGAACAAGGCAAAGCTTAAGGCAAGAGAACACAAGCAATGGTGATGATCTTCCTTACTTCTAAGTCCTTCCAAGATCACTTTCATAGGAAGTAGGCATTCTGCTCAGCTTTGTCTACAAGTACCAAGAGAGTACGGAAATAGCTCAGAAACTAGCTGAAAGTGAACGTAAATTTGTGTGATTTGCCAAGTGCATAGTGAAAAGTGATGGCAATGTCACTGGATCACTGGCAGGATTTTAATCTAGGCCCTCTGATTCTAGTCCTAGTCTCTTTCCAATATACTAAGCTGTGTCTTAAATAGAAACAGCACTGATCCTGGGTTGTTGCAAGGATCAAATGAGATCATTGTAAAGTGTTTAGTAGAGTTGCTAGTATATAGGAAGACTTATATGTTAGTTATCATTACTATTTAGCATAATTATGTAAACTATAAGTACCTGGAGGGAAGGATCAGCTTCATTTTTGTTTCTGTATCCCTACTATACAAGCAAAAGTACCTATATGGTGGAATCATGTTTGTTGACATTGAAATTGAATACTGTACATGGTATAGTTACTCAACATTTGGACCATATATTGTATTCACTTGTTTTTCAATTAAGAATAAGATTTACCCATGGTCACCTCAGAAACCATAAGAGGCATCTGAGTTTAAGAGGACTTAAAACAAGACAGAGATAGAAAGTCTTGGGAGACACAAAGGAAAAGGAGAGAAATTATATATAGTTACCACCAAGGCTATCATAATTTTATGAATGCAGTCAGTTAAAGATCACTTTCACAGAGATGGAGGCAGTATTTGTAAATATAACCTAAGAAGCTGGGCTCAGAATTCCATCCAAAATTCAGCAACATAATAATGATGATTTATTTCCATGACCCTGGATGCAAAAATATAGAGCTTCAGGGAAAACTCAGAAGTTGCTGTGAGGCTCAAATGAGTTAATCTATATAAAGCACTTTTCTAACTTCAAAGTTCTGTATAAATATAAGTTAACATTTTTATTAACAATAATTACCAATGCCCTCTGAATAATGAAGTCCAAGCTTGGAAGAATAGGATATCCTCATTCCTGAAATTATAACTACTAGAGACTGGTAAAGGAATTTGAGCTAGTTAATATATTTTGAAAATGAGATTGGGACTACCAAGGAGTCCTTAAGTCCCATTCTAAAATCATCACCATTTTTCTATATATCCTTAAGTGAAACACAATTATTCTAGCTTATTCCAGTTCTAAATACCAACACAGTCTATCATGAAATTAAATGAAACAATAGGCAAAAAAGTACTTTTTAAAAATCCCCCAAGCATGTGGGTATGATCCATTCAAGCTGTAACTACTTATGCAATCAAATAACAATAATTTGGTTTATATTTCTGAAACAACCCAAATAAGTACGGGGGATTATTCTAAAACAGTGTGAGGTAGAAAGCAAAAGACCAAAATAACATACTAAAATGCCTCTTCACAATAATAACACAAACTTAAAGACTATATAAATGAAGGACTGCTACTAAAAACCCAGTGGGAAAAAATTCAAAATTAGGATACCAACAAAAATGACTGTAAAATAGCTGGGAAATAATAAAAGGCAGAAGGTGGGTAGTAGCACATGTCAAAAAGATTAACATGGCTCACAGAAACACTGTTATATTAAGAAGGAGAAGAAGGAGAAAGAGGAGAAGAGAAGAAGGAGGAGGAGGAGAAAAAGAAGGAGAAAAGAGAAGAAGAAGAAGAAGAAAAGAAGAAGAAGAGGAAGAAGAGGAGGAAGGGGAGGAGGAGGGAGGAAGAGAGAAAGAGAGAAAGAAAGAAAAAGAAAGGAAGGAAGAAAAGAAGAAAGAGAGAGAGAAAAGCTAAATTGGACAACTGCAAAACTTTTAGCATTGTTCGTTTTTATGTATTTCTAACTCCTGAAGAATTTAACATCTCACAAAACTGTAATTACTATGTAATTTAACTACTTCTCTTTTAGTTGTCACCTTCCAATGGTCTGCTAACCCATATGAAAGTAGCTCTTTTAATTTAAAAACTACACATACCCTGATGTGAGAGGAAAAAAATCATCCTAAATCAATAAAGAAGGAGAAAATAAACCAAAAAAGCAAGCTGGAGACCCTAAACAAGGAGAGTCCTGACTAATGCTCAAGAGAAGGATCAATCAGTAATTGGATAGTGATGAAAATGAGTCCTAATCTTTGGCCTAAAGCATAAGTGAGAGGAGGAGAAAGGAACAAGCATTTATTAAGTGCCTACTAACTACCAGACAAAGTGCTAAGCACTTAACAAATATTAAAAGGAAAAGCAGGGAAGGGATAAAAATGAAGAAAGAAGGAATAAAGAGGAGAAAGATAGTGAAGAAAAAAAGAAAGTTGTTCCCTCGAGGGGCACTAGTACCAAAGCACTCCTAAAACTACCCCTAAGGGCATTCCAAGATTAAGCTAATTGAATATAAACCCATTTTTAAAATGTTGTCTTTTTATTTTTAAAATGTTGGCAAGAATCCCCAAATATCACTGCCTAAAATGCTAGTGTATAGATGACACCGAGGGGGAAAAAAGTGAGGAACCCAAAACATACAATGCATCTTTATAGAACTCAAAGTAGGAAGGACCAAGTTGGGATCCTCTTGTACTTAAACAGAGAAAGACAAGAAGTGGTCTCAGGTCAGAGGCTGTTCACTGTACAAACAGCAGGAACAGAAACCAATACTAACTATGTGACTCTGACCCTGGGGTGGGGTCTAGGAAGAAGAACTCCAAGTACTTTCACAATCATCTTTTTACTAGAATCTCTTCCTATCCCCTCCCTAGTCCCTCTGTGGTATAGCATAGAATACCATATATTATAAGGTCTGGGGAAAAAAAGAGACAGTAACATTTTAAACACATAATTAAATGACTTCCCTTGGGGAATGCCAAAATGTCTAGGCACACTACCAATTAGCTTGTGCCAGGAAAGCAGTGGTTAAGAGGATGTCCAAGGACAAGACAGACACTAAATCAAACCTGCCAAATGTGGGTTCTTATGTAACAAGAGCCAAGGATTTCTCTAGGGTGTGAGTTTTGGCTCCCTGAAAAACCTCCTCCAATGTTGTGATACCTGGAATGAGTTCTTTTATTATTTTTTAAAACATTTTAGTCTTTTATTTTATTTTATATTACCAGAATTTCTTCCAGTATCCCTCTATATTCTTCCCTTTCAGAGGCATCCCAGAACTAGGCTGAGGTAGAGGCATCCAGAAGACTTTTGAAGGGATGGTTCCATTTTAAAATGACAGTATGGTCAGACAGAGAGCTAAAAGTAAGAGAACCTTTTAGTGCCAATTTTGCCACTAATAGACTAGTATGTGAGTTAGGTAGGTGACAATTGTTTGTGCTTCAGCTTTATCCTCCATCAAATAATAATAACATCTATTTAAAAAAAACTTCTCAGAGATATGGACATGATTTTCCAAGGTATTCCAAGGATTCTTAATTTTTTCCCCTTCAATCTATTTTCTGGTTAGTTGTCTTTCCTGCAAGATACCTTACATTTCTGTCTATTTTTGAAGTTTTTTTTACTTTGTTTTGCTATTTCTTGTTGTCTGGAGGTGTCACTGGCTTCCATTTGGTCTATTCTAATTTTCAAGAAGTTTATTGCTTGGGAAAGGTTATGTACCCCCATTGTGCCAAGCTGTTATTGCTTTCCAGTTCTTTCTTCTATAACTCTGACTTCAAATTTTTCCTATTTTTCCTTCTGGTGTTCTTATTTATTAATTTTTTTTAAATTTAAACTAACCCTCCCCCCCGCTTTATCTCTCTTTCAGAACTGATTGTACTTTCTTTGCAGCTTTGGTTAAATAGATGTTTTGAAGTCATTCTCTTCTGGATTTTTGTCTTGAATGTCACTATCGCTATTATAATTTTTATGGTTGTTGTCCTTTTTGTTTGCTCATTCTTTGAGCCTACTTTCTGACTTCAGGCTTGATGTCAGACTAGACTCTGAACCCTTCTGGAGGGAAGGTCTGGGCTGGCTCTGTTGCTGTTTTTTTGGGGTACTGTGTGTTATATTATTCCTGGCTTTCAGGGACAGCTCAGGCCAGGGAGAAACAAGGTTTCTATGCTCCCAAAGTGGTGTGATCCATGGTAAAGTATGATCACTGATCTTCCTTCTGAGTTCTTCATGTTCCTAACCTCGGTTTTGTTCTAAGCAAAAATAGACTGCTGCAGGACTCAGCCACCATCAGCCTACCCTGATAATTCCTCTGCAGGTTTCAGATTGGGTTGGAAGCTGGAACTGAGGCACTGCTCCACTCCTGAGTTCTCAGCCAAATTGTGCTGCTTAATTCTGACATTTTTCTTCTCTTCATGCACAGAATAGGACCTATGACCACTCCTTATTCAAGTACAGGTCTCCTTCTCAGTGTACTCCATATCTGTGACCTAGAACTGATGGTGAGTGACAGAGCTTCTAGTTGGCACTTCTTCCCATTCATTGTGTGAGTTTATGCTGTATTAGTCTGAGACCTCCTCTTACTCTGCACCCACAGCCTCTCCTTGTGCTGGAGCACTCCTGGAAATACTCCTTCCCCAGCACCTGCAGATCTCTCCCTCTCCCTATGTCAACCTGATCTGGATACAAAATGACTCACTGATTTTTTTTTTATCCAGCATGATTCCATCTAGGGCACTTTCTAGATTTGTTTAGAGGAGTTTTGGAAGGGAGCTTGGCTATACTGCTTGCTGCTTCTCTACCATTTTGGCTTTGCCACCCATTATTTCTATATAATAATGACAAAATTCAAGAGGCAATACCGGAAAGGGAAATCCTATTCAAAAGTAAAAAATGCATAAAATATTTAGGAGTCAATATATAAAAGTATATTTGATACTTGCATATAAAATGGTCCTTACAGAAACACAGAACAGCCAGAATAGCTGTACAATGTTCAGAGCTCATGGCTGGAACATTCAAACATAACAAAAATGCTGAAATTAATCCACTAAATTAATCCACTAAAAGAGGGATACCTTACAAGGCTAGATAAAATAATAAAACTAATTTAGAGGAAAAATATCCCAGAAATCTTGATTTCTGTGATAAGGGTTTGATATCTGATATTTATTTAGATCATTACCAGAAATATATGAACAAAAGCTATTTCCCAAAGCATGTAAACAAACATTTCTGAACAGAACTACAAACTATTACCTATTAACAAACATAAGAGATAATGCTCCAAACCACTAATAAGAAAAATGCAAATCAAAACTGAGCAAGTTCAACAAAGATGAACAAAAGCGGGAATAATTTTATTTTTTCCTAATTACATGTAAAAATAATTTTTAACATTCATTTAAAAAAATTGAGTTCCAAATTCTTTCCCTTCCTCCCCTCCCTTCTCATTGAGCAGGAAAACAATTTTATATAGGTTATACATGTTCAGTCATGCAAAACATCTTTCCATATTAGTCACATTGTGAAAGAAAACACAAACCAAAAAAAAACCCAAGAAAAATAAAGTTCAGAAAAAAGCATGCTTCAATAAAAGTGGGAAAGGGGGAGAGTTAACCTGGAAAAGACAGGTTAATTAATGCATGGTTGCTTTGCTAGAGCTATGAACTAGTCCAAACATCCTGAAAAACAATTCAGAATTCTGCAAATAAAGTGACTAAAATGGACATACCCTATGATTTGCCAACCCCATTTCTACTCATCTACCACAAGGAAGTAACTAGAAAAAAAGCTGCTACATACATCGAAATATTTATAGCAGCAGTTTTCATGATAGCAATAAATTGGAAACAAAGTAGATGCCCATCAACAGAGGAATGGCTAAATGGTACATGAATGTAACGGAATATTACCATGCCATAAGAAATGACAAACATGATGACTACAGAGAAGCATGGAAAGACCTATATGAACTGATGTAAAGTAAGTAGAGTTAGACACAATGTAAATGGAAAAGTAACAATCACAAAACAATCAAAAGCGAATATTGCAATATCATAAGGAATCAGGTTAGTTCCAAAGAAAAGATATGAGAAGGCACCTTCTCTCACTTCTTTGCAGAAGTCAGGCTTTACAAGTATGGAACTTTGCATATAATATTAGATATTTTGGGGGTATGTTTATTGTTTTTGCATAATTTTGTGCTCTCCTTCCTCTTTGAAAATTCTTTGTTATAAGGAATATCTCAGGGAGGGGAGGAGGGCAGCACAGTGACACAAAGGGAAATCTGGGGATTTAAAAACAAAAGATGATATAAAAACAAAATACATCAGCAAAAATCTACTTTTAAAAAAGCTGAGGGGATCTGGGAATGCGTCCTGTAGAAAGTTTGTGGTGCTTGACTTTAGTTTTAGGAAATCAAGAGATCCTAAGTGTCAGAGATAAGAGAACACAATCCAAGCATAGGGAGATTAGTTCATACAAAGACTTGGAGACAGGAAGTAGAGTATAGTGTGTGAGCAATCACAATTAAGCAGTTTGACTGGACCACAGAGGGCATAAAGAGGAGTAATTTATATTAAGCCTGACAAGGTTTCCACTTAAGCCATGTTGTCTTCCCTTAAACCTGCTAAGTTAAAGAAATATTGCTTTCAGCATTGATTGGTTCATTGGATTCTTCTGGGCAGTGTCACTTTTAAATCTTAGAAGTAGATTGCCTTATCAGAAGTCATCCTTTGCAAAAGTTTACATTTATTTGAGTGATACTGCCACTGCTCAAAATAATTTTAGAATTCCTCTTTCAGAATTGCCTTTGGCATCCTCATGAAATTCTTTAGAACAGGGCTGTCCAAAATGCAGCCCGCCTACAAGCATAGAAATTTACATAAATACTTTAGTAAATGAAGCAAAGCTCTCACTCAAATGGCAAATCCAAATACATTGTCTATTGTTTCAATAAAAACCTAAGGTTGGGCAGCCCTGGTTTAGAACATCCTTAACAGCCCCTTACCAACATCCCACTCCAGGGGTTCTTAATCTTTTTTGTGTCATGGCTCCCTTTAGAAGTCTGATGAACCCTGCTTCCCTCAGGAAAAAAATAATTTGTTGACTCCCTTTATAATTAAAAGAAATTCTAAATTTCAATTAGAGTATAGTGAAAAATAAAATATGGAATATTTTTCCCATCCAACTTCATAAACCCCCCCTGAAATCTACCCTTATCAATAGGGCTCTGTGGATTCCAGGTTAAGAACATGTGCCCTAATCCATTGCCTCATCATGTTATTGGAGTAGCCCTATTCACTCAAAAACTATGTGAGACATAAGGGCTGACAGGTCTTAAACTGTTCTACAGGGCTTTGAGTACAAGCACTATGATGGACTTTGCACTTATTTATACTAGTTCAGTACAGAGAATTCCTGAAAAAGTTTTGCCTCCAGAAGCTTGTAAGGATAGGCCACTATGAGCTGAAAGGGGTAGCAATCTGTTGCAAAGAATATCCACAGCAGTGAAATCACAAACATTTGACACACTGATGTATCCTTGGTTGGGGTCATTTTTCCCTTTGAAGATTGATGTGATTTTAAGACAGGGTCAAAAGTTATTCAGAGACAAGTTGGGTAAATAAAGCTGGTTAAATAAAGGTGGTGGGGACTAACATTTTTTAGTTTAAAAAAATAAAGGTATGATGGTGCTCAAAGTGATAGCTTTTATACAGAGTTTATATAAAGATTCAAAGTTTACAAAACATTATACATACGTGTGTGTGTGTGTGTGGTGTGTGTGTGTGTGTGTTAATTCAATTGATCTTCCTAATAACCCCATAAAGCAAGTGCTATAATTAGTCACATTTTGCAATTGAGGAAACTGAGGAGAGAGAGATTAAGGTGCTTGGCAAGCATCACACAGCTCCTATCTCAGAAAGGCTTTGAACTCAGGTCTTCCTTATTCCAAGTCTAGCACTCTCATCAATTGTGCTAGCTACCTAATATTCTATGAATCTAAGGTTTGGTGTGTTTCTTAAACCTTAAAGTTCATCTTTAATTCATGGAAATGACTCATTCATGAAACCTATGTCAAGCAAGTCTGGTCTGACCTGTCTTATCAGGTTAGAAAGGCTTTTGAGTGCTGGCCTAGCTAAGACTCCAGTCTATTGCCCAAGGACCTACCTCCCAGTGTTGTGAGGATCAAATAAGAAAATAATTGCAAAGTTCTCAGCACAGTACCTGCCACCAGTAAGTGCTGCATAGATATTAGGTATTGTTACTGTTGTTACTATCCTTCATATTACCATTAGTAGTAGCATTAGCTAAGATAAGAGCAGCTGATCACCAGCTTGGTAGCAAGATAAATTAGCTGATAAATCAGCCCCAGCAAATCGTGAAGAGCATATATTAAGTTACAATGCTCTAATCTGCATTGGGAAAGGGAAGAACCCCCAGAAACAAAGTCATAGCTCCTTAAAATATTGAAGTATGTGTAAAAGCATACAGCAAACCCACAAAATAAAAGGTTAGCAAGTTGTTTAAGAGCTCCATTGGTTGTTTTAGGAAAGACATTTGACAGTACGGTCTAAACACAAGTAAGAGCAATTTAGATAAGAAAAATAAGAATATTTGACTTATTAAGGAATACTGACCATCTTTGAGGGTGGTTTTATCATGTAAACAGCATTCAAAGTTCCAAATCAAACAAGTACAACTCATTTACCCTCCTTATTAGTACAGGATGAACTATCAACAAATTGTTGATACGTTATTTTAATTTTATTTGTATCCTTTTTTAAAAAAAAACATTACTGTCATTTCTGAATAAATCTTCCTACTCAAAATGTTCAAATAAAGAACAAACAAAAAAAAAGAAAAAAAAGAGTTTACAAAACCACCCAATACATGGTGTATGCAATATTTCATACCTATAATCCTCATCTCTGAAATGAAGGTAGGGATACATATATATGTGTGTGTGTGTATACATATACACATATATGAGAGAGAGAGAGAGAGAGAGAGAGAGGAGAGAGAGAGAGAGAGAGAGAGAGAGAGAGAATGAGAATCAGTTGTGAATGACTGAGCTATGCTCAGCAATACAGTGATTCAAGACAACTCTGAAGGACTTATGATGAAAAATGCTACCTATCCCCAGGGAAAGAACTGATATTGTCTGAATACAGCTTGAAGCATACTTTTTTTGCTTTCTTTATTTTTCTTGAGGTTTCTTTTTTTTGTCTATGTTTTCTTTCACAACATAACTAATATGGAAATATGTTTTGCATGACTACACATGTATAACCTATATCAAATTGCTTGCTTTCTCAATGGAAGGAGGAAGGAGGAATGGAAAGAATTTGGAACTTAAAATTTTAAAAATGAATATTAAAAAGTGTTTTTACATGTAACAGGGGAAAAATAAAGTGCTCTTTTTTTTAAACTGAAGCTTAATGCTTTCTTGATGATTCATACTCTATTCCAGAAAGATGTTCTCTCTATATCCTGATTTTCTTTTTATCTGTGTTTCTTCCACCCTCATTGTCCAATTTTTTATTTGTTCAAAGAATATTATTCAGAAACTATTTTTAAGAAACTGCTAAGAACAATGGAGGACTTAGAAATGAATGAGACTGGCTCTGTTCTCAAGGAGTTTAAAATCTAATAGTACAGACTATATTTGTAAAACAAATGACTATTATATAACACAGAAGGTGTAGGCTGCTATAAGGAAGGTATAAACATGGTACAATTTTGTGTGTGAACTACTTCTTCCTCAACATGGACTACATGGGAGATCACTGATGATCCTCTAAAATATCAAATCTAGTGGATTTTTTTTTAGCTTTCATAGTCTTTGATATCTCTGCACAATTTGACACTAAAGACCACTGCTTTCTCCTTGAACCTCTTTTCTCTTGGCTTCCATAACAATGTACCCATCAACACTGGGTTCTGTCTTATATGAAGAAGGCTTCACCCTTGATCCATGGCTGATATCTCTCTCTCTTAAATGTTACATTTCTTCCTTTCTAGTGGCTTTTTATTTACAACATCCTTCCCGATAATTTTACATGGCTGAAAACCAGGAAGAACGATAATGTCCAGAGAACTGAAGCCAAGAACCATCTTAAGGTCAATGGAGTGGTACATTGTGGGTGAGAGTGGGCCATGATAACGTTGCAAACAAAGATTACAAAGCCGAGATGCTTTAAAGGACATCACCAAAGAGATGCATGACTAAAAAAGTGCTGGTCACAAAGTAGGAATGAAGGAAAGCCTCTGCTGGTATCTTTACAAGGTAAAAGAACTTTAGGAAAGTCCTAGAATGTTAGGGGGATGCCCTGGGGTGAACTTATATGAGGATATGAACAAGAGTCACACAGAATAGACAGAAATGTACAGGTTGCAGTCTGTATCGTTAGACGAAACACCTCATAGAGATCACAAATCCAATGGAATATCAATTTTTTCATATAAACATGTTAAAATTTTCTAATTAGAATGTAAGAGGAACTCAGTCTAGAATGAAGTGATCTGTATTCTTCCTCAACTATGACTGTCAGTGACTGAAATGGAGAGTGGAGTTTTCTGCCCCAGGGAGAGTCTCTACCCTCCAATTCAGGGTTTTAGATATTCTTTTCACAGGCTAGGAAAGGTTAAAAATCACTTAATTCCAGCCAGAGCCCTAGTTACACTAAAATAACTTTCCCTACGTCAAGCTATCCCTTCAAGCTATTGTCATATTTCTCTCGTTTCAAAATCCTTGACAGAATTCAATTCAAATAAATAGCCATTTATGAAGTACTTACTATGTGGCATGCACTAGGACTATAAAAGGAAAAAAAAATAAGTGTTCCTGCCCTCAAGGAGCTTATATTCTACTGAGGAAGAATAATATGCACATAGATAAATAAATGTAAAATATAGAACAAGAGGCAGAAATATGCATAGTGGTGGAGAGCCAGCTTTGGAACCAGAAAGACCAGAGTCCAAGTTTGGTTTCTGACACATGGCTTGCTGATTCTGGACAAGTCACTTAATGACTCAGTATTCTAGGCAATGCTCTAAGACCAGGGCTATCCAACCTCAGGCTATCTTAGGGCCACATTAAAATGAAATAATTATTCGAGGGCCACACCCAGAATAAAAAATATAGTACACTAATAGAAAGTAGGGGAATGCACGTCACCAATAGGACAGGCAAAGCGTGAAAGCAAACACAAAACAACAAAGCAACAACACAACAGTGTAAAGGTAGGTGCATACTGACTAGTTTGCACTGTACAGACAAAATGCATCCCACAGACTGATTTAAAATTCCATGTGATATGTTCTGTCCGTAATAGTGCTTAAAAACACCAACGAAAATTAACATCGATGAGATTATTTATTAGTGATAGAATTAAAAAATCTAATACACATTCCATGCAAATTATTATTTTTTTGCTTGTGAAAATTAAAACCCACAGGCGGGCTGCATAAAATTGCACTGTGGGCCGCATGCCCACAGGCTGTATTTTGGATAGCCCTGCTCTAAGACTATGAGTTGCAAATAAGGTACTAATTTGCACTGGTAGAGAGCATTTCCTCATCTAGGAGTTCTCTATGCCAAGGAAATCACAGATCCAATCCCTAAACCCTATTCCTATGCACACAGTAAGCTTGGAAGGGTTATGGGGAAGGTGCTCTCTTCAGATGACCTTTGTCTCTGTTAAAGTGAGGCTATTTTTTGAGAATGAAGAAGCAGTGTTAGGGTTGGGGGCTTCTCTGGAATACCTATTGGGCAGAAAAAGGAGGAGAGAAAGCAAATCCTGGAAGTTTACTCAGGGCTGAGGTGTGATAATACTAGTACATCAAAAGATTAATAAAAGATGGATTCTAGAGAGATGGTAGAAGTATCATTGAACTTGTGGATGAAGTATTCAAGGCTGGATTGTGGAAGAAAGTGAAGATAGCACGAGGGTAATGGACTGGAAGAGAAGGGAGAGGTTGAATACCAGGACAATAAAAATAAGGAGCACATCCTGTGGAAATACAAGTCAGACAGTAATTTCAAAGTTCAAGATCTTAGAAACAGAGTATTTCTGGTGAAATCTAAGGTCTAAGGTGGGGCTATGCTCATGCATGGATTGCTAAAGCAGAGTAAAAATAAAGGTTGCTTGTAAATGAGGAGAATGAGAAACTGTCAGCTTAGGATTTGGAGAAGATCAACATAGGATATGAATTTAGAAACTGAAGTAATCAAAGGGAGAGAATATCCTGGAACTTGTTTGTCAGTTCTGGAAAGGGTGGTGAAATGTTTCACTTCCTTTCTTTCTACCAAAGTCTACCTCAGTTCTTAAAAGTGCTTATCCAGATAGTCCCATACTTTGATCTTTCCTTCCACCTGAAATGCTGGTGCTAAGTGATAACTCAAGGAGGCAGCTAGAGGGAAACAAGGAAGTGGGTCCACTAGCTGTTGCTATGAAGAATCTGAAGCTCATATGTATATTTTAAATTAATTTATAATTGGCTGATCTACCACACAATGCCATCATCACTGAGGCAAATCTGTCCCACTTCCAAAACCATACATCCTAGTGTTCATTTTAGTCAGATTTTACATATCTAAAAATTGTTGGAAGTGGGTATTACACACTACACTCTAACATTTGTCTAGCTTCCAAAGCCCCCTGTGAAAGACATGTCCACTCATTTATTTTTAGAGTATCTACTTTCCCCCCCTTCTCTTATTTCTACTGTATCCCCATGGATCTGAATTCCTCAATTTTAAAAAATTGACTTTGAAACCTAATAACGTTGGATATTTATCATAGGTTTGAAAGCTATAATCAATCATTATCCTATATACCAACATATCACATGTATAAGCTACAAATACAACTCAACAGCCATCTTTCCTTCTGCTTCTAACCTTTACTGACTTCCACTTTGTCAAATATTCTCCTACTACAGTACATATAAGCAGTATACACAGCAGAGGGATGCCCTATGCCTGACTCTTGAAGCTGTTACCTCTTTCTAAGCTAATGATAAGAATATTAATAATGGATGTGGCCAGTATTTGGATGGATCTCCTGAATCTTGATAACAATTCTACATATTCAAATTATTTAAAGAAACAAAATCAAGATATGACCTCCTAATCCAAGCTCATAAGAGAAGAAAAATAAGTCCTCTTATGAAGAACATTTCTACTATTATAGTCAGATGCCTAAGCTTTCAGCCATCTTCTTAAACTTTTATGCAGAATATGTCCTTTGGTGTGACCCTAATTAATTTTTGCAATAATAATCTTGTGAATATATCATGGTCTGAACTTAATAGTGTTAGAGGGGTTTAATTTACAAAGCTTCCTTTTTTCTTCCCTTTCTTAAAATAGTCATTCAGATTATGAATTCTGTCCTTGTAAAATGGCACTGACAATCTCTGCGAAAGATTTAAGAGAAAATGATTTTTTTAAACAGAAGTCCCCGGAGATCCCACCTGTACTAATTTTGTTTCTAACTCCCTTCCTAATTGCTTAGCTCTTCACTGTATCTGTGAAACTCTCAGTTCAGTAAGGTGTGATGTGCCTCATCCATTTTGTTCAAAGTGCTTGGAGATCTGAGATGTTAAGCATGGTGAAAATGAAAACAAACTAGTCCCTGCCCTCAAGGAGCGTACCTTGGGAGGGTTGGGGTATATAGTGGATGCACTGAAGTAAACACAAAATACATAAAATGTAATACAAAGTAATTTCAAGATGAGAGGGACAAGCCTACTAAATGCCAGACACTGTCAAGTGCTTTGCAAAGATTACCTCATTTGATACTCACAACCCTGTGATGTGGGTGCTATTACCCCCATTTACAGTTGAGAAAACTGAGGTGGTCAGCAGTTAAGGGACTTACCCAGAGTCACATAGCTATTAAACCCTCCTAACTCCAGGCCTAGTGCTCTATATATTCCAACACCTACCTGCTTAAGGATTAGAAAAAGAATTAGGGTTAGACTGAGAGAATAAAGAGAGGCCTCAACTAGGAACTGGGGCAGCTAGATGAGGCAATGGATAGAGTGTTGGCCCTAGAGTCAGGAAGACCTGTGTTCAAATTTGGCAAATTTGGCCTCAGATACGTACTAGTTGTGTGACCTTGGGCAAGTCACTTAACCCTGTTTGCCTCAGGCAAAATGAGAGCTGGAGAAGGAAATGGCAAATCACTTTAATATCTTTGCCAAGAAAACCCCAAATGGAGTCACAAAGACTCATACATAATTGAAATGACTGAATAAGGACACCTAGGAAGTGACTCCTCAGCTACACACTTTAATGCAAGACAGGAATTCTAAGAGGCATAGGTCAGGAGGGAGTGTATTCCAGACATGGGGTATCACTGCACAAGAACATGGAGATAAGAAATGGAAGCTGGGCATTATCTGGGTGGCAAACTTGACTTGAACAGAAAAATGTGTGAAAGGCAGTAAAATGAAATAAGACTGGAAAGTATGTGGGAGCTAGATTATGGGGACCGTCTGTTTTTCCTTTCTTTAGAAGACTAAAATCAGTGTTGCTTATCTTATCTCTCCTATCTCTATTGTTATTTGATTATTTGGTTCTCACTTTGGCCAGTTGGAGTTTCTTTCTTCTTCACAGGTTGCAACAGATGCTATTTCTATACTTTATGAGGAAGCAAGCTGGTGTGGTGTAAAGGGCATTAGAAGACCTGGCTTTGAATTTCAGGTTTGTTGATTACTATCTGTTTGGCCCAAGGGCAAGTCGCTTCTGTAAAATGAAGTTGGATGGAATGATCCATAACAGCTCCTTCCAATTCAAAAATCTTCCTTAATATTTAAGCATGAGATAGCTATTTACCTTAGCTCTCCTCCACTCTCAGATAAAGGATTTTAGTCAAAAGGTATGTTCTACAGTCTCCCTTAACATATTTCTACTGGAAAGAGCACGGAATTAGGAGTTAGGAGCCCTTGACTTTAGCTCTGGCTCTTTAAAACACTTGACCCTTCCATGCTTCGGTTTCCTCATCTATAAAATATGGGGGATGGGGGTTAGATTAGATGAACTCGAAGGACTTTTTTAGTTTTTTGATTCTATGAAGATACCCACTGTACATCTATATATCTTGGACTATCTGGCATATTACTTAATTAACATTATTCAACAAATGTTTCTAAACATCATATAACACTTCCAACACTACAATAACTCCAGTTAAATATTAAAATGAAGCAAATATTTTTAAAAGTGCAATATGACTAAAAATACAAAAAGTCAATATGTTTAACTTATGGAAATGCATCATGAGACATAATTACAAAACACAAAGCAATAAAGACAATATCCATAATACTCTTATAAAAGACAAATAATTGCTTCTTGAGTAAAAGTGAAAACAAGCCCTGCTATTATAAATAGGACTAAATTTTAAATATATATATTTATAAGCATGTATGCATGCATATGTAAATGTATGTGTGTATACATGCATTATGCATGTTTATGTGAGTGAGTATGCTCATGGATACATATGACAGCTAGGTGGCATAGTGAATAGAGTGCTAAGCCTGGACTCTTTCTATCTGAGTTCAAATATGGCTTCAGACATTTATTAGCTGTGTGACCCTTGGCAAGTCACTTAACCTGTTTGCCTCAGTTTCCTCATCTGTAAGATAATCTGGAGAAGGAAGTGACAAATTATTCCAGCTTTGTCAAGAAAACCTCAAATGGGGTCATAAAGTGTCAGACACAACAGAAAATGACTTAACAACAATAAATATGTGTGTGTAGAGAGAGGGGAGGGGGGAGGGAGGGAAGGAGGGAGGAAGGGAGAGAGGGAGGGAAGGAGGGAGGGTGGGAGAGAGGGGGGGCGGAGAGAGAGAGAATGAGAATCCCTGTCTTGTCTCGACCCTGTGATATGTTCAATGTACATAGTCCTGTTCTACCTAAATGTCCCATAGCATTAATTTTATCATAAGGTTGCAAAACCTTGATCCGGTTTTTAACCTGGATGACACAGGTTCATTGAATGGGTCCCCACCTTTCCCAAAGCCTCACAATCAGAGTATCATCATAAACTCTGAGCCAGTCATGGACCAGATGCTTAGACATTATTTTGTATTTTGATTTTTTGCCAACTCTGGCTGTTTCAAACACAGACTTTACCTTTTTAAATAGTATAGTCACATCAAAAACTGTGACTATTAGTTTCTTTTGCTCTAAAAGTACAAGGTCTGGTCAAAGCGCCTCCGCCAGTCCAGAATGAATTAGTTCCACCAGAACTTTAGCAGTCCCTGGCACTCTCACCATTCTTATTAGTGTGTTTAAAAGGCATCATGCCATCAGGTGATATCACCTGCCTGAGTGACAGTTATAGTAGCAAGGAAAATGAGGGAAAATTTCATCTGGCACTTTCCACTAACAACAGCACTTAATCATCTTCTGATTCCAAAGGGAGGCAATCAAACCTGGCTCAAAAAAATCAAATGCCAGTTTGCAAACCAGGGAGAAGATCCCACCCTCTTTTAAAAAAAGAAGTGTCAGGTCCAAGTCGGAGCTATGGTTTGCAAAACTTAAAGAACTAGAGAATACAGTCTGGATTGTCGAGCAGTTATTTCTTGTAAAATTCCCAAATCGACTGTTTTAAAAGTCACTCAACCCTACTATTCACCTATATAGAGAGAGCCTACAAACTGAAGTCTATTTTCTTTTCTTTTCTGTTTTTCTTTTTAGATGGTAAGTACCTGAATTTGTTTTCATTACTACACATTTTTAATGAGTTTGGGGGTTGGGGAGGAGAGGGAGAGAATTCAGAACTGATAATAAAATAAAATTGAATTTTAAAAAGTCATTAAATGCTTTCAGAAGCCATTGTCAAACCATGAGGTTAAAACCCCTTTGACTGACCTCCGGTTGATTTTTACTTCTGTGGTCAATCAATGAGAAGCCATACACAAACAGGAACATACATTGTATACAACTGCATATTCATCACTGACATACTACATTGTCTTCTTCTTAAACCATAAACCTATGTAATTTTTGGCCACTATTTCTTCACTCTTTGTTGTTTAGCCATTTACAGTCATGTCTGACTCTGTGATTCCCGTACAGGGTTTTCCTGGCAAAGATACTGGGGTGATTTGCCATTTCCTTCTCCAGCTCATTTTACAGATGAGGAAACTGAGGCAAAGAGTTAAGTGACTTGCTCAGGATCACACAGCTAGCAAGTTACTGAGGCTGGATTTGATCTCAGATCTTCCTACTTTCCAGGCCTAGCATTCTGTCCACTGTGCCACCTGGCTGCCCCTTGTTTGCACTACCACACTCTAAGCAACATAAATACATATGTTGAGGGGAAAGGAAGAAATATCCACATCCACACACACATAGATAATATGTATGTATATATGTATATGTGTTTATATATATAATGTGTGTGTGCATACACACATATAGATATATGCACACAAATATAATTCTAAGACTGACTTCGTAGCTTATTTTCCTGTCTTCTTTGGAAACTGCTCTGTGCCTTTGCTTGTATCCTTCAAGGATGTATGATTATGTGTCTCTTGTGTGTTGTGTTCCTTCTCTGTATGGGTCAGAAAGACCATCCTGTTACTGCATTTCATATTCTTACTCTGCCATAGCACTTCTTACAGCTGTCCCTTTAGTTCATATTACAAGCACCCTCCAACATGTCTCCTCATTCATTAGATTCCTGAGAATAGATGGGAGCAGGTATCATCACCTCATACATTTTATATGTGTATGTGTGTGCATAAAGGTATGTATATGTATACATATGCATAAACACATTGCATATATGCATATATAATGTGTATGTACATACATACATACACATGTTGTTGTTCAGTTGGTTTTTCAGTCATGTCTTCATGACCCCATTTGGAGTTTTCTTGGCAAAGATACTAGACTGGTTTGTCATTTCCTTCTCCAGCTCATTTTGTAGATGAGGAAACTGAGGCAAACAGGATTAAATGACTTGCCCAGGGTCACATAGCCAGTAAGTTCCTGAGGCTGGATTTGAACTCAGATCTTTCTGATTCCAGGCCTAGCACTCTAACCACTGTGCCATCTAGCTGCCCATACATACATATATACACATTATTATGTGTATCTACATATAAAGTATACAACTGCCAGCATCAGTCAGAAGTTTTTTTTTTAATATAATCATAAATTATAGAATTTTATAAGAAAAGTTATTAAACCACCCATAAACTTTGATCCAGAAGCCCCATTATAGGAATATATTCTAATGAATTCAAAAACACATATCAAAGTTTATTGTATAGTAAAATATTCATAGCAGCTATCTTTATGATAGCAAAGAACTTGAAACAAAGTGAATGGTCATTGATTAGCAAGCAGCTGAAAAAATTGAGGTTATGAATGTAAATGAATGCTATTGTACAGAAAAATTCCAAGTATAAGGAATTAAGAGAAACATAGTGAACTTAAACAGAGCACGATAAGCACAAAAGTGCTCTATTTCATTAAATATCCATTTTCCCCCGAAGGATTATACTCAGTTTTGTTGAGTAGGTTATTCTTGCTTACAATCCTAGCTCCTTTGCCATCTAGAATATGATATCCCAAGTCTTCCACTCCTTTAATGAAGAAGCTGTTAAATCTTATATGATCCTGACTATCACTCTATATGTTAGAATTGTTTCTGGCTGCTTGTAGTATGTTCTCCTTGGCCTGGGAGGTCTGTAATTTGGCTATAATATTCTTGGAAGTTTTCATTTTGGGATCAAGTTCAGGAGGTGATCACTGGATTCTTTCAATTTCTATTTTGCTCTCTAGATTTAAGATACTGGTATAGTTTCCATGATAATTTTTTGAAATATCATGTCTGTGATTATTTTTATTATGGCTTTTGGGTAGTCTGGTAATTGTTAAATTATCTCTCCTTGATCTATTTTACAAGTTATTTGCTTTTCTGATGAGATATTTCACATTTTCTTCTATTTTTTCATTTTTGACTTTATTTTATTGTTTCTTGATATCTCATGGAGTTATTACCTTCCATATGCCCAACTCTAATTTTAAGAAGTTATTTTCTTCAGTGAGCATTTGTATCTTTTTCCCATTTGGCCTTTTCTGCTTTATAAGGAGTTCTTTTCTTTAGTGAATTTGTGTTCCCCTTTTATCATTAGGCTGATTCTGTTTTTAAGGTGTTATTTTCTTCAGTACATTTTTGCACTTCTTTTATTAAAATGTAAATACTCCTCTCATAATTTTATATTATCACACTCATTTCTTTTCCCATTTTTTTCCTCTACCACTTATCTCTTTCTTTAATGCTTCCAGGTATTCTTATTGGGTTTGTGTCCAATTAGCAGTTTTTCTTTGAGACTTTGTAGCTATTTTCACATTGTTGTCTTCCTTTGAGTTTGTGTCTTGGTCTGTTCTACCCCTGTAGTAGCTTTTTATGGTCAAGTTCTTTGTTGTTGCTCATTTTTCCAACCTATTTCTTGACTTTAAACTTTGTTTAAATTGAACTATGCTCACCTGGGGTTCGGGAAGCATTGTCCAAGCTTCAAGCTTTTTTGTCTGCTGTTTTCAGAGCTATTTCTGGGGGTCTGCAACTTTTCGGTGCTTCCAAGGTAGTGTGATCTACAGAAATGTCTGGTTACTGCTCATCTGATCTGTGTTTTGGTCTTTACCCAGGAAGGGACTCTACTCTTCTGCAGCTACAAGCATTAACACTCCCCTCCATTCTTGAACTGTGACCAGGTACCCTGCTCTACAGCAGCAGCCAGGGCTAATGTTCCTTTCTGCCTTGGAACTGTGACCAGGACCCATCCTCCCTTGTGGCAAACCATAAATGCTCCTTTTTACCCTAGAACTGTGACCTAGAACTGCACATGAACAAGAGAATTGCCAATCAGTGCCAGCTGCACCCAGTGTAAGCAAGAATCCCCTGTGATTTCTTTATGACCTGTTGTCTGACCTATTTATCATCTCTGGGCTGAGAGTGCCTGAAGTTGCGGCTGCCACTGTCACAGCTGTCTCCAAGACCTACTTTTGGTTCTGTCACCATGTGCAACCTGGGCTGGCCCCCATTGCGGTGTCATGGACCTCTCCTGCCAACCTCCTAAGTTGTCTTTGGCTGGAAAAGTGTCTCACCCTGACTTTTTGTTGTCTCTGTCACTTTGAAATTTGATTTGAGGTATTATTATAAAGTTGTTTGGAGAAGAATGTTGAGAGAGTTCAGCTGGAGTGCTGCCTTTACTCCACTGTCTTAAGCTCATCCAAGTTTCTATAGCTGTTATTTGTGCTCATTTCTTCTTAATCACAAGAGAGGGTTCAAACAAAATGAAACAATGCAAGTTATCATTATACAATTATACCAGACTCCTTCATCCTGGCATCTGAATAACTGTGAAAGGTATGCATATCATCCCTGATCATTTGGATTTGAGATTCTCCCTACGAATCTTAATACAATACTTGATTTTCCTTTCAAATCATCACATAATTATGAATTTCCACTTTTCTTCAGACTGCTCTTTTCTTTCTACAAGGATCTTTCCCTCCCCTGGATTGTTAGGGGAATAAGTCATCAGAATCAGGAATAGCCTCTGTCTTCACTGTTGTTGCACTTTTAACTTTCTCCTGTTCACCATCAGTGCCTAATGCAATGTCTCTTTCTTGGTTCCTTCTCATTTCCGTCATGAGAAAAATAGTTCTCAGATTGACTTCATTTCTAGTTCTTAACCTTCAGGAAACTTCTGCGTGCCTTCTCTTCCATACTTCGAAGATCTGTGATTCTATCTCTTATGTGCTGTGTTTCTTCCTCATGTGGGTTAGAAGAACCTCTTTTATTTCACTACATTTCATATTCTAACTTTGCTCCAGATACCTGCAACTGCTATTTTTAGCCCCTGAGAGATCCATTTTACCTTATCTTCTCATTCACTACATTCCTGAGGAGAGATGGGAACAGGTAACATCCTATTTTAAAGATGACATGATGACATAGAGAGGTTAAGGTGATTGCTCAAGCCACACATTTCATCCTTTAAATGGGAACAGAAATGGTATTATGCCAAGGATTCTCCCCATGAAAACACACCATCCATTTTGCCCCCCAAATGCTAATTACTCTATGACAGGCACTACACCTTTTATTTCCTAAATGACCTTATTCCCTCCTGAACACCATCAGTATCCCTATACTATACCAGAAACATGGTAGTTACTCGAAAAACCTTGCCAAAATTATAAACCAAGGTCATTATTATGTCTTAGTTTGGCATGTCCAGGGCTGCTTTGGGGGCCTGATTTACACATTTGCTCCTTTGGAAGGGATATGTTCTGAAGAATTTCTATCTTGCCAAGATTCCTAGATACCTAAATCCTGCCATGAGATAATGATGGGCTAAGTCCTATAACATCCTGGGTGGGAATATACAAATTCAAAGGAGCCACAGGAGTTTATAAGCTTGTGCCATGTGCAAAAGGCACAGTAGAAAGGGACTGAAGGAACAGATGGCAATGTAACATCATTTGTACAGCTTTGTCTCCTCAATCCAACTCTATGGAATTCTGAACCAGTTTCTTAGAAAAGAAGTTCCTTGAAAGAACAATGCAATACCATAGTTTTTATGAAGGAAGGAAGGAAGGAAGAAAGGAGAAGGGAAGGGAGGGAGGGAGGGAGAGAGAGAGAGAGAGAGAGAGAGAAAAGGGAATCGTCAAGAAGATAACACGGAGCTGTCCAGCTTCTGATAGACACAGGATCACCTTAAGAAAACCAAAGCAAAGAAAAAAAATTCCCAAGGCTTTTTAAAAGTCACAATGGGAAGCAGTTACTGACAGAAATAATTAAGTTACCTAGCTGAAGGAATAAAAATCATCAGAATCTCGGAACTGGAAGGGATCTCAAAGGCCATCTAGTCCAACTCTTGTGTAAAGAAGAATTCCATCTACAATACACTTCAAAAGCATTCATTCGGCTGTTATTTTTATTTTTTTTCCTTTTTAAAACATTTTTTAGATTTTTTATTTTTAGTTTACAACACTCAGTTTCACAAGTTTTTAAGTTCCAAATTTTCTTCCCTCCTTCTCCTGCCCCCTCCCTGCCAAGACAGCATGGAATCTGATATATGTTCTACATATACCATCACATTAAACTTATTTACACAATAGTCAAGTTGTAAAGAAGAATTATGACCAATGGAATGAATCATGAAAAAGAAGAAACAAAACCAAAAAGAAAGAGAAAAAAAAGAGCAAATAGTTTGCCTCAGCCTGCATTCAGACTCCATAATTCTTTCTCTGGGTATAGATAGCTCTTTCCATCATGAGTCTTTTGGAGCTGTCTTTGAACCTTGTGTTGCTGGGAAGAGCCAAGTCTATCAAAGTTAGTCATCACAGGAGCAGTACATCTGTGGTTGTGTACAATCTTCTCCTGGTTCTGCTCCCCTCACTCAGCATCATATCATGTAGGTCTTTCCAGGTTATTATGAAGTCTGTATGTTGCCCATTTCTTATAGCACAATAGTATTCCACTATATTCATATACCACAACTTGTTTAGCCATTCCGCAATTGATAGGCATCACCTTGATTTCCAATTCATTCAGCTTTTATTTTAACAGACCCATGAAAGAAAACTTCGACAATCTCCTAGAGCAGTTGTTTCTTGACAGCTCTAATTCTTGGGAAATTTTTCATTACATTAACCTTAAATGTGTCACTCATCAAGTTCCACCCATTCATTTCTTCTGGTTATACCCTCTGGGACTAAAATAAAAAAGTCTAACACTCAGCAGCACTTTATGTAGTTGAAAATTGCTCTCATCTTCCCTAAGTCTTCTCTTCTCCAAAGCTCCTTCTCCATAGTTCCTTCAACCAATCCTCATATGGCATGAACTTGAGGGCCTTCCCCATCTTAGTTGCCCTCTTCCAGACACTCTCTAGCTTATCATTGTTTTTCTATAAGGTAGCATACAGAAATGAAACCAATATTTCACATGTTGACTGGCTAATTTAGAGAATAGCAACCTTGTCAGCCCCTTAGTCATAGAAATAATCCATTTCACATGTACTCTAAGATATGATTGGCTTCTCAACTACAATTTTATACTATTGTCTCATAATGAATTTATAATCCACTAAAACATTTAGGTTTTTTTAGATGAACCAGTATTTATCCATGCCCAGCTCTTTGTTATAAATTGATTTTTTTGAACCTAAGTAAAAGACTTTACATTTATCCTTATTAAATTCTGCTTTGATAGTCAGTAAAGGTCCTTCTGAACACAGATGCATTATGAGATAAATATCCATCCTAATTTTGTGTCATATGGAATTTGATAAGCATGTCATCAATATCTTTATCTAAGTTATTGGTAAAAATATAACAGCACAGAGCCAAGCACAAGATTTCTGGGCCACTCTACTGGAGACTTGCTTGCAAGTTGATACTGAACTCCTAATGAATCAACTTTGAGTCTTGATTTTCAGCCAGTTCTGAAACTACTTGACTGTTCTATTGCCTAGCCCATACCATTCTATATTATCCACAAGAAAAGCATATGAGATTCTTCAGAAAAACTTTTATAAGATTTAGGTTAAAACAAATAAGACTAAAACCAAGATATCCTTCTCCCAATGTTATTTAGCATAGTTCTAAAAATGCTAGCCAAATCACTAAGATTGGAGAGCAAAAAAAGGCATATGCATAGAAAAAGAGGAGACAGAATTTTCTTTACTTGTTGATGACATAAGGTGAGACCCCAGAGAATCAGAAAAAAAAATAGATTGAGGTAAATAGGAGCTAGAGTTAGGCAACAGGAAAGATAAATCCCAACAAATCATCTGTATTCCTAAACAGTACTAAAAAAAGAAAGAAGATAAAATTTATTCAGGATAACTGCAAAACACAAATAAAATCTGAGAGTTTACTTATATGAGACACATAAAATTTGTTTAAAAATCATTTGTTTCCCATTTTTTCTGTAAAGAGAACTTTGTAGCTGTATTTTTAAACAAATTTATTGCTCATGATGGCTGGGCTATATCAATAAAATAAAAATGACAACACTATTCAAAATAATTTTAAAATTTAGTACTGAAGCAAACTACTAAAGAGGGACTTTTTTGAATGGACAAAATAATAAAATTGATATGCCAGAAAAGGAGGTGTAGAATATCATGGAAATAATCAGAAAAGGCACAAATGGAAGGGACATGGCATTATTAGACTTCAAACTATTTTAAAAACAGAAAACATTAAAACTATTTAGCATCATTTAAAAAGTAGAAAACTAGATTATTAGAACAAACTAGAATCAAAACAGAAGCAATCAATGGTAGTGTATTGTTCGATACCCTCAATTGCCTAGTGAAAGACTGTCTCTGTCTCGATCTGTCTGTCTCTCTATCTCTCTGAACATGGAGCTGTCCAGCTCTCTCTCTCTCTCTCTCTCTCTCTCTCTCTCTCTCTCTCTCTCTCTCTCTCTCTTTCTCTCTCTCTCTCTCTCTGAAAGCAGCTTAGGTAGAGAGTAAAGATTTAGACCAACATTTTACACTATATATAAACTCCAAATGAGAACCACCATACACAAGCTCATACAATTAAAAAAAAACACACATAGAATGAGATCAAATATCCTTTACAAGCATAGGTAGAGGAGTTTTTTTTTTAACAAAGAAAGGATAGAGGAAAGAATAAAAGGCAAAAGAGGCATATTCGATTACCTAAAATTAAAAAAGTTTTTCCATGAATAAAATCAACGGTAATGGAATTAAAAGAGAAGTAGTAGAGAGGGAAAATATTCACATATTTTAATATATACAGGGAATCACCACAAATTTATAACACCAAAAACCTTTCTCCCAATAGATATATAAAGGATGAAAGTTTTTTTTAATTGGCAACTATAAACTTCCATATGAAAATGTCTATGGAAGACTAATAACAGGATAATCAAAATTGAAGTGACTCTGAGTCTTCCTTTCACACTATGAAAATTGGCTAAGATGAAAAAAGAAGGGAATAGTTACTATTGGAGGAGCTATGGGAAGACAGGTTCACTGATCCACTGTAGGTGGAGTTGTGAAATGATGGAACCATTACAGAATTTAATTTCTAATTATGCAAGAAAAGTGACTAAACTGTCTTTAATCTTTGATTTAGGAATCCCACTATTGGTCATATACCTCCACGAAATGAAAGTCAGGTTCAATATAGTCTGAAATACTCATAGCAGCCTACATTGTGGTTTCAAAGAACAAAGTAGGTATTCATCACTTGGTGGATAGCTGAAAGAATATTGAATAGGAATATAATGGAGTAATGCATGATAAAAATGACAAATGTGGAATTCAAATGAATATGAGGAGATGCATATGAAATAATGAATAGCAGCATAAGCAGATGCATGATTACAATATACACAGCTCTCAGAAGCAAATGTTGCTTAATTATTTTCCTTTTTCAAAAGAGATCAATATAGAGGGGAAAGCAGAAAGGGACTGCAATGTAAAGACAAATGTATTAATAAACATATTTTTAAAATAAATAAAACTGATAACTTGTAGCCATATAACATATAGATATGACTTATATTCAGGATTAATTATAGCTGGTAAAAAGAGGAGAATCAAATAAGTCATAGGACTACTGTTCCAGGTGCATAAGACAATAAAGGAAATAGTATTAGTCTGATGACTTATTTTTTTAAAACTCCGTATACTCTTATTACATGATTTAACATTCTAAAAACGAAGCCATATGTTATACATCAGGAAATGTTAAAGGAATAGTAAAAGCCTAGAGAAACTAAGGTAAGACATACCATAGAAGGAACTCTGCATAAGCATCCACCCAAAATAAGAAAATTTTACTTCAGTGAAATATAAGTCAATAATGATGAAACTTTTATATAGCAATTCAATAGGAAGAAGCAGAGGAACACTCAAAGAAGTGATGATGTCTTTTCAACTGTGACAATATCATTGACCTTCTCAATAACATAACTATCAGTCTTTCTAATAGGCATTTTTCTAATACAGGATTTTTCTTGTTCTATTGTTATTATTATTTAATTTGGCAAAGAGAACAATTAGAACAAAACACAGCCACCTTTACAGTCACTGCAAATAAATCCCAAAATGCCACATCTGGTCCAGCATGAGGTGTCAATTGAATATATGAACTGAATTCCACAAAATGCTCCATAAAGACAGACTTTCTAGTCACTGCAACAACCTAAAACAGTCATCTGACCTTTGTAATCTTATAGAGAAGTCCCCAATTGGGGTTGATTTTCAATGACTATTGCTGCATTCCTGAAAAAGAGATTTAGAAGCCTGCAGTGGTCACAAACTAAGCATAGAATTGGAAAGATCTGGTGTGTTATGAGATCAGTTTTTTGTATGATTTTTTCTTGATGAAACAGTGGTGGCTCTTTGCTTCTTTTTATATACGTATTTACTATCCAGTTCTTTAATAATATGCTATAGAATTTTCCTAGGAATGTCAAAATCAAATGTAGTTAGAAGACTCCATTCTTCCATTTTTTGGAAAATTGAGATATGATTTGACCTTCAGTCTTGCAATAGTTCTCCCTTCCTCTGAAATTTTTTCCAAGATTATCGTCAGCCCCTTGGCAGGCACATCTGCCAGAGCCTTCAATAGGCAGCTAGGTGACCCAGTGGATAACAGCACTGGACCTGGAGTCAGGAAGACTTAACTTAACAACTGTGTGATCCTGTGCAAATTGCTTCACCTGATAGGTATAATAATAGCACCTGGCTCCTAGGTTTTTTGTGAGGATAAAATGAGATAATATTTGTGAAGTACTTAGCAAACCTTAAAGCAATATATAAATGCTAGCTATTATTATTAGCTAGCTATTAGCCAAGATATCATCCTCTCAACTCTTCAACATACATTTGTTAAGCACCTACTGTTTGCAAGGTGCTAGCGATCCAAGCTTTCCTTTTATTGTGTCTCGTGGACCCTTTGGGCAATCTGGTGAAAACTGTGGAACCCTTCTCAGAATAATGTTTTTAAATGCATAAAATAAAATACATGAGATTACAAAGGAAACTAATAATAATGAAATATAGTTATGGAATTTTTTTAAGTTCACTGACCTGAGGTTAAGAAGCACTGTACTAGAGACATATAACATACATATAAGAGAGTATACAGAAAGTATTATCAAATAATTTCAAGATAGAGAGGGCACAAATAATTGGAAGGATCAAGACAGGTCACATATAAGAGTTATACTTTTAAGGAAGGCAAGAATTCTAGGAAGTAGAGGTGAACAGGCAGTAAATTTCAATCATAGGAGTCACATAATTTGATAGTGGCAGGAAGATCAGTGCATTCAAATTCTGTCTTTTCTACTTGCTCCTTGTTGATCATGGGTAAGTCAATAGACCTTTCAGTTATGAAAAGTATATGTTGGACATTCCAACATAAGTTCTACAAACTTATGATCCCATACAAATCTTGTGTCTGGACAAATGAAGTCAACCATTATTATAATATCATACCTCCATTCCAGGTTTTTTAACTTATTCATGAGCTCTTTGTCTAGCTCCTAACTCTGTCCAAGTAGTATCTTCTAAAGATAATATGACTTCTGTTTCTACATCCCTTGATTTTGACCAAAATACTCTCTGCCACACTTCTCTGGTTTCTGAATTTTCTCACATAAATACATCTCCTAATTATAAAATTCCATGAGAGGCAGTATGGCATACTATATAGAAAGCTGGCCTTAGAGCTAGGAACACCTGGGTTCCGGTCCCACTCCTAACACATACTTACTGTGGGACCCTGGATGAGTCACAACTTCTCAGTGCTCTAGTCAGCTCTGTAAGATTACAACAAGTTGTGCTAATAGAGGGCAGTTTCCTCATCTTGGAGTTCTCTGTATCAATGAAATAAGAAATACTGTGTTTGTCTCCATCCCTGCTCAACGTGACACCAATGTACACCTTTTACCTATTCTGTACTTTTTAAATGAGGTATATGCTTTAGAATCATATTCAAGTGATGGGACTCATCCTACCAAGTCTCAGTGATAACTGTGAAGTCAAATTTGTCTCACTGTAGTAGTTCACCTTGTTGTCTGTAATTTGTGTTCATCTGAAGTTATGCATTTCATTTTTAGTCCCTTTCTTTGATTTTGTATCCTTTGAATTTCTGGGCATTTCTTCTCCTGTTATTCTTCCTATATTATAGGTTCTCTCTATAGTATCTGCTTTGGTACCTATATGTAGACAGTTTTCTTCCTCCACTTCCTTTTTTAAAGCACTTTCATTTAAGTTTTCAAGACTCCAAGAAAGTATAGTCTTACTAGTCTTTTTTGGGTACACTCTGTCCCTGGCCAGCAGCCTGTCATCCCTATATTTTAAGTTAGTATTTATATAGCTGTTTATAGCCAACAAAGCACTTTCCTTACAATAACCCTATAAATTAAGATAAGTATTATTGTAACGTAAACAGGCATGTGCTGAATCATCTTATTAACTGACTACCAGTGACTGGATTCTGATTCCAAGACAATTGATCGGTGACAGTCAGTGTGCATAGGTTCTTGCTGGAAGAGCCATCTTTTCCCCTTTGTTCTATAAAGGCAAGCTGAGACAATAGCTGTCTTTTTGTGTTCTCTATGTTAGTTAAGGAATTAAAACCATGACATTTGGCAGGGGTGGAAATGGGGAAGGGTACAGTTAGGGCTAGCAATCTGGACCTTACCAACCTTGTTATTATTATGAGTTGCTATTGATAATCTAAGTTTGAGGCTAAGTAGGTAGCGCTTGTCTAGCAATCCCCACAAACACTTTTACTTTCTGGGAGTGTCTAATTTGATACTCAAACGATTTATACTTCTTTATTTGTTCTTGGCCTCTCAAGAACCCCTTGCATCTTACACATTTTTGGTGGGTTGTCCCATTGCTGATACTCATATTGTACATTAAGTGACTATGCAGGAGCTGGGCAACACTAAAACTTACATTTGGGGAAGCCTAGACATAATAAGCTTTTTCAGGAGACCTACTCAAAGTATCTGTGAGTGGCAAGAACCAATGAGAGAAAGTGGTTCTCTTTGTGTAAGCACTTAGAATCAAATGTAGTACAAATTAGCCCATAGTAGTGTCCTGGGTCACGACTTATATTATCTTTTCCATTTTACAGATGAGAAAAGTGAGGCTAGGAGAAATGAAGTGACTTTTCTTAGACTCTATAGTTATTTGTGTACGAGGGACAAACACCCAAGTTTTGGGGCCTCTAAATCTAGTGATCTTCATAGTAAGCATGTAATGAATACTTGAGAAGCTAAGTAGTTTAGTGAATGGAGTACTGGCCCTAGATTCAGGAGGACCTGACCTGAGTTCAAATCCAGCATCAGACATTTACTAGCTGTGTGACATGGGCAAGTCATTTAACTCTGTTTGCGTCAGTTCCTCATCTGTAAAGTGAGATGTAGAAGGAAATGGCAAACTACTCCAATATTTTTGCCAAGAAAATCCTAAATGGGGTCATGGAGAGTTGGACAAGACTGAAATGACTCAACAACAATAAATGCTTGTTCACTAACTGATTGCTCTTTCTAGTACAACAAAACTGTATGAATCACCTTTGAAAGGAAAGGAAGTCAACATACATTGTTCCCTTAATATCAACAACTTTGCAGTAGGGAGTGTGATTGGGAGGAAAGGGGGTCATATGCACAGAGCTAATGGATTCAAATGGGAAAACTGTAGTAATGTTGACACCTATTTCCACCAACAGAGTGTCATTGATTTTTCCAGACAGAGAAAAATATAAGCTATAGAAGACCTGGAAATTTCTAAACGAACTGAACTCAAAATCGGAGACAATAATAAGAAAATAAAAGGATAATAAAACAATAAAAGGAGCTACAACTAATATCCCAGTGAGAAAAATTGTCAAGGATCCAGAAGCCACTCTAAAGATAGAGGAGAAAGTACTTCAAAGCACTCAAATAATATTGCTCTTATAAATAATTTCTGAATGGTCAAGCATTAAGCACATAATCGGTGCTCAATAAAATATGCTATATCCATTCAAGATTAAGCAAGAGAAAAATGTTTCAAGATTTAAATGGTTAAAAAGATTGTCATGTGGAGCTTCCAAGAAGTGCATTCTGGTTTCTAACATCATATTGTTTTACCAAAAGAAATCAATAGTCATTTGGGATTAGGTTTTATCTATATCACAGCCTTAAATCATCAATGTGTTATTAATTTAACTTAAAATTATTAGAAATGACAAAAGTACCTCATGGTAAGATATACCCACATGTCACATACATTCCTACATGTCATACAAATCATAATGGCATTATCAGACTCTTTAGGGCACTTTAATCTGTATCTTGTGAAATTCAAATGACTTAATATTATCAGAAGACATTTAACTTTCACATTTGGTAATGTTTGGTGTTTAATTTATTACTGTAATATAACACTAATTGGTGGAAATGTAATTTACATGATAAAAAAGAAAAAATGGTGCCAATTCTTACTTTCAAAAGCTCTATTTTGGATTTTTTAATTTTTTTATTTATTTTTTGCAATTTACATTGATATGGAGACTCAGGGAACTTTTTTTTTAAGTATCTCTATAAGTGGGAACATTTTCCAAACTTCATTAAGAAAATCGAACACAGGATTACATTCTTTTTTTTAATTTAATTTTATTTAATTTATTTAATATATTTAGTTTTCAGCATTGATTTTCGCAAGAGTTTGAATTACAAATTTTCTCCCCATTTCTACCCTCCAGTCCACTCCAAGATGGCGTATATTCTGGTTGCCCTGTTCCCCAGTCAGCCCTCCCTTCTGTCACCCCACTACCCTCCCATCCCTCTTTCCCTTCTTCTCTTGCAGGGCAAGATAAATTTCTACACCCCATTGCCTGTCTATCTTACTTCCTAGTTGCATGCAAAAACCTTTTTTTTTGCTTGTTTTTTAACGTCTGTTTTTAAAACTTTGAGTTCCAAATTCTCTCCCCTCTTCCCTCCCTGCCCACCCTCCCTAAGAAGGCAAGCAATTCATCATAGGCCACATGTGTATTATTATGTAAAACCCTTCCACAACACTCATGTTGTGAAACATTAACTATATTTTGCTCCTTCCTAACCTACCCCCCTTTATTGAATTTTCTCCCTTGACCCTGTCCCTTTTCGAAAGTGTTTGCTTTTGATTACCTCCTCCCTGTCTGCCCTCCCTTCTATCCTCCCTTCTTTTTTTATCTTCTTCCTCCTTCTTTCCTGTGGGGTAAGATACCCAATTGAGTGTGTATAGTATTTCCTCCTCAGGTCAAATCCAATGAGAGCAAGATTTACTCAGTCTTCCTCACCTGCCCCCCTTCCCTTCCTACAGAACCACTTTTTCTTGCCACTTTTATGCAAGATAATTTACCCCATTCAATCTCCCCTTTCTCCCTCTCTCAATATATTCCTCTCCTATCCCTTAATTTGAATTATTTTTTTAGATATCATCCCTTCATATTCAACTCACCCTGTGCCCTCTGTGTGTGTGTATATATATAACATATAAATATGTTATATATATATACACACACACATATATATATATACCTACATATATACACACATATACACACATATGTATATATATATATATATATGTATATATATATATATACACACACACACATATATATATGCATATTCCTTTCAGCTACTATGATATTGAGGTCATGAATCATACACATCATCTTTCCATGTAGGAATGTAAACAAAACAGTTCAACTTTAGTAAGTCCCTTATGATATCTCTTTCTTGTTTACCTTTTCATGCTTCTCTTGATTCTTGTGTTTGAAAGTCAAATTTTCTATTCAGCTCTGCTCTTTTCACTGAGAAAGCTTGAAAGTCCTCTATTTTGTTGAAAATCCATATTTTGCCTTGGAGCATGATACTCAGTCTTGCTGGGTAAGTGATTCTTGGTTTTAATCCTAGCTCCACCGACCTCTGGAATATTGTATTCCAAGCTCTTCGGTCCCTTAAGGTGGAAACTGCTAGATCCTGTGTTATCCTGATTGTTTTTCCACAATACTCAAATTGTTTCTTTCTGGCTGCTTGCAGTATTTTCTCCTTGACCTGGGAGTGCTGGAATTTGGCAACAATATTCCTAGGAGTTTTCTTTTTGGGATCTTTCTGAGGAGGCGATCTGTGGATTCTTTCAATTTCTATTTTACCCTCTGGCTCCAGAATATCAGGGCAGTTCTCCTTGATAATTTCTTGAAAGATGATATCTAGGCTCTTTTTTGGATCATGGCTTTCAGGTAGTCCAATAATTTTTAAATTATCTCTCCTGGATCTATTTTCCAGGTCAGTGGTTTTTTCCAATGAGATAGTTCACATTGTCTTCCAGTTTTTCATTCCTTTGGTTCTGTTTTATAATATCTTGATTTCTCATAAAGTCACTAGCTTCCACTTGCTCCAATCTAATTTTTAAGGTAGTATTTTCTTCAGTGGTCTTTTGGACCTCCTTTTCCATTTGGCTAATTCTGCCTTTCCAGGCATTCTTCTCCTCATTGGCTTTTTGGAGCTCTTTGGCCATTTGAGTTAGTCTATTTTTAAGGAGCTGTTTTCTTCAATATTTTTTTCAGTATGTTTTTGGGTCTCCTTTAGCAAGTCATCGACTTGTTTTTCATGGTTTTCTTGCATCACTCTCATTTCTCCTCCCAATTTTTCCTCTACTTCTCTAACTTGCTTTTCCAAATCCTTTTTGAGCTCTTCCATGGCCTGAGACCAGTTCATATTTTTCTTGGAGGCTTTTGATGTAGGCTCTTTGACTTTGTTGACATCTTCTGGCTGTATGTTTTGGTCTTCTTTGTCACCAAAGAAAGATTCCAAAGTCTGAAACTGAATCTGAGAGCGTTTTTGCTGCCTGGCCATGTCCCAGCCAACTTACTTGACCCTTGAGTTTTTCAGCATGGTATGACTGCTTGTAGAGTAAAGAGTACTTTGTTCCAAGCTTGAGGGCATGCTCCGTTGATTTCAGAGCTATTTCTATACAGCTACCTCTGCCACACCACTACTCCTCCTTCCCCAAGAACCGCCAACCCAGACCTGAGACGCAAATCTTAAGCAGGTTCTGCACTCCTGCTCTGATCTGCCACTTAATTCCTCCCACCAGGTGGTCCTGGGGCTGGAAGCAACTGCAGCTTCAGTTCTGTAGCTGCACCACCCCCGCTGTCCTTGGGTTGGTGGCTGAACCGGAACTCTTTTCACTCTGTCCCAACAGCTTTTCCCACTAACCTTCACTGTTGTCTTTGGTGTTTGTGGGTTGAAAAGTCTGGTAACTGCCACAGCTCACTGATTAAGGGTGCAAGGGCCTGTTCCGCAGGGCTCCTGGTCTGGTTGGTCCTGCCGCGGCCCATGCTGAGCTCCGCCCCCAGCTCTGTGCACATAGACCTCATCCAGCGACCATCCAGGCTGTCCTGGGCTGGATCCCTGCTTCCCTCTGCTATTTTGTGGGTTCTGCAGTTCTAGAATTTGTTCAGAGCCATTTTTATAGGTTTTTGGAGGGACCTGGCAGGGAGCTCACACAAGTCCCTGCTTTCCAGCCTCCATCTTGGCTCCACCCCCCAGAGGATTACATTCTTACTAGCAAATTTTTCATAATGGTGGAAAAAAGCAGTAGGGAAAATGTTTTTTTTTTTCTTGAAATTATAGAAGAAAGCAAAACCTATCATTTCTTTTCTGTTTGAATTTTACCTCCCTATACGATAACAGCCATTTTAAAGAAAATGTTACTCTATAAAATTTGTCTGCTAGATGGTATACTCTAAGAGCACAGAGTGTTCTTACTCTATAATCTCTATTTTGTATCTCCCCAGTACTTAATCAAGTATTTTGTTGAATGAATGAAGTTGTCAACTTCAACACATACTGGTTGACTTCCAGTCCATACGGAGAAAAAAAATAATTTTCCCTACTTCACTTTTAGTTAAGGCTAGGATTTTTTCCCACTTTTAAGCCTCATCAAGTATTATTGGCATATATTCTTTAAGCTTTGAGGGGCAGCTAGGTGACAGAGTGGATAGAGGGATGCGGCTTGAGGCTGGAAGACTCACCTTCCTGAGTTCAAATATGGCCTCAGAAACTTACTGTGTGACCCTAAGTCACTTAATCCAATTTGCCTCAGTTTCCTCATCTGTAAAATGTGCTGAAGAAGATAATGACAAACCACTCAAGTATCTTTGCCAAGAAAACCCCAAATGGTGTCACAAAGGGTTGGACACAACTGAAAAACAACTGAACAACAACAAAATTCTTAAATTATTTTTCTTACATTCATGGATGTCCTTTTCTCTTCACACTTTTCCCAATTTTGCTGAGATCATTAGTAATAAAAACTTAAAATGGTTGTGCTTTATAACCCTCATATTTTATCTTTTAATTCAACACAAAACCAAACGTGATTGTGGGCAAACCATGTCCACATCCAACTCATATACAAAAACTGTAAAACATACTCTCACTTGTTTTTTCTTCTTTTTTTTCTTTTTGTTTCCCTTCATGTTTTGCCTCCTCAATCCATATAATTTTAATTTTTTTACAACCTTCTGGAATAAAAATTCCACTAGGCAGATTTTCCTTTCCCTCTCAATATAACCAATAACTACTTTCCACTAACTGTGAGGAGGCATGTCATGAAAACAAAAATGAGAGAAGTCCCAAAGCACTTGCATTTATATTTGTAATGTGTTTTTGTACTTTTTAAGAAATATGGCAGTCTACCATCTGAAAAACATTCCTATTGCTTCAAAATAATGAAACCTGACTTAGGAGGAACTAAAATGTTGTGCAGTTTCCTCATAGTTAGTCCTCTGCTTTATTTCTCTTTGCTACCCATTCCTAGAAGGGAAGTATTACCTCTCAGATGCAGAGAAGCAGACTAAGTAAGGCTCCCTTCCATCCTCTAAAATTGTTTTACTTCAGCCTCAGATGTTCCCTAGTGAGTGCAGAAGAGATTGGAGAATGTTATTAGGAATTAGGCTTAATAATTATTAATAGTATTAATATCAGTAGGAGCTGATATTAACAATGACCCTTTAAGGTTCACCAAGTCCTTTAGAAATGATAATGGTACTGCAAGGTTTGGCAAAGGCACTCCGGGTCATTCACACATACACTACATTATCTAATTTTAAAGGTCTTGGTTTCTGTTCCAGCTCCTACAGTCTGAAGGTTCCATCCAGGAATAAGAGTAAACAGTCATCAAGATAATAAAAACAAAGGATGTAACAAAGTTGAGCAAGTGTCAAAACAAACAAACAAATGTGAAAGCAAGAGTTGCCAAGAAACCACAGAAACAAAGTGAGCCTTTAGGATTATAGGATTTGGAAATGAAAATGCTTTGGAGACAATTTCTAACTGTCTTGTTTTACATTGGAGGAAACATGACTTAGCTGAGGTCATATAATTAATTAGAATCATTTATAGTGTCTTATGACCTGGGGTTTTGAGAACTTTGCCAAATATAATTTTATTTTGTTTTGTTTTTCCACTCATGGCCCTTACTTTTTCTTTTCTTTCTTTTTCTTTTTTTTGGGGGGGAAAAACAGGGGTTAAGTGACGTGCCAAGAGTCAAACAGCTAGTAAGCATCTGAGGCTGGATTTGAACTCAGATCCTTCTGACTCCAGGGCTGGTTGCTCTATCCACTGTGCCACCTGGCTGCCCTAAGGCCCTAACTTTTAAACTTATTTTTCCAAACTCTCCTTTCTTCCTTCTCCTAATTCACCCTTTTCTTCTTTCAAATAATTTCTTTCCTCCTTTTTTATTAGATATTTCTTATTAACGGATTATCCATCTCTATGGCAATTTTTGTCAAAGTGGTCAAAATACTTGGAAAAAATGAAATTCATTTAGTTTACCAATCAAATATTAATTGAGAGCCAACCTAAGCGTGCTCACTAATATTGCTATAATTGCAATTAGGTGTCATAGTGGATAGAGTACTGGACCTGAAGTCAGAAAGACTTGAGTTCAAATTAGACCTCAGATACCTACTAGCATAGCAGTATGACCTCAGACAAGTCACAATCTCTTTTTGCTTCAATTTCCTCGTCTGCAAAGTGGGAATGATAATAGTGCCTACTTCTTTCTACTAGAGAAATACTGTCCTCATGAATTAAAAAGAGCATTTATTCTCTGGATGGTAATTTGCATATTAAAATCTATCAATGAGAACAAAACAAGGAGAAATAGTTTAAAATTGTCATAGGGGAAGTTTCTATAAAGACGTTTGGAAAAGCTTCCAGATAATAAGGGCATACTGCAGATGCAGACTTCAAGATTTCCTTTTCTGTACATACATATAATCAGAATGTTCTTTGAGCCCTATGATTTTAAGCAGTGGGGTTAAGGTAAAAACTTGGTTCCTTGACTTACAAACACCAAAAAGAGTAAAATTCAAAGTTGGAAAATAAGAAAATAAATCAAAGCTAGCTAAGAAGGATGGAAGTTGAGGGTCAACGATAAGAAACTTTTCATCCACACATTAATAAACCACGTACACTGAGGGTTAGAGAAAATTCCTATTTTCTCCATCCTTTTACTTTCAACATGTCTAAGAATGATGTAATAATAAAACCAAAGAAAACTTGAAAATAGGTGTAAAAGGGAAAAAAGCTAAAGAAGTGTTTCAATTTTAAGAATAACTTCACTCCCCCCCCAAAAGTCATTGCTATAAAATCCCAGGCAATAGGATAATCTCATTATTTTTCCTCAAGGGATCATGCCTTGTTTTGTGATACATAAAACAAAATACAAAAAAACACCTGTGATTAATCCCAGATTTAAGTTCGAAGTGAGCTGTATAGATTCTAGCGCCTGATACATGTTATACCTAGTTAAGGACATATTTTAAAAGGTCATTGTGGTAGTTGTTCCTATATTACAAATATTCTCCTTTAATAGGCTAAAGATGTTTTCTTGTTAAACATGAACAAGTAAATGGCAATCAAGAATAAATGCATACATGCTTTCCTGGGAAGTAAGAAATCTACCATTAAGCTACTGCTGTCTCTTATGAATTCCTAGAAATGTCATTACCTAATAAATACTATGCTAGCACTGTAGCTAGGTGGCACAGTGGGTAGAGCACTGGGCCTGGAGTCAGGAAGTCCAAGTTCAAATTCTCAGACTCTAGCTGTGTGGCCCTGGGCAAGTCGCTTAAGCTTGTTTACCTCAATTTCCTCATCTGTAAAATGAGCTGGAGAAGGAAATGGCAAACCACTCCAGTATCTTTGCAAAGAAAACTCCAAAAGGGGTCATGAAGAGTTAGACATGACTGAACAAATAAAACAGGGGAGCTAGGGGGTACAGCGCATAAAGTGCTGAACCTGGAGTCATGAAGACTCATCTTCCTGAGTTCAAACATGGCCTCAGACACTTACTAGTTGTGTGACCCTGGGCAAGTCATTTAACTATTTTCCTTAGTTCTTCATCTTTAAAATAAGCTGGAAAAGGAAATGGCAAACCACTCTAGTATCTTTGCCAAGAAAACCCCAAACAGGATCATGAAGAGTCAGACAGGACTGAAAAATGCAGCACATTCTTTGACTCCAGTCAATCACCCTAACTAAAGGATTTGATACACAGTGAGACTAGTAGTTGGGTGATTTTTGGTCTCTCGGCATAGCTTCCTTCAAAAGTCAAGATGTTGACTCCAGTTAGAAGGATTAGTCAAAACGTTACAGCGGAATTTATTATTGCAAAAGAAGAAAAAAAAGCCCATTATCCCTCTAGAGACCTCATATATTTCTGAAGATGCAATATTAGTGAAAGAAATGGGATATTCTTAAAATAGTAATGGACTGAGAGTCTTGGGGCCTGGGCTCTCATCAATTGTACTAACTTGCTGTGACCTTGAATAAGTCATAGTTTCTCAGGTTCTCAGCTTTCCTATCTCTAAAGTTAGGGGGTTAAGTGGGACTGGAGGATCTCAAAGGTCCCTTCAATCTACAAATCCCTACTATTCCATGACCATTGAAATGAAAAGACTCTCTGACCGTGTTGCAATGATAATCCATTAACTAGAGAGACAGCAACATTCATTTTAAACAGTCAATTATTTATGTGGTTGTCCATACCCTCATGATTACTTTCCTGAACTGGAAAAATGAATAAAATGCATTAAAAATAATGATTCTCCTTCAGTCTACCTCAAGTTGGACAACCAATTTAAAAATTCCATCCGGCAAGAAAAAGATGAGGCTCTCTTCTCCCAAGAACATTTTCCTTCAATAATTTCACAGAATTTGAAGCATAATTAGGCATCTACTCTGCCTGGTGTACGAAAGGAAATAGTCCTTATGGATTTATTAGCACATACACTGATACTCATCAGTTTTATTGCAAACCCTTTTTATCTTCATGCTTTTAGTGTAGAAGCATGCTAGCAAATGACAGTGAAAGAGGTGTTAATACCAAGTACTGGTCTATTAGAGGAGAAATTTAATTTAATGCATAGAATCATGTCTGCCTATTTCCTTTCTTTCTCCATGAGACCCAACTATTACAATTTCCTTTTAAGTAATTTGATAACAAAAGATGTTTTTTTCTCTCTAATTCATTTCTGCAATGTTGAAAGAAGATATTGTCAAACTACAATCACACCTATAATACTCCTTCACAGAGAAGAAAGTATAATTGTTTCCTTATGAAGTTTGAATAAAATGAATGACAGCAGCCATATGAAGATCACGATACAGATCCAGAGCCTTTGGGAAACTGTCTCAATGAGAACATGTCGCTTCCACATGAGACTCTTCCTAGACTGTACAATCTACTCCACACCAGACCCTTACTAGTGTATAAAGCAATGTGGCTTTTTCATTTGATTTGGTGCCAAGCATCAGTGTTATAATGAGGGTGGAATGATAAGGCTTTTCCCCCAGGGTACCAAATTTAGAAGATGCCAAATTTAGAGGGTGCTGAAAATACTTCGAGGCCTTCAGTGTCAGAGAAATAACAGAGCTTAGCACTTAGTTAACAATGAAAGTTAGTTAAAAGAGGAATCTACCAGATGATGGGCCAGGCATGCATCTCCCTTACACCATTCTGCTTCCTCCCTTCTCTAGCCTCTCCAGGCTAGAGAAAATCCCCTGATTCTCCTGCAACTCTGTTTGGAGCCACAACATACCTTTACTGAGGTCAGATTTCTCAACACTTAGACCACAATTGATTTGCAATGCTTTCCTCAGAAACAAAAACAACAGACAAGAAGAAGTAAAAAAAAAAGCACAGCTATAGTTCTATTAAAGTGTCCTGCATATAGTAGATTGTTTGTTGAATTGAATTAAATATTCAACCAAATTTACAGCAAAGAATGTGTAGTATAATGGATAGAGCCAATGGATCTGAGGCCATTTTGCCTAGTTTTCCACCCCCACATCTGCTACTTAATTACCACCTGTGTGACTTTTGGAAAGTCTTTATAAAATCAAGGGGTGATACTAAGGATCATAGGGATGCGGAGTGAATCTCTTATTGCGGTGGTATAGGAAACATTCTTTCCCAGTGTAGGTCTCTGCCACTTAGTCTTTGAAAGTTACCTAAAGCAGTAGTGTCAAACTCAAATAGAAATGGGGGCAGAGATGGGCATTAAATGGCACATAAGGCACGAAAGAGGCAGCTTATATTAACAGTTTTAAAATGGAATGATCTTATTGTATTTTTATTTTTTAAATGCTTCCCAATTATATTTTAATGCTGTTTGGGCATGTTGCTGGCCACATGAAGCCCACAGTCTAAGGTTGAACACCTTTAGCCTAGAGCAGCACTAAGATGTTAGGTGACTTACCTAGGATCACAGAGCCAGTGGGTACCAGAGGCAGAATTTGAGCACTTTCAGGCTGTGAGGATGACTATCCAACATATTAGGCAGCCTCTTTAGGCATAGGGATCATGGATTTAGAGCTGAAAGGACCTTAGAGGCCATCAAATCTAACCTCATTTTACGTATGAGAAAACTGAGACCCAGAGAAGTAAGTGATTGGCATAATTATAAATGAATCAACTCTGCTTGCTTTTGTCTTAGGTAAAACATTCACCTTATTCACCCAATAAGACATCTGTGATAGTGTTAACCCTGTGGGGCTCTACAGTTCAATGCGAAATAAAATTTATTTATACTAGTACCATAAAGGAAAAATTTTAATGCATCAAGACAGGCAATTACCTAAACATAAGTTTATACAAAGGGAGGGAAAAGAGGGACATTTATTTAATTATTATTTATTTTTAGTACACACACACATAATATATCTATGATTTATTTTTTTTGTTTGTTTTGTTTTGTTTGCAGGGCAATTGGGGTTAAGTGACTTGCCCAAGGTCACACAGATAGTACGTGTCAAATGTCTGAGGCCAGATTTGAACTCGGGTCCTCCTGACTGCAGGGCCAGTGCTCTACTCACTGAGCCACCTAGCTGCCCCTATTTATCATTTATTAAGCATCTAGTATATGCCAGACATTGAGTTAAGTGCTTTATGGATATTATTTCATTTGATATGGGCAATGGACACCTTTTGAATGGCACCCCATCAGAAGCATGTTATAAGTATGCCATACTTAATAAAGTTCATTAGAATTTGCATTGAATATGGAAACCACCACCCATGACACCTCTTCCTCCTCCTCATTCACAAAATATATCAATTTTTAAAAATTTAACTCAGTCAATAAGCATTAATTAAGCACCTACTATGTGACAAGCACTACTGCATTCTAAGTGTTGGGGATACGAAAAGAGGCAAAGGACAGACCTGGCCCCCAAGGAGCTCAAACTCTACTCGGGGAGACAACATGCAAATAATCATGTACAAACAAGAGACATAGTAAGTGGGAAACAATCAATGGCAAGAATTAGCTCTATAGGCCCAAAGAAGAAAAAAAAAGTTAAGAACTGGGACTGGAATGGTAAAGATTCATAAACCATCCTTATGAGGTCATTGGGGATATAGTCTTCTTGCCATTCCTTCTCTTACTTAGCTGCTACTAAGAGAAAACAGAGCATCATTGCAATGCTGTTAACCCAACATTCAGCAATCCACATCAGGATAAGAAATAAAACTGACTAGAATAACTAGATTAGCCTCCTGAGTTTCCCACTCAGGAGGAGGAAGAAGAGGAGGAAAAGGAGGAGAAGGAGGAGGAGGAAGAAGAGGAAGAAGAGGAGGAATCCCCATAGTAAGAACTGACTTTGAAAAGTTCTAAATTGGTTTTGAAGAGGGGTTTGGAAATTAAGACAATACAATGGAGTGGAAGGGTGTTTCCAGCATAGTAAATAGAGTTCATTCATTCAACAACCATTTTTTTTCTTCAAAGTAGTGCGCTAGGTATTGAGATAAGTCAAACATCATCCCTATCCTCATGAAGCTTACACTGAGGGGAAGGAGCAATCTACAAAAGTACACAACAATATATAATAACTATTACACAGTTGCAAAGGACAGCATGGAGAGCTGGATACAGAGATTATCTGGAATTTGGGAAAATCTGGGCTAAAGTCCCATCTCTGACAAATGCTGCCTATCTGACCCTAGATGTGACACAACTTCTAAGTGCCCTAGGCAACTCTTGAAGACTGTAAGTTCTAAGGAGATACCAACCTTCATTGCTATAGAAAGTTCTTCATGATCTCTATATCAATGAAATTATAGGTCTTTTTTTAAACGTGCATAATAGAGTCAAGTAAGACAATTGTGAAGTACTATAAGAGGTTAGAAGAAGGAAAGGTTATTGGCAACTTTAAGAATCTGGGGAAGACTTTGACAGAGAGGTCATTTGAGATGGGTCTTGAAGGCTTGGTAGGATTTCAAAAGTTCATTAAAAATGCTCCTAGTTATGGTTCTACTATATATAGTGTCCTGCATATAGCAGATTGCTTATTGAGTTGAATTAAATATTCAACCATATTTACACCAAAGAGTGTAGTATAATGGACAAGTAAAGGCCCTCTGAGGTCATCTAGTCCAAATTCCTCATTTTACAAATGAGGAACCTGAGGGTCAGAGTAGTTAATGTCTCACTGAGATTACACAGGTAGTAAGGGGCAGAGCTAGGATTTGACCCAAAATATTCTGCATCCAATGTACCACACTTAGAACTCTTTCCACTGTCCCACACTTAGTACCCTTTCCACTATCCCACACCTGGTACCCTTTCCACTGTCCCACACCTAGTACCCTTTCCATAGTCCCACACCTAGTAACCCTTCCACGGTCCCACACCTAATACACTTTCCACGGCCCCACACCTAGTACCCTTTCCACTGTCCCACACCTAGTACCCTTTCCACTGTCCCACAGCTAGTATTCTTTCCAATGTACCACATTACTTCTATATTTTATTTTTTAAGCCTAATTCTGCTCTCCCTCCAGCTGTGTCACAGAATAGCTGAAAGGACAAGTCTAGGATTAGAAAGTGACTTACTTGGCTTTTTCATTAGAGGCACATGGATACGCACTGGTCCAGTAGACAGAGCACTATGCTTGGAATCAGGAAGACCTCAATTCAAGTCCAGCCTCAGATACTTACGAATTATGTGAGTTTGGGCAAATCACTTAACCTCTGTTTGCCTCAGTTTCCTGAACTGTAGAATACAGAGCCTGGCACATAGTATATGATATAGAAATGTTTATTCCCTTCCCCTTCAGTGCTCTCCTTCCTGTCTCAACCTTCAGCCTTCCCGGCTTTTTTGAAGACACAGCTAAAATCCTAGCTTCCGAAAGAAGCCTTTCCTGGTCCCCCTAAATTCTAAACCCTTCCCTATGAGATTGCCTTCCATCTAATATATATGTGTATGTGTGTATACACACATATGTATATGCGTGTATATATGTATATGTGTGTATAAATATATATTCATATATTTAGTATGTATCTAGCTGTTTGCATGTTGCCCCTCCCCATTTGAATATGAGCTTCTTGACAATAGGGATTGTTTGTGCTTTTCAGAGCTTAATGCTAAGCACTTAATAAATGATGTTGTTCATCCTTCTTCTCAAGGAGGACCAATGACATCAGGAGGCTGAAGTCTTAAGACCAATTGCAGCTGAGCAGGACCTTAAAGTTCATCTAGTCCGGTATTCTCAATTTACGGATGAGAAAGGTGAGGAACTGAGAATTTAAATGCCTTGCCCATGATTACACAATGTACCAATACTGGAACAAAATGAAACTCTTAAAGGTCCTAAACAGCAGAGTCACAATTCGAACTCAGGTCCTATGACTCCAAGTTAAGAGAGTTAAAACTCTCTACTGGTTGTCAAAAGACTTCTTTAATTGTTGCTCTACTTGCATCTGCTTTCCTCCACATCTCACTTTCATTCAATGCATAACATTACTATGCACCTCAACTTAGTTCCAAAGGATCTGGAGTTGGCCATAGTTTTGTTTCGGCAGCATGGCTAAGTAGGAAGGCAGAAATGGCAATTCCCTTTGAGCAAGATGCTGCCTAAGGTCCTTCTGGTTCTATGATATTATCAGTCTTAGAAAAGTGGAAATTATGAACTAAAATCAGAATGGGTTCTTTTCTCTTCTAGCAGCTTCATAGGCTGCTGTGATTAATTTGTGCAAATAATACTCTGCCTGTGAGAGGAGCACCACAAAGAAGGTGTGTAAAACGAGACACTGTTAGCACAAGCCATTCCCTGCTGTAGCTAAAGGTAGTTAGTTCCCTTCTGGAAACTAAAAAAGTAAAAATAGTATCATAGAATAAAGGTACAAAATTATGTTTGTGAAAAGACAATCATAATACCTAAAAGAAGGTACATCACAAAAACATGTTAAATGAATTAATTAAAGCAGCAGTTCTCAATTTTTTTTTGGTTTCAGGATCCTTTTACATTCTTAAAGATATTGTTTATGTGCAATATATCTATTGATATTTACATTAGAAATAAAAACATTAGTATTATTATGTATTATTATGAAAACAGTTTTCACCATGTAGATCCCCTGAAAATGTCTCAGGCAACTTCACAACTCCTTAGATCACACTTTCAGAACTACAAAAATAAAGAAATAAATCTGATTCTTTCTAAGGAAATACCATTATCTAAAAATTACATGGTCTACATCTTGTTCCGTCATAAATTATGGACTTATTTTGGACTGACCACGTTAATTATGCACAGGGGCTAACTGATTGAAACACCATGAATGTTGTGTTTCAAGAAATAGATGCTTTAAGAGACTATCTTATTGGTCAGTTGTTAACGTATACTGTTTTGGTCTGCGCATTACTCGTGCCAGTCCCTTGGGAGGTAAAGTCCAATACTGGAACAAAATGAGACTCTTAAAGGTCATTCAATAGCTAATAAAAGAAGATTTGTTTTTCCATAGCAGGGGAACAATATCTGACAATAAATGCATAGAAAACCATTATGAATTGATTCAGCTAAACAAAACTATCCTGCCTCAAAGTTACCCATTGTATCCATCAGCCAAACATTAGAGAACACCTGTAGCTCCTGTTTTGTACTGACTGTTTTGTACTCAGGTCACCAGGAAGTGATACCAATAGCCTGAGTCTTTAGTCTCCTAAGCCAATTAAGTGTCAAAAATTGTTTTAATACTTGGAGAAAGAAACGTAACTTGCACAGGCTGGGGGGTAGGGATCACATATCTTTTGATTTATTACTATTACTCCTTATTGGGAGCCTATTTTCCAATTTTGGAATGGATCAGTGAGTATTTTTTCAAAAAACATATTGAGCATCCACTGGATCTCCATTTCTCCTAGTCTGGGCTTAGACAGTAGTCCCAATAACAGTTATCAGTAGGGCTTTTTTTTAACATATTTACATAAAAACACTGGCAGCTAGGTGGTACAGTAGATATAGTGTTGGGCCTGGAGTTAGGAAGACCTGAGTTTAAATCCGACCCCAGACATTTACCAGCTGTGTGACTCTGGGCAAGTCACCTAACCTTGTTTGCCTTAGTTTCCTCATCTATAAAATGAACTAGAGAAAGAAATGGCAAATTACTCCATTATCTTTGCCAAGAAAATCCCGAATGGGTTCATGGAGTCAGGCACAACTAAAAAAATGACTAAACAACACAGAATCAAAACACAGAATCAAAGAGTAGAGATATAAGGTACTTTAAAGGTGACTTAATACAAGTCTCTCATTTTATGTGAGAAGACTGGGGCTCAGAGAGGTTGGGTGATTTTATCCAAGGTCACACACATAGCATCAGAGCCTGAATTTGAACTCTTCATCCCCTAATTTCAATGCCAGTACACTTTCCACTATGTTGCCTCCTCTAAGCCTGTATTACAAATCTTAAAAGGCAGCACAAAAGTCATGTTTGCAAGTTTTGTCATGGATTAAAGCAAGAAGATATAAAGGGATGAAAATAGTTTGGAAACAGCCAAGCCAAAAAGTCATAGTAGGAGAAACATAATAATTAAGACTGGCAGGTCTTTAAAAGGATTTTAAAGCTGTTTTGACATATTCTTTGCTGCCAAAGTAGCTTAGATTTTTCTGGTCTACACTACTCAAATAAAGCAAAAGAATGAACAAGTGAATTGAGACAGGGAACACAGTCCATCTGGATCACTCAGTATTTTTTTCTTAACCATAACTGTTAATCAAATTAATCTGTTAAAATGTTTTCTTGGTGGGGATTACAGATGTGTGTGTGGGGCGGGGGAGAGCGCTGGTCTGTGATTTTATCAGTGTATGGAGCTCCTGGGGGGAACTTCTAACAACGCAGGTGAGCCCCTTCTCTGCAAATTATAACCTTGTTGCTAGGCTGATTGCAGCTAGCACAGGGCAGAGATATGACTGAAATGTGATGTCTTGGCCATTACAAGACACTACCTCTCATTAAAACTTAATTGCATTTTTGAAAATTAAAAACAATAACAACTGCAGTGATAGTGTAGTTCTTGGCACATACATGTTAGGCACTAAATAAATGCTTACTAACTGGCTTTCCTAGCAGTTAAGAAGCTGCATCATTCATTTGGTGAGTGATCACGGGCAAGTGAACTTAACAGCCTCTCAGCATGAGGTAACTGCCAATCATTAGCAGTGTTCAGTCCGATACTAGATGATCACTTATGAATGTATTGCAAAAGATAGCCATGTATCGGGTAGGGAGCTAAAGTAAATAACATCTAGCAAAGAATCCCATTCAACTTGGAGAATCTATGATGGTATAATACTAACATTGTTAGGGACTAAATCACCAAGGAAGTTATGGACTGTCCCTCTCCAGAGTTCTTTTCACTGGATATCCCTTGATGCCTAGAATAATCTTCTTTCTCATTTCCACCTTCTAGATTCCTTCCAGTCCCAGCTAGAACTCCATCTTCTACAAGGAGCCTTCTCTAATCCCCCTTCATGCTATTGCCTTTCCTCTGTTATTATCTCCAGTTTATTCTGTACATAGTTTATGTGTAGATATTTCTTTGCTTGTTGTTTCTTTATTAGACTGTGAATTTCTTGGGAGGAGAGAATCTCTTTTACCTTTCTTTATCCCCGACGCTTAGTACAGTGCCTCGCAAATAGTAGATCCTTAATAAATTATTAGTAACTGACTTTTAAAAATAAAACTAATTCTGAGTTTGAAGAAGAGGAGTCATTAAGATGTGGCTCTTTCTATGATGTCAGAACTACAGAAGGAAGGAACTTAAGAGATCATCTAATCCAACCCTTAGATGAATCCAGAATCCTCCGTACAAATCTCTAGTAAGTGATCATTCAGTATCTGCTTAGACATCTCCAGTGATAAGAACCTCACTACCTCCTGAGACAACTATAATCATTAAATTTTCCCTGATATCCAGCCAAATCATCATCATCATCACCATCATCATCATTCGTATATTGCTCCTACTCACTGGACCCAGTTCCGTGTACCACCAGTGACAGAGTAAAATAAATCTCTAATCCCTCTTCCATATGACCAGATTTTGAAAGGTAGCTCTCAGGTCCCCCTGACATCTTCCCTTTTTCAGGATAAATGTTCCAAATCCTTTCAATAATTCATTTTTCTTATAACATGATTTTAAGTTCCTTCATTATTTTGTCTGTAGTCCTCTGTCACTGTCCTTCTACAATATCTTGCCCAGAGTAAGACAAAATACTCAGATGTCCTCTAACCAGGGGAAAACACTGCAGAGACTATGACTTCCCCCTCTCCAGACACTATACCTTAACGTGCTACCCTTATTTTAATGGACTCCCAAATGGAGAGTGATAACCAGGAAGGTAAAGGACTTGGATTCAGTGTTATAGAAGGATCAGCTAGCTGCAGGAACTGTGGAAGAGAAGACTCAGAAGGGACATGATAGCAGTCATCAAGAATTTGTGGAAGAGTAAGAAGTACACTTGTTCTGATTTGTTCTAGTGGGAAGAATAAGAGACAGCAGGTAGAAGTTACATAGAGATCTGACATCAGGAAAATCTTTGTAACAATCAGAACTATCCAAAACTGGCAGAGGCTGCACATGCAGGTAGTGGTTTGTCCTTCACTGGTAGTCTTCAAATGGAGGTTGGATGATCACTTCTCAATTATACTGTAGTGGCAACTCCCATCAGGTCTGAATTAGACTAGATGGTCACTGAGGCTCTTCCAACCCCAAAATTCACAGCAATTTTCTGATTCTGTGTTGTTTTGATGCAGCCCCATTTAAATTTTTTTCTATATCTCTTGAGCAGCTCCTTATTACACATCTGATCTTGTTCTCTCTCAATTTTTAGAGGAGTCGTTTGGCACTTAGTCTATGATATGTCAGGCTATTATTTATCCATTAATAGGTCCTGTCATATCTTTTCCACTACCAGCTCCCTCTCATTACCTCTCACTTACCCGATTACCAAAGTCTTCTGACTTATCTACTCATTTTTAGCTCTCCCAAGTTCAATTCATCTTAAGCACTGCTGCCAGAGTAACCTTGCCAAAGTAGAGCTCTGGTCCTAATAATAACTCACATTTACACAGCACTTTGCAAAATTATTTTCTCACAATAACAACATAAGGAAGTATGCATATTATAATCTCCATTTTACAGCTGAGGTCCTAAAGCTCAGAGAGTCCATATGACTTGCCTAGAACCATTTTGGCTAGTGTCAGAGCTGGCACTCAAATCCAGATCTTTATACAGTACAGTGCTCTTTCCTTCAGATCATACTGTATCTCCTGTCCCTTATTTGCTCAGAAACCATAATGATATTTCATTGCCTGCCATAAAAGATCCAAAATCCTTAACCTGGCATTCAAGATTTTCAATGGTTTGGCCCAAACCCTCATTCCAGCCTTATCCTATTATTATTTCTCTCATTTCTCATGGATTTCCAATTGATTCTGGAAAACTGTACTTTCTTACCTCTGGAGTTTTTGCTTACCCTATTCTGTCTGGAGTGAAGCACTTGTCCCCTACTCTGCCTACCCAATTTCTCCCAATCCTTCAAGGTCCAGAGCAAATACCATCTCCTCCAATAAGTCTTCCCCTTTCTCATAGGTTTAGGAGATCTCTTCTTCCATTGCATTCCAACGATCATGGTCTATGTTGTATTATTGAAATCTGTGGGCATGTTTCATCTTCTCTAACTAGTCTCCATGATTGCAAGGACAGTCTCCTTCACCTCTGTAGCCCTCATCATGCATGGAACAGCCTCTTGCATACAGTAGGCCCTCAAAAATATTTTCTTATTGGTCTATTTGATTAAGGACAAGGGCGGGTCTTCTAATTCTTTATATCTCATATATTATCTGCTATAGCTTTCTAGCATAAGGCAAAATGCTCCTTAAATACTTAGTGTTCATTAAGATATTTACCAAGATTCTTATACTAATTCAAGTCCTTCAACTTAAGCTTCTATATCTCCTTTCATAATCCAGTTAAACCTTGCCAAACCTTTCACATAAATTGGTCCAGCTTCAGTTAATCTACTCATAGGATCACCGACTTAGATCTGGAAGAGAACTTAGAGGTCATCTAATCCAGCTTCTCTGTTTTAGAGAGTAGGAAATTAAGGCCCAAAGATGGAAAATAATTTGTCCATGGTCACACACAGGGAGGGATTAGAAGAGCCAGGATTAGAATGTGGACTACAGGATTGTAGATTTAGGGTTGGATAAAAACTAAGAAGATAAGTCTCTACATTTTACAGATGAATGGACTGAGGCATAGAGAGGCTGAGTGACTTGCCCAAAGTCACACAGCTAGTAAGTCTCTAATGTACAATTAATTTTTTTGCATTCAAATCCATTCCCCTTTTCATTATACCATACTGCTTCCCAAGACCAAGATTTCTCTTGGACTTTACCCTATTTTAACTCTTCTTTTCTCTTTCCTCCAATTAGCTATCTTCACTCCTAACATGTTCTACAGCTCACTAGAGCATCTCTCCCCTCACCCCATGATGACTATATTTGTATTTCTTTTGTTTCTGCTGCTCTTAGGACTATCCAAGCACAATACATTTTTGTATACAATACAGAATGTTCCAAAAGTCTCAGTGCAGTTTTAGACTTAAAACTTCACTAGACTTTTGGGAGACCTTGTATTGTTATTATCACTAACAACAAATATCTAAGGAGCACCTACCATGTGCCAGGGAACTGTGGAAAGTACTATATGAAATACGAAGAATTAGAAGATGTGCCCCTGTCCTCAATGCAGATAAAGAGACCAATGAGCAAATGGAACACTAATTGCTTAAAACTATATTAATATGCAAAAGGCTATTTCAATAGTCCAGGCATGAGGTGTTGAGGGCTTAGAATAGGGTTGTTCTATCCACTGAGGGCTTCTCCCTAAACCAGTCCAATCACTACTTAGCTGTCAAATTTGTCTTCCTAAAGAATAAGTATTACCACATCATCCCTTATTCAATGAACTCCAATGGTTCCCTATTACTTCCAGAATCAAATATAAAATCTTCTGTTTGGCTTTTAAAGCCTTTCATAACCTGGTCCCTTTCTACCTTTCCAATCTTATATCTCATTC